>NW_020175083.1:220469-304279 GCF_003031525.2 Neophocaena asiaeorientalis asiaeorientalis
ATATATATTTATATTTATTTAAATAGGACCCAGAATCTCCTAACATAATAGACAAAATGTTTGGGTTACAATCACCTGTCATACCAAGAATGAAAACAGCACAGCTTAAATCAGAAAAGACATTCAACTGATGCCAATATTGAGATATATCTGAAGGTAGAATTATCTGACAAAGAATTTAAAGCAGCTATCATAAGAATACTCCAGCAATCAAATACATATTTTCTTGAAACAAATGAGAATGATGGAAAATCTTAGCAATGTGTCATAAAAAAGACACAAATGATAATTATAGAAGTGAAAAATACAATAACAGAAAAAGCAACACATGTTGGATGGGCTAGAGTGCAAATATCAGAAGAGAGGATTAGTGAACTTAAGGGAAGAACAAAATTCGGCAAATCTAAACAGACAGAAAATAGAGTAAAAGAACAAAAGCCTTAGATATCATGGATCATTACAGAATGTCTGACATTTGTATCACTGGAGTCTCAGACAAGAGGAAAAAGGGAGTGGGGCTGAAAGAGTATTTGAAGAGATAATGTCTGAAACTTCCCAAATTTGGGAAAAGACACAAACCTATAGATCCAAGCAGCTGAGTGAACCCAAACAGTATAATCCCAAAGAAATCCACTTCAGGATACATCAAAAGTCAACTTTTAAAAGAAAAAAATAAAAAGATAAATTGGAAGCAGTCAGAGAGAAGTTATTTATTCCCTTTAATAGGAATACCAATTCAAATAACCAATGATTTCCCATTTGAAACCATGGAGGCCAGAAGAAAGTGCTGAAAGAGGATAATTACCAATAGTGAATTCTAGAGCTCACAAAACAGAAAGGGAAATGGACAGTCTCAAATAAAAGAAAGTTAATACTGACTCGACAAATTTATTTTGACATTGTGTGTAATCAATGATTTGGAACTGAAATAAAATAAATATTGCAGTTTTAAAATTTTATTTATTTATTTTTGGCTGTGTTGGGTCTTCATTGTTGCGTGTGGGCTTTCTCTAGTTGCAGCAAGCGGGGGTTACTCTTCATTGCAGTGCACGGGCTTCTCATTGCAGTGGCTTTTCTTGTTGTGGAGCATGGGCTCTAGGCGCGCAGGCTTCAGTAGTTGTGGCACATGGGCTTAGCTGCTCTGCAGCATGTGAGATCTTCCCAGACCAGGGCTTGAACCGGTTCCCCTGCATTGGCAGGCAAATTCTTAACCACTGCACCACCAGGGAAGTCCTGCAGTTTTTAATGTTTTAAAATATCTGTTACTTCCTTTTCCTCTCTTTTCTTATCATTTTAAATAAGAGGGGAAAATTAAAACATTTTTCTTTGAGTATCATATGATTTCATTTGCCAAATTTGCATTTATGTATATTTATATTTTTTCATTATTTGTGTAACTGATTCATAGAGCCATATACATGAAATTATCTCAAAGCAAATCAAAGAAAAAATTTTATAAGGAATACAAACTTATATTCAAGTTTATAATGTTTTTGGGAGAAACAGTAAACTTAAGTAGATTATAAATATATGCTTTACATTTGTAGACATCTGTAAATTCAAGAGAATTTAGAGACATTTTTTCAGTCGCTGAAGAATCCTTACAACACTCAAGTAGAAGTCCCAATATCACCAGAGAAAGCAGGGTTGTCTAAATGAAGAATTTGAGCTTTACCTTAGATCACCATGGCCTAAATCCTAGCTCTAATGTTTCTTAGCCTGAATAAGTTTACACAATGAATTTAATTCATTTTATAATTTCTTTAATTGAAAATGAGAAAGAAATATTTATTTTCTTTGTTGATAAGAATATTTCATGCAGTAATTCATACAAATTGTGCTGAACACAGGGCCTGGCATATTTCAGATATCTAAAATTGATTGATAAAGAATAAACAGGGCTTCCCTGGTGGCGCAGTGGTTGAGGGTCTGCCTGCCGATGCAGGGGACACGGGTTCGTGCCCCGGTCCGGGGGGATCCCACATGCCGCGGAGCGGCTGGGCCCGTGAGCCATGGCCGCTGGGCCTGCGTGTCTGGAGCCTGTGCTCCGCAACGGGAGAGGCCACAGCAGTGAGAGGCCCGCGTACCGCCAAAAAAAAAAAAAAAAAAAAAAAAGAATAAACAAATGAGGAGACCTAGTAATGGAAAGGTTACCTCCATTAAGGTAATTAAGGTACCTCCATTAGTACCACCACATAAGTGGTACTAATATAAAATTACCATGTTTTTTTTAGCTCTTTTCAACTCTAAGAAAAGTGGAAATTATCATTTATTTTCAAAGAAATAACAATTCTATGAAACCCCTTTGAAAGCAAGTATTGAGCAAATAAGCCTGTGTTAGTCATCTTTGAATCACAAAAATTTGCAGGGTTCCTCAGAGGGAGAGGTGCTGCTTAATAATATTGGATAAATTCACGAATGAATAAATGAATACGTTGCTTTTTTATATCAATATATGCAGTTCTTCACTGAGAATCTTATAGCAAAAAACATTTTTCTCTTTATTATAAAGTACTTGAAATTAAGTATAGTAAAATGTAGTACCCAAATTCACACTGGATAAAATTAAATACAATTCTACAACATAGTCAATTTTTACATAGTGTTTAGTCAATCATTAATGCAGATAAATGTACTGCCTTTTATGATCTTTTAAATAACCGACTGTTTTTTTTACCATATAATTTCTTCTTCCAAGAAGTTTCAGAGTTCATTGTAACTATGTATAATTTTCCCCTTCAAACTGTACTCATAAAGTGCAGCATTTAAATTGGTAGTGCATGCATCATTTTTCATGGTCACTTTAGTATTAAATCTCTCTACATGGTTCCTTACGAAATATCGCCAACTCGGCTTCAAGGTTATAGGGTAGATGCTGGGAGATTAGAATTATGCACGACTGGTTGAAAAATAGGCAAATGTGAAGATTTCCAGCTGGTGGTATAATAGGGCTCTACTGAAACAGACAAAAAGACTCTGCCATGGCTAATGGATAAAAATCGTAAAACATTTACACCCAGGATGGTATAAGAAGTTAATCCTAGAAGGCTGAAGAGATTTGTAATACAATAGAGATGCATCATACAGCATGTTAGTTGCACAAACTGAAAATAATTCATCACTGGTGTAGTTTTAGATAACATCTAGAAGACAAGAGAGAACCACAAAGTCTAATTCTTCCATTTGCATCCATAATACCTATATAGTGATTGAGACATAGAGGGATTTAGTAAAAGTTCAGTAATTAGTCATGAATTAACCTTCCCTATTATCTTACATTTTCTCCCTAAGTCATTTTTCTCTTTAGTTTAGACTGAGTATTCAGTTCCTTGGCAAAGACTCAGCAAATTGTGTAGGGAGTATAGAATCTTTTTTCTTTTGTAAAATAAATAAGATATAATATTAATGCAAAACACATGACAATATAATCATTAATAAGTGGCCTCCTTTTCTTAGTGCCATGAATGAGCAGAATAGGCCCAATCCAACCCAATCTAGTCTTATGATGTATTCTTTCTTTGCCATTCTGTAATATTTTTGCCAGGTTTCTAATTATAAGGCCTTAGAAAATGGTCACTTACAAAAATATTTCATAAAACATAATACATAGCATTCTAGTAAAGTTTGGAAGACAATTCTTCTTGGCAAAGGGATATAGGTATTTTTCATCAGATATTTTCATATTTGTGTCCAATTTTATTGTATTGTAGGATTTTTTCTTTTTTGCCACATCCTAACAAGTAAAAAAGTGAACAAACTGAAAAATCAATAAATCTTTTGGGATCCATAAGAAAGACATAGACACAGGGCAAAGTCCTGTTCTCAAGATTGGAGAGATAGGCAAATAAAGGGAATCAAGTTTCACCAGAGCAGACTCATAAGCAGAAACCCCCACAAGGACTGTGCCTAGCTAGGAAAACATGAACTGTAATTCAAGAATTGCTGGAGGCTCAGGGCAGACAAATCTGAAAATGAAAAACTCCAGGGGGACCCAGTTATTAGGGAACCCCACCATACTGTGAGACTTACCTCCAGGAGCTTTACCAGGGTCCCACAGTAAATATCAGAGAAAAATCCCCTGGTCTTCCAGCCAGTGGAGGAGCAAGAAACCATTCTGTTCTTAACAAGGCCTGCCTTCCAGGAAAAGTAATTAAGCAAAGCCTAAACTGCCAGAGCCTGAGTGACCTGGGCAAGGGAATTACCAAATTCCATCTCATGCTAGCCATCCTATGCAATCTATAAGGGAGAGAAAAAATGAGAAACACTTCTAAAGTTCATATTCCAAGGGCATAGTCTCACTAAAAGACTGAGATTTAATCACAGAACTAACTATAGAAAGTTTCCTTTCCCCTCAGACTTCAATGCCACATAACTAAAAGCTTCTTTACAGCAATTCCTTTAACCTGGTACTTCATTTCCATCTACCAAGAAAAAATTACAAGGCATAACAGAAGGCAAAAATGCAATTTGAATAGATGCAACAAGCACCAGAACCAGACATGTCAGCAGTGTTGGATGATCAGACCAGGAATTTAACACAATTATAACTGATATGCTAAGGACTCTAATGGATAAAGCAGACAGCATGCAAGAAAAGATAAACAATGTAAGGAGAGAGATGAACATCTTAAGAAAGAATAAAAAATAAATGCCAGGGATTTTTTAAAAAATAAAAACCTCTAAAAGAAATGAAGAACGCCCTTGAAGTGTTCATTAGTAGACTGGACACAGATGAGATATAAAATTTCTGCACTAGATCACACATGAATAGAATCCTCATAAACCAAAGACAAAAGAGAACAAAGACTGAAAAAAAATAAACATAGTATTTAAAGACCTTGGGACAACTACAAAAGTTGTACTGTACATGTAATGGGAATACCAGAAGGACAAGAAAGAGAGAAAAGAACAGAAGTAATATTTAAATCAATAATCACTGAGAATTTCTCCCAAATTAATGTCACATACCAAACCAAAGATCCAAGAAGTTCAGAGAACACAAAGTAGGAAAATGCTCACAAACTACAACAAGGTATATCATCTTCAAACTACAGAAAAACAAAGAAAAACAATCCTGAAAGATGCCAGATGGGGGTAAAAAAAGCACCTTACCTATAGACAAGCAAATATAAGAATTATATCTGACTTCTCCTCAGAAAGCATGCAAGAAAGAAAAGAGGTGAGTAAAATATTTGAAATATTGAGAGAAATAACCCGCCAACCTAGAATTCTGTGCCCTGTGAAATGATCCTTTAAAAACAAAGTCTATACAAAGAAGGGCATTATATAATGATAAAAAGATCAATACAAGAAGAGGATATTACACTTGTTAACATAAAAGCATCCAATACAGGAGTACCTAAATATATAAAGCAAATAGTAACAGACATAAGGGCATAAATTGAAAACAATAGAACAGTAGTAGGGGACTTTAACAGCACAATGATATCAATCAACAGATCATCTTGAAAGACAATCATTAAGCAACAGTGGTCTTAAATGACACAACAGACCAGTTGGACTTAAGTGATATGTACAGGACATTATATCCAAAAAAAAGTAGAGCACACATTCATTTCAAATGTACATTCATTTCAATGTTCTACAGGTTTGATCACATACTAGGTCACAAAAGAAGTCTCAACAAATTTAAGAGGATGGAAATTATAACAAGCATTTTTTTCTGACCAAAACAGTATGGAACTAGAAATCTATTACAAAAAGAAAAAATGAGAAAAACACAAACATGTGGTGACTAAACAACATTCTACTAAACCAATGGACCAACCATGAAATCAAAGAGGAAATCAGAAAATACCTAGAGACAAATGAAAATGGAAACGCAACACTCCAAAATCTCTGAGATGTAGCAAAAGTGGTTTTAAGAGGGAAGTTCATAGCAACACTGGCCTCCTCAAGAAACAAGAAAAATATCAAGCAAACTAACCTACCAGCTAAAAGAATTAGAAAAAGAAGAACAAACACAGCCTGAAGTCAGAGCAAGGAATGAAATAATAAAGATTAGAGAGGAAATAAATAAAATAGAGATGAAAACTATAAACATCTGATGAACAAAAACAAAGAACTAAATAAATGAAGAAATATTCTATGTTAATAGTAAGACAATATTTTCAAGATGTCATTTATTCCCAACTTGATCTGTAGATTCAATGCAATCTCAATCAAAATTCCAGCAAGTTTTTTAAGTGAATATGATAAACCAATTCTAAAGTTTATAGAGAGAGGTAAAAGGTCCAGAATAGGCAACAAAACATTGAAGGAGAAAAAGAAATTTGGTGGACTGACACTACCTGAATTCAAGATTTACTATAAAGTGACAGTAATTAAGATGGTGTGGCATTTGTGAAAGATCAATGGAACAAATTATAGAGCCCAGAAATAGACTCCTACAAACAGAGTCAACTTATTTTGACAACAGAGCAAACAGAGTTGGTCTCTTCAACAAATAGTGGTAGATTAAATGGAAAACTTCCAAAAAATGAACTTAGATGCAGACCTTACACTGTTCATAAAAATTGACTGTAAATAGATCACAGACCTAAATGTAAAATACACAACTATAAAACTCCTGGAAGATAACTTAGGTGATAGCGCATATGAGAAAATCTAAATTGCCTGGGGTATAGTGTTGTCTTTTTCGATATAATACCAAAGGCATAATCCATGAAATAAATCATTTGTAAGCTGGACTTCATTTAAAAAATACTTTCAGGAATTCCCTGGTGGGTGAGTGGTTAGGACTTGGCACTTTCACTGCTGTGGGACTGGGTTCGAGCTCTGGTTGGGGAATTAAGATCCTGTTAGCCACACTACTCTGACACAGACATTGTACATAAAATCTTACTTTCTATATTTATTTTTCTCAATCCCATACAGATCGCACATTGTTGATCTGATAGTACTTATTTTAAATAACTCTATCATATTCTGACTTATAGCAATAATCTTTCATTATAATTCCTTATTGAGCATTGTAGATAACCTTACCTGATTAAAATAAGACTGAAAAATATCATATTTTCATAGCTCGGTAACAAACCATCTATAATCGAGAATTAGTTCTGTAGAAGATCAAACTTCAGTTTATTATGCTGGTTTTTACCTGCCACAATTCCAGAAACAGAATTTCTGATTTTGTCGCACATGATATTCAGTGTTTTTCATTTTTTTACACAGTGATTATAATCTTTGGGGACTTTGAAAATAGTAAAGCACTACCTAAAAATATAGTAAAAGGTTAAATCCCTGGGCAAATATGTAACACAGTTGTGTTTGTGTCCAAAAATAAAGCCTCAAATGAACCACTTAAAGTGCCTAATTTTCCTTTGCACTGAGTGAAGCAAATAGCCTCAATTGAGCTCATTTGATGAAAGAGTCCTTAAGAAATTTCATTTACATTTTTCTCCACTCAGGCCAACCTCCCAGTGATTTTTTTGTTTCTTTCTATGGTTTACATCTTCAAGAATACATTAGAATATCAGAATATAATTACTCTCTGGAGAGTAAACAGCTGTCCTTTAATTTGAGAAATTTGACAATTAAAAAGATTCCATATAATCTGGTAGAAAAAAGATTCTGATGCAAGGGAACTGAATTATCCTTCTGATTGATGGGAATGGAGAGAGTGTTGCGTTTCCATTCTTGTCTAGGATGACAACTCGCTGATTTTCTGTTAACATTCCACTGGCAGCCTTTCTCCTAATTCTATCAAGTGGCAGACATGACAACAGCAAACAATTACAGGGATATAATTTCTATCACAAACAGTGGGTTTTTTTTTTTTTGGTTTATTAAATTAGCTTATCTAAATATGCAATCAGTTCCAATTTTTATTTAAAGATGCATTCATTTAGACCTGTCTTATACCTGTACATGTATATGTGAGTCTGCCAGAGTTGGATGTTTTGCTCTTATAGGACAACTTCATTAAAAATGACATCAACATTTTAGCTGACTGGAGAAAATTTTATCCTAGTATACAGACCAGTCATTTGACTTGTGAAATTGGTTTCAAAAGGCCTGCAGCAAAACAGCTTTGACAAGATGTTACATTTTGAAATGCGGGTGACAAGATGGATCTCAGTGAATAGTGCAAAGAAAAGTGACGTAAATTAATTTCAAAATAACAACTTGATTCTGCTGATAGAGGGAAAAGAATATTGATTGCAACAGAACCGTCAAGGATAGTCCCTAGGCTTTCCAAATACAGAAATAACCAGTGGAGGAGAATTCTGGGTTCTAGTTTTCATAGAATAGTTGAAGTAATGAGAAGGAAAGCTTCAGAAAAATACAGGCAGAAATGTTCATTCAGATTAAGACCAGAGAGTTTAAATTCTCTTATGAGCCTCACAATCTCCTGAGAGGTAAAAAAGCAAGTTGGAGCTCCCTGAGATTGTCAGCATGGCTTCCTTTAGATGTGGTTCAGGAATGTTCAACTTTGTAACTTTTCATTAAGTCTTACAAATATGAAGTGTGTGCTATTTTGTACGTATGCTACATTTCACAATTTTTAAATGCATTTATTTTTAGCTTGCCCTCAGGTACCTGTCCAGAGGTAAAACTTCCTTAAAGCTCTTCTGCTTCTTATCTAACTCCAGAATGTCAAAACTAAGGAAAGTGAATGATTTCATTTCTCACTGGTTCTGTTTTTCTGTCCAAAAGAAGCAGAAAGCAAACAAGAAGTGTATTAATTGACTGCTTCCCATGCACAGCCAATCTTAACGTCCTACTGAGGAACTGAACTTTATTGACTAGGATTTCCTTATTGCCTTGAGATTATTTCACAGAAGAGATAAGGAATACTGAGCAAAACTTTTTGGAATACCCTGCTCAAAAGAGTTTCTGATTATAGAATTATTTTCTGGAAATCTCTCAACAAGGATCGCCTGAAATCTATATTTTCCAAACGCAGCTCATTTTATAGCATAAAAAGTCATTTTTTAAAAAAAGCATCTAGAGGAGGGACCTTCAGGATGGCGGAGGAGTAAGACATGGAGATCACCTTCCTCCCCACAAATACATCAAAAATACATCTACAGGTGGAACAACTCCTACAGAGCACCTACTGAATCCTGGCAGAAAACCTCAGACTTCCCAAAAGGCAAGAAACTCCCCACATACCTGGGTAGGGCAAAAGAAAAAAGAAAAAACAGAGACAAAAGAATAGGGACAGGATCTGCACCTCTGGGAAGAAGCTGTGAAGGAGGAAAAGTTTCCACACACTAGGAAGCCCCTTCACTGTCGGAGACTGCGGGTGGCGGAGGGGGGAAGCTTTGGAGCCACGTAGGAGAGTGCAGCAACAGGGGTGCAGAGGGCAAAGTGGAGAGATTCCCACACAGAGGATCAGTGCCGGCCAGCACTCACCAGCCCGAGAGGCTTGTCTGCTCACCTACTGGGGCCGGTGGTGGCTGAAAGCTGAGGCGTGGGCTTTGGAGATCAGACCCCAGGGAGAGAGGACTGGGGTTGGCTGCATAAAGACATCCTGAAGGGGGCTAGTGTGCCACAGCTAGCTGGGAGGGAATCAGGGAAAATGTCTGGGCCTGCCAAAGAGGCAGGTGTTTTGGGGTGCACAAGGAGAGTGGTTTCCTTCCCTGTGTGCCCACAGAAGGCAGGGAACCACCTAAGCAAGCTCCAGAAATGGGCACAAGCCATGACTATCAGCTCAGACCCCAGAGATGGGCATGAACTGCTAACGCTGCTGCCGATGACATCAAGAATCCTGTGTGCAACCACAGGTCACTACCCACCCCAACCCCCCGGGATCCTGTGCAGCAAGGCACTGCCAGGGTCCCGTGATCTAGGGATAAATTCCCTGGGGGAATACACAGTGCACCTCAGGCTGTTGCAATGTCATGCTGGCTTCTGCTGCCGCAGTCTCAGCCAGCATTCCAAGTATGACTACCGTACCCCTTGCTCTCCCCAGCCTGAGTGAGCAAGAGAGCCCTAATCACCTGCTGCTTTAAACCCCTCCTGTCTGGGAGGGGAACAGACTCTTGAGGATGACCTACATGCAGAGGCAGGGCCAAAACCAAAGCTGAACCCCAGGCTGTGTAAAAAAGAAGAGAAAGGGAAATTCCTCCATGAAGCCTCAGGAGCAGCAGATTAAATCCCCACAATCAATATGATAAACCCTGCATCTGAAGAATACCTGAATAGACAATGAATGTTCCCAAAATTGAGGCAGTGGACTGTGGGAGCAAAAGTAGAATTGGGGTTTGTTTTTTGCATCTAATTTGTTTCTGATTTTATATTTATTTAGTTTAGCTTTTAGTGCTTATTATCATTGGTGGATTTGTTCACTGCTTTGGTTGCTTTCCTCTTTTTTTATTTTACTTTTAATTTTTAAAAATTTTAATTTCTTTTTAATTTTTATATGTTTTAAATTTAAAAGAATTCTTTTTTTCCTTTTTCTCTCTTTGTGAGTGTGTATGTGTATGCTTCCTCGTATGATTTTTCTCTGTTTAGTTTTACTTTTACCATTTGTCCTGGGGTTCTGTCTGTTTGGTTTTCTTTCCTTCTTTCTTTCTTTCTTTCTTTCTTTATTTCTTTCTTTCTTCCTTCCTTCCTTCCTTCCTTCCTTCCTTCCTTCCTTCCTTCCTTCCTTCCTTTTCTTCTTAGCTGTGTGGCTGGCAGGGTCTTGGTGCTCAAGCCAGGTGTCCAAATTGAGCCAAGGTGGGAGGGCCAAAACCAGGACACTGGACCACCAGAAACTTCCTGGTCCCATGTAATATCAATCAGTGAGAACTCTGCCAGAGATCTGTGTCTCAACAGTAAGACCCAGCTACATCCAACGGCTAGCAAGCTCCAGTCCTGGACACCCCATGACAAACAACTAGCCAAACAGGAACACAACCCCACCCATTAGCACAGAGGCTGCCTAAAGTCATACTAAGTTCACAGACACTCCAAAACACATAACTGGACGTGGCCCTGCCCCCAGAAGGACAAGATACAGCCCCACCCACCAGAACAGAGTCACCAGTTCCCTCCAACTGGAAGCCTACACAAGCCACTGAACCAATGTTACCCACTGGGGACAGACACCAAAAAAACAAAAACGGGAACTATGAACCTGCAGCCTGCAAAAAGGAGACCCCAAACACAGTAAGTTTAACAAAATTAGAAGACAGAGAAATACACAGCAGATGAAGGAGCAAGGTCAAAATCCACCAGACCAAACAAATGAAGAGGAAATAGGCAGTCTACCTGAAAAAGAATTCAGAGTAATGACAGTAAAGATGATCCAAAATCTTGGAACTAGAATGGAGAAAATACAAGAAATGTTTAAAAACGACCTAGAAGAACTAAAGAGCAAACAAACAATGATGAAAAACACAATAAATGAAATTAAAAATATTCTAGAAGGAATCAAAAGCACAATAACTGAGACAGAAGAATGGATAAGTGACCTGGAAGATAAAATAGTGGAAATAAGTACTGCAGAGCAGAAAAAAGAAGAAAGAATGAAAAGAATTGAGGACAGTCTCAGAGACCTCTGGGACAACATTAAATGCACCAACATTCAAAGTATTGGGGTTCCAGAAGAAGAAGAGAAAAAGAAAGGGACTGAGAAAATATTTGAAGAGATTATAGTTTAAAACATGCCTAACATGGGAAAAGAAATAGTCAATCAAGTCCAGGAAGCAAAGAGAGTCCCATACAGGAGAAGTCCAAGGAGAAGCATGCCAAAGCACATATTAATCAAATTATCAAAATTAAATACAAAGGAAAAATATTAAAAGCAGGAAGGGAAAAGCAACAAATAACATACAAGGGAATGCCCATAAGGTTAACAGCTGATCTTTCAGCAGAAACTCTGCAAGCCAGAAGGGAGTGGCAGGACATATTGAAAGTGATGAAAGGGAAAAGCCTACAACCAAGATTACTTTACCCAGCAAGGATCTCATTCATATCTGAAGGAGAAAATGAAAACTTTGTAGACAAGCAAAAGCTAAGAGAATTCACCACCACCAAACCAACTTTACAACAAATGCTAAAGGAACTTCTCTAGGGAGGAAACACAAGAGAAGGAAAAGACACACAAAAACAAACCCAAAGCAATTAAGAAAATGGTAATAGGAACATACATAATGATAATTACCTTAAGGGTGAATGGATTAAATGCTCCAGCCAAAAGACATAGACTGGCTGAATGGATACATAAACAAGACCCATATATATGCTGTCTACAAGAGACCCACTTCAGACCTAGGGACACATCCAGACTGAAAGTGAGGGGATAGAAAAAGATATTCCATGCAAATGGAAATCAAAAGAAAGCTGAAGTAGCAATTCTCATATCAAACAAAATAGACTTTAAAATAAAGACTATTACAAGAGACAAAGGAGAACACTACATAATGATCAAGGGATCAATCCAAGAAGAAGATATAACAATGGTAAATATTTATGCACCAAACATAGGAGTATATCAATACATAAGGCAAATGCTAACAGCCATAAAAGGGGAAATCGACAGCAACACAATCATAGTAGGGGACTTTAATACCCCCACTTTCACCAATGGACAGATCAACCAAAATGAAAGTAAATAAGGAAACACAAGCTTTAAAAGACACTTTAGACCAGATGGACTTAATTGATATTTATAGGACATTCCATCCAAAAAAAACAGAATACACTTTCTTCTCAAGTGCTCATGGAACATTCTCCAGGATAGATCATATCTAGGGTCACAAATGAAGTCTTGGTAGATTTAAGAAAATTGAAATCGTATCAAGCATCTTTTCTGACCACAGCGCTATGAGACTACATATCAATTACAGGAAAAAAACTGTAAAAATACAAATACATGGAGGCGAAGTAATACACTACTAAATAACCAAGAGATCACTGAAGAAAGCAAAGAGGAAAAAATACCTAGAAACAGGGCTTCCATGGTGGCGCAGTGGTTGAGAGTTCGCCTGCTGATGCAGGGGACATGGGTTCGCGCCCTGGTCTGGGAAGATCTCATATGCCATGGAGCGGCTAGGCCCATGAGCCATGGCCACTCAGCCTGCGCGTCTAGAGCCTGTGCTCCACAACGGGAGAGGCCACAACACTGAGAGGCCCGTGTACTGCAAAAAACTAAGAGAGAAGTTTATAGCAATACAAACCTATCTCAAGAAGCAAGAAATATCTCAAATAAAAAACTTAACCTTACACCTAAAGCAATTAAGGAAAGAAGTAAAAAAAAAAGTTAGCAGAAGGAAAGAAATCATAAAGATCAGATCAGAAACAAGTGAAAAAGAAATGAAGAAACAGTAGCAAATATCAATAAAACTAAAAGCTGGTTATTTGCGAAGACAGACAAAATTGATAAACCATTAACCAGATACATCAAGAAAAAAAGGGATAGGACTCAGATCAAGAGAATTAGAAATGAAAAAGGAGAAGTAACAACTGACACTTCAGAAATGCAAAGGCCATGAGAGATTATTACAAGCAAATATATATCAGTAAAATGAATAACCTGGAAGAAATGGACACATTCTTAGAAAAGCACAACCTCACAACCTTCCGAAACTGAACTAGGAAGACATAGAAAATATAAACAGACCAATCACAAGCACTGAAATTGAGACTGTGATTTAAAATCTTCCAACAAACAAAATCCCAGGACCGGATGGCTTCACCAGTTAATTTTATCAAACATTTAGAGAAGAGCTAACATCTATCCTCCTCAAACTCTTCCAAATAATTACAGAGGGAGGAACACTCCCTAACTCATTCCAAAAGGCCACCATCACCCTTATACCAAAACCAGAAAAAGATGTCACAAAAAAAGAAAACTACAGGCCAATATCACTGATGAACATAGATGAAAAATCTCCACAAAATACTAGCACACAGAATCCAGCAGTGCATTAAAATGATTATGCACCATGATCAAGTGGGGTTTACTGCAGGAATGCAAGGATTCTTTAATATATGCAAATAAATCAATGTGATACATCATATTAACAAATTGGAGAATAAAAACCATATGATCATCACAATAGATGCAGAAATAGCTTTCAACAGAATTCAATACCCATTTATGATAAAAACTCTCCAGAAAGTTTGCATAGAGAGAACTTACTGCAACATAATAAAGGCCATAAATGACAAACCCACAGCCAACATGGTTCTCAGTGGTGAAAACTGAACCCATTTCCACTAAAATCAGGAACAAGACAAGGTTGCCCACACTCACCATTATTACTCAATATAGTTTTGGAAGTTTTAGCCATAGGAATCAGAGAAGAAAAAGAAATAAAAGGAATCCATATTGGAATAGAAGAAGTAAAACTGTCACTGTTTGCAAATGACATGATACTATATGTAGAGAATCCTAAAGATGCTACCAGAAAACTACTAGAGCCAATCAATGAATTTGGTAAAGTAGCAGGATACAAAATTAATGCATAGAAATCTCTTGCATTCCTACACTAATGATGAAAAATCAAGCAGAGAAATTAAGGAAACACTGCCATTTACCACTGCAACAAAAAGAATAAAACACTTAGGAATAAACCTTCCTCAGGAGACAAAAGACATGTATGCAGAAAACCATAAGACACTGATGAAGGAAATTAAAGATGATACAAACAGATGGAGAGATATACCATGTTCTTAGATTGGAAGAATCAACATTATGAAAATGACTATACTACCCAAAGCAATCTACAGATTCAGTGCAATCCCTATCAAACTACGAATGGCATTTTTCACAGAACTAGAACAAAAAAAATTTCAATTTTTATGGAAACACAAAAGACCCTGAATAGCCAAAGCAATCTTAAGAAAGAAAAATGGAGTTGGAGGAATCAGTCTCTCTGAACTCAGACTATACTATAAAGCTAAAATAATCAAGAGAGTATGGTACTGGCACAAAAACAGAATTATAGATCAATGGAACAGGATAGAAAGCCTACAGATAAACCCATGCACATATGGTCACCTTATCTTTGATAAAGGAGGCAAGAATATACAATGGAGAAAAGACAGCCTCTTTAATGAGTGGTGCTAGGATAACTGGACAGCTACATGTAAAAGAATGAAATTAGAACACTTCCTAACACCATACACAAAAATATAATCAAAATGGATTAAACACCTAAATGTAAGGTCTGACACTACAAAACTCTTAGAGGAAAACCTAGGTAGAACACTCTATGACATAAATCACAGCAAGATCCTTTTTGACCCACCTCCTAGAGAAATGGAAATTAAAACAAAAATAAACAAATGAGACCTAATGAAACTTAAAAGCTTTTGCACAGCAAAGGAAACCATAAACAAGACCAAAAGACAACCCTCAGAATGGGAGAAAATATTTGCAGATGAAGCAAGTTACAAAGGATTAATTTCCAAAATATACAAGCAGCACATGCAGCTCAACAACAAAAAAACAAACAACCCAATCCAAAAATGGGTGGAAGACCTAAATAGACATTTCTCCAAAGAAGATATATAGACTGCCAACAAACACATGAAAGAATGCTCAACATCATTAATCATTAGAGAAATGCAAATCAAAACTACAATGAGATATCATGTCACACCAGTCAGAATGGCCATCATCAAAAATTCTACAAACAATAAACGTTGGAGACGGTGTGGAGAAATCAACACTGTAAAGTGCTGATCAAGCAAAATAAACTTTGTAGGTACCATTATTATTAATACATTTGAGTTAATATTAATTAATATTATTAATATATTACATCCAGTTCATATACAGTATTTCCAAGATCTTTCTTGCCAATAAATGTCAAGGAATTACTCTAAGATAATCATTTCTGAACTAAGGCAAGGTCAGGAGTTAGGTGATTTGATATGTCAGTATATTTTAAAGAGTATTAAAAAAAAATTAAGCTTCATCCTCAGTATGGACAGATTCTCCACTTACATCACACCCCATCTGTAAAAATGAGCATTATATAAGCAGTTAATGAGCTTCAAGTCTGAAAATGATTTCCTATTGTCTCAGGTACTCCTGAAGAAAGAAAATTGTTTTAGAGATCAAAACATAGACACAGTCTGCAGGCAACAACACAGATGTATCTATGAAGAAATTATTTACTGAGTATACCAACCAAACCCTTCCCATAAACAAAGCATATACCACATGAATTGTCAATCCATACCCATAAATAATGCTCAGTTTCTATGAGAGCATGGCACACATTCTCTATCTTCAAACTGCTCCACATCTTTGTCTTTGAGTGGTTCATTATCAAAGCATGTGCATGTGTCTGTGTGTATGCATGCCTGTACGTGCGTGTGTGTGTTTTGGAGGACAGGGAAGGCAGGTTAGAATAAAGGGGAGGAATAGCTAAAGAAAATGATATTTTTTTCCTGCTAAGTAGTGACAATGCACTCCAGGAAATCAAATAAGTTTTTATTAAAAACTACCAGATAAGCAATTTTGATAACAAGCAGCTGTGTATACATGTAAAATGCTTTTCATTGCTATACAAGGTACTTTAGACTCTGCTTGGAGCAGTCTGGGAGCAGGGTGCCCCAGATTCACTGCCTTTGTTCTAAATCTGTAGCTCGCCAAGTCTTCCCATGCTGAGGACATTAAGCTGACATGGAACTTTATATATACATATATATATATGTGTGTGTGTGTGTGTGTGTGTGTGTGTGTGTGTATTCCCTATCTAAAAAAGGCCAAGTATATTATCCACGGTAGTGGTTCACCTTCGTGAAATAAAAATGCAGCAGGATGCTTTCACAAAAGAGCACTCTGTAAGAATGAAGTGCTGGACTAAACTGAGGCCTGTACCTACTTTTGTGAAAACTCAAATCCTTTATGTTTTTGCTGGAGAAGTGCAACCTCAATTTCACAATGCCTTTGTGGACTTCTGAAACTGATTGCTTGTTTTTGTCATAGTTTCAGAGGGTTTATTTTTCTAATTCAGAAGTTGCTTTTGACAATGTTGAATTGTACCCGAGCCCTAGAAAACAGCAATATTAATAAACTTCTCCCCCTACTCCTTGCCAAAATTCTCTGTTCACGAAATGACTTAGTGCAAGGAACTCCCTTTCCCCATACGACTCATAGATTCCTTCCTGGTTTACCTGTGACAAGGCTAGACATAGACTGTTCAAGCTCCTATCTTTTGCTTCATAAAGATCAGCTGAACTGTTTTTCCTGGCAGATCAACTGAAACAAAGACTTGTTAAGGGATTGACCAAGTTAGGTTTCTCCCCTCCCTAGACTCTTGAACTTTGACCCATTATCACCCTGGGCCAGTATACAATCCTTCCCTAAGGAACCCTCCTAGGAATCAGCTGACCTCAAGGAAAGACATTCCCTGACCAACTGTTTGATCATGTCACCCTCTCATTCCAAACCTCACACCTCATTCTGTCTCCTTAGGAAAGTGTTTGTCTACTTAACCTTTGAGATGCTTGCAAATCTCTCTATTACAAGAGTCTCCTTCCAGCTGTTACAGTTATCCTCCACTCCTTATTGCAGTAATCCTTTCCAATAAAATCTCTCCTTACCTAAGACCAGATCTGATTTTATTTGAAACGTGGCATATGTAATTATTTCATTAAAATTTAGAATCATATAATGTCAGAGACTGAAGGATCCTCAGAGCTAATATAGACAGGCTTTTTCATATTTTAATATGCATAAGAATCACTTAGGGGCATATGAGAATTGGATCCCAGATCATGATGAACTATAACATACACATTAGATAATACCAAAGTTTCAGATCAGTTGTTCCTTGAACACAAATTGGGAGACAAAATGCCCTCCTTTTGCAGATGGAAAATGGAGATTACACCACTTAAAACCAAAGAATGTATAGCTAATCAATAGGCCAAGTTTGGACTATGACACTTTGATTCTCAAACCAGAATGTGTTCCATTACACAATACTTTCTTTGTAATGTAAAAAAAAATCCATAACACCGTCATTTTCTAATGGATGCATAACAATAGGTCATTATAATGGGCATTTTCTTGGAGTATATGAAACAAAGGAGAACTCTGGACATGTTGGTACACTGCCATTAATTATTAAGTGCTAATTGGTAGCATCACACATTGAATACTATAGTGGATTATCTTCAAACTGATTATTGAATATATTACTAAGCTTTGATTTACATTCTTGGAACACATTTAAGATATCAGCCATCTGGCCCCCGCTCGCCGCAACCGGAGAAAGCCCTCGCACAGAAACGAAGACCCAACACAGTCAAAAATAAATAAATAAATTTATTAAAAAAAAAAGATATCAGCCATCTTTACTGAGGAAAATATATAGCATTGCACTAATGATTACTGCTCTATTCAATTAGTTTTAAAACAATCTATTATTTGAAATAATACAGAAAGTAAAACTGCTTTAAGTTTAAAAATCCCCTTTTAATAGTAAAATAGGGTTGTGCCCTTTATTGAAGAACAAAAGTCATAAATCCCTAGGGCCTAATTAGATGCACATCTTAACATTAAAGATAGAGGGCACTCCAGTAACATAAAATAGTGAAGAAAGTTGTTTTAACACACTGGATTTTTTGTTTCTTAATTTGTGTGTGTGTGTGAAAATCTTCTATATTCTTATGTGATTTTGCTTCTCTCTTTCCTATTTATCTTTACTGCTTTTTAAATATCATAATATGATATACTGGTGGTCTTAGCTTTCTAAACAAAACATAGTAATTTAAAAAGGAATTGTTTTGCAAATTGGTACAAGACAATCATTCATTTTGCAGTTAATGTAGCTGTTCACAAAGTTGAGGACAAAGGAGTGTTATAAGAACAGTGAGTCTACAAGTGGATGACATTTCAAGGAATAAATCTCTTATCTGGGACCTAAATCTTTGTAGGTCCTTTGTAGGTCCTATTATAGGACTTAAATCTTTGTAGGTCCTATAATAACAACGTTTATGTACAAATAAAACAGGATAAAATCCCAGACATTAGAAATATTTTTTCTAATATCACTTTGCAACATGTGTGTAAATAACAAGTGACCTCTGAGAGTTGACTATAGGAAGATTCAATTCTTTACTACAAGTCACCTTACTTTGTAATTAGCCAAGTATGAGGGAAATTATATGAAAGTGTGAAGGAAATTATATGAAAGTATGTATGGGTGAAATTGACACCTTCTTCTGTGTCACATCCTTATGAATTATAATTTGATTATGTTGCTTCTGTTTTGTTTACATGGGTCTATGTTTTATATATTACTGTGGAAGTGTAAATTTTCCTTTTATCTTATTTTTAAGACTGTCCCATTTTTCAACTTATTCTTGGGTTCTTGTGGACAAATATGTATATCTATATCCAAATAGTTAATAAAATGTCAAGTTTAAAGTAGCTGTTTGTTGTCTGAGTCTGTGAGTTATCTTTAAAAGATATGGTTTTTTGGCAGGGTTACCAGCATAAAAATACTTAAAATGAAATTTGAATAGTATCAGGAGGAAACAATAACTTTCAAGTCTTTATCTGCCATTCAGATACACACAGTTAGAGGCTAAAAGGAAAGAAGAAAACAGAGAAAAAGAGAAATACATTCGGATGAAATACAAACACATACACACAGAGGGAGGATTTCTAGACAGTTCATTAATGTATGAAACAAGAGAATACATGCATTCTAAGACTATGCTGTATATAAGCAAAGTTATTTAAGAGACAGACTTAATGGGGGGCTTAATGTGGGGCTTGTTACACACAAATTACAGTATTAATAGTGATCTAAATTTTAGACTTTAGATTATTTTCTGTAACTTAAGATAATTGCTATTTTCATTCTAATAACACTTCACCATAGATATAATTTTGTAGCATAATTCAAATGATAGCTGAGGCACTATAATCAACCAGCTCATTTATATGAGAGTTTCAAAGCTCTCATGATATCCGGTCTTCTCACTTTTCCCAATGTGAAAGGAAATCTTAAAAAAATCCAAAGGTTGTAAATTGTTGTTTTTTAAAAGATCAAGGTTTTATTTATAGTTTTCTTCCAAATACTGCTTTTGAGACCTTGGAAACATCCTTTTCTCTTCTGTAGCTACAGTTACTTCATCTATAAAATAATAATTGATCATTTTATAGAGAATTGAGCACATTGGACTGAGTATTTAGTAAATGTGTGTTGAGTTGTTATACTGTAGAAGAGTCTATTCCCTCTATTCAATGCTATCATAGGCATTGATTGCCTTTAGGCATCTCCAAAATTGTGACAACTTACTATATAAAAAAAGTCTCACTACTTTTTAAAATCTACAACAAAAAGTTGTGATTTAATTTTTTATACCTAAAAGATTTTTCCTCTATTTAGTGTTATTTTGGCAACTCTAATCAACCACTTTCCTTCCACTTACAGTTCTTAAATTATCAATTCAGAGAACTAACAGGATTGAAATTCTAGCAGATGGTTTAGAGTTTCTTCTGAGTCTGAGATTTTTAGGTTCCTTGGCAGAATAAAAGGTTTGCTCTGAATTTAGACAGAATAATCTAAATAAAGGAAGAGTGATGTAATTGGAGTGATTCTAAAAGCAGTTATAAAATACATAAGCATTAAGAATACTTGGTAATTGTCAGAATTTGTAAGTTAAAGTTACAAATTAATGAGAGTACAAAATGTAAGAAAACCTATAAATTTCTTGACTTGCTAAAAAGGCAGATGCTAGTGTGTGATGATTTTCTTGAATTATCTTATGATAGTCTCTAACTAATACCTAGAGAGGAGAATAAGAAATAAGTTGAATTGGCCTTTGCAGCTGCATTGTGATACAACCGAAATGGATTTATGAACAGTGGGGTTATATTTAAAAGTTGTTTAAATGTTGTCAAAAGTTGTTTAAATTCTTACCACATAAAAATAGATAAATAGATATAGAAATAGAGAGAAAGAGACTTTATAGTAAACTCACTTTGATCTAGAAATAGAGAGAAAGAGACTTTATAGTAAACTCACTTTGATCCCTGTCTTAAATGTACACCAATCTTAAATATACATTCCTGAGAATGTATTGAAAATTTTTGTTAAATATTTAGTAACAGATTTTTATTTTATAATGATGCTTCTCTTCTCACTGAGCCAAAAAATGAATGATAAAATACTGAATTGTCCTTTCTGTAGGTGTGCTTCTTTCCTAGGGCTAGGTCCAAATCAACCTGGTATGGGTGTGAAAACTTTCATACATCTCCTAATAAACCACTTTCCTTCCATGACAAGATCTGTCAGTCACATCCTGTTACCATGGAGACTGGCATCGTTTCCTCACCTTTCTGTACAAACCTAGACAGATAACAGAGGGCCACCATATTGCTTTTTCATCTCTAAATAGAGTGCATTCATAGGAAAAATTGGAGCTTTATAAGGTCTCAACTATGTGCATTATATTAGAACATTTCATTATCATACAATCACTCTACTCTCAATTTACTTGGAAAGACTGTCCAAGTAAGAGGAAGTCTATGTGACTGAAATGGCTTTAGACTGAGGCCAATGCAAAAACTCTTATGAGCCACAGGCCAGGGAAGAGCCTTCCACAAGAAATGGAAACAACTTAGGTGAGAGTTGATGTTTTCCCTAGTAGCATGGCTACACCATTGTCATCGTTGTTCAGTTGATACATTAACAACTGAATCTGTCATATATAGGTTATTTGAGGGATCAAAGTACAATATTATGCGTGAAAAGTCTAGCCTGTATAAAAAAATAAAGAGTAGTTTATTGTTTGAATAAAGACAGATGCAAAAAATCTAATGCAATGCGTATTCAGAATGCCTATGTTAATGAGTAACATATCAACCCCCTCCCTGTATGTGGTATAATTATTATCTTTTGAATACTACCTTTGGTAATATTTGGTCTTTGATTCAGAAAATCCTTGATCACCTAATTTATTTCTTCTCTATATTTCCTTCTTTCTCCTTCTAAAAGGTATAATTTCTCATGCTCTTATAATATTATGTCGGGACTATTACAATACCCCCAATATAACTTATTTTGTTTCCTTTCATAGAATACTGTGAAAAGCACAGCCTTCATAAAAACGATTGTGGCCTTGCTGATTTTTCTTATACTCTCATGGAACTGGAATGAGATATATCTTCTGTCATATTTTAGTATACATATAAACTGTGACAGGGTCAGGCCTTTTCAATACAGGGTTACCACTGGAATTTTGGTCATATTGAGTAATGATGAGTGTTACACACTCTTCTCTATTAACACAAAGCATGTCTATGCAATGGAGAACAGTCTGAATATCTGTCTTTTAGTAAATTTCATGTGGTAAGTTCCTCAGCATTACAATGAGCCCACATTGCAGATTTGTGTGCAATCTGTTTATGTGAGTGCCTAAAACAGGGACACAGTGGCGTAGTGACATTTTTAGTGTTGTTAAATTGCAATAAATATAATCACAATGAACACAGCGAATGTCATTGTTTCTTTCATAATCCATTTTTATTTGTTTATTAATTCTGTATTTTGGGAACCTCATTGGTGCTGGTAGGGGGTAGGTGCATAAAAAAGCAAAGGGCAAATATAATTTAGAAAAAAATAAATCTAATGTAAATATTTGACTAGTTGGCTTTGAAGTGTACATTTCACTGAAAACTGTAAATATGTCTATAAATTCATCCCTTATAAAGATAACTTAATTTGGTTTTAGTCAAACTTAAAATGTTTCCTTTTGATCTCCTTCCCCATCTCTACCAAATATTGAGGAAATGATAATGACAAAAAGACATGTTTTTATTTGTTTTTTTCTAATAGTGACAGGAAAGAACTGAGGTAATGGGTGTCAATTTTCTCCAATGGAAAAATTAAGACAAAACTAAGGATCATGAGGGAAACATCGCTACGCATATGCATTCACACACACACACACACACACACACACACACACACACACACACTCTATCAAAAAAAAAAGAAATAAAAAAGAAAAAGACACCACCAATAAAACTAGACTTGTATATTTTTTAAGGAAAGCAGGATGGTCTATGGTCAGATCTGTAAGATGCTTTACAATGTGGGTCTTATTAAATATTGGGCTGATGTAAATTGTTAGGTTAAAACATTTAAAAACTGTTTCTTTGGAAAGGGCCCACAACGCTTATTCATTTCCAAAAAATTTAAACAGCTTTTTTTTATTCATAGTAATGAGGAGAAGCAAAACTGATTATTAACAGAGCTGAAAATATCAAATGGTTTTTAAAACCAGATTAAAACATCTTTAATTTAGAAATTCTAGTTATTGGTCAGGGAAACTATTTGTTGAAACAATTTACTGTTATCAAGTGGAATGAGGTAATGAGAAAATTGTGACACTGACTTCTTTTCAGACTCTTTAGAATAACAATTCACAAATAAAGAAAACGTTTATTGCAGCATTGCAAGGCTATAAATAAAGAGCCTGGTGCATTAATTTACTCATAAAAAATTATAGCATTCTATGCATTAGGTCAAATAATTACTAGAAAATACTCTGCCAGTCTTCATCTAGCTTACTGTATATAATTGAAGGCGATGAACTAAATTTTATTTTTATATTCCTGAAATTAAATATTGTACTCATAGCTACTTGTTGACTTAATGACTGAGTTGTGGAATTTTGCTACATAAAAATGCATTCATATGTATAAGAGTGGTACTCATCTTCTGAATAATCATGTACTTTAACCCAGAATTAAACCCACACATATATGGTTAACTGATCTTCCACAGGGTACCAAGAATATGCAATGGAGAAAAGACAGGCGCTTCAATAAATGGTGTTGGGAAGACTAGATATCCACATGCAAAAGAAAGAATGTTGACTTTATCATACCCCATGTACAAAAATAAAGTCAAAATGGATTAAAGACCCATAAGACCTGAAATTGTAAAACTTCTAGAATAAAACTTAGGAGAAATGCTTCTTGATGTTGATTTGGCCATGATTTCTTAGACATGACACCAAAGCACAAGCAACAAAAGCAAAAATAGACAAGTGGGACTACATTAAAACTAAAAAGCTTCTGCACAGTAAAGGAGACAATCAACAAAATAGAAAGGCAACTTATGGAGTGGGAGAAAACATTTGGAAGCCATATATCTGATATAGGGTTAATTTCCAAAATATAGGAGAAAGAAGTCCTAAAATGCAGTGCCAAAAACAAAACAAAACAAAACAAAAGTAACCTGATTTTACCTGGGCCAAGTACTTGAATAGGCATTTCTCCAAAGAAGATATAAAGATTGCCAATGGGTACATGAAAAGATGTTCAACATCACTAATTATTAGGGAACTGCATATCAAAACCAAAATGAGATATCACCTCATACCTGTTAGTTACGATGGCTATTATGAAAAAAAGATAAGTGCTAGCGAGGGTGTAGAAAAATTGCAACGCTTTTTAATGTTGGTGGGAATGTAAAATTATGCAGCTTCAATGGAAAACAACATGGAGGTTTCTCAAAAAATTAAACAGAATTATAACATGATCCAGCAATCCCCCTTCTAGATATTTATCTGAAAGAATTGAAGTCAGAAACCTGAAGAGATATTTGCACTCTCATGTTAATTGCAACACTACTTACAATAGCCACGTTATGAAAACAACTCAAATGTCCCTTGACGGATGAATGAATAAAGAAAATGTGATATATATACCTATACATATCTTAGAATATTTTTCAGCCTTTAAAAACAAGGGAATTCTGCTGTTTGTGACAGCATGGATAAACCTGGAGGGCATTATGCTAAGTGAAATAAACCAGTCATAAAAAGACAAATACTGCATGTCTCCACTTATATGAGATACATAGAATGGTCATACTCATAGAAACAGAAAGTAGAATGGTGGCTACCAGTGCCAGTGGATATGGGAAATGTGGAGTTGTTTTTCACCTGGTATAAAGTTTCAGATATGCAGGAAGAATTAGTTCTAGGTATCTGTGGTACAGCGTAGTGCCTATAGTCAACAATACTATATTGTGCACTTAAAAATTTAAGAGGGTAAGTCTCATGTTGTGTTCTCACTACAAAAAAATTAAAAAATGTAAAGAAGGAACTTTTGGAGGTTTGACTGTGGTGATGCCTTCATGGATGTACACATATGTTCAAACACATCAACTTGTATACATTAAATATGTGTAATTTTTGAGCATATCAATCATATTTTATTAAAGCTGTTTTTTTAAAAGACATTTATTGGTATACAGATCATGAGTGGAGTTGATATATGACCCAAGAAAAGCAAATTGAAAACATAAAAGCATCTAAAAGAGTGATGAGACTATTAAACATAACCAATAGGATATCACGTTACTACTTATATTTTTTCTTATAATAGAGTTTTAATATTTATAGGTATTTTTAGTTAAAAGAAATTAATAAAATAACTACATTGTTCCACCATTTATTTTTAAACTACTGATTAATGATACATATATAGGGTGACAGTTATCAATTTAGCCAATATTATTTGATTGCTTACTCTGTGGCAGGCACTGTGTTAGGCATTAGGAATGATACAAAATGACCTGGATTAGGACCTTGTGCTTAAAGACTCTAATGGAGGATCTCATTCATTATACAATAGATACGAACTATAGCACGGATAATCAAAATTGCACTATAATTGCAAAGGTAATAAATGCCACAAAGGAGATACTATATACAGGGATCATAGAAATTCAGAGGAGAATGAGACTATTCTGAGCAAAGGAAACAAAGAAGGATGTCAGTAATTCAACATATTTTAGCTGTTTGTTCAAGGTTAGGTAGAATTTGAATATGTGGATATTTAGGATAAAAACACAGCAAGTGGTGGAAACATGAACAATGATACAGGTTGATGAGTAGAAGAGTAAGAGAAGCTTATAGCAAAGAGGATGGTTCATTTAATTGATGCAGAGATATGGAAGGGTAATAATGAAGATTAATAATGGAAATACATTTAGGGATTACAACAGAAAACACAAATGGCACCTGCTGTATAAATAAATAAATAAATAAAATTCTAAAATTCAAAAAAAAAAAAAAAAAGAAAACACAAATGGCCAAGATAAAAATATTGGATGATATATTTTGAATAATCATGAAAAATCCTAAAAGATTTCTCATCAAAGGACTGTGCTTCACAAAATTAACTTTGAAGAAGTATATAAGAAAGACCAAGGAACAATAAAAGAGAAATAAGGACACTAATTAGGGATCTATTGTCATCCAATTATTAAGTAGTGAATCCTGGAAAAAAAATACAATTGAAGAGAAAAGGTCAGAATCCTGATTTACTGACATGCAGTATTAGAAGAAATGGAAACTCATTTGAAATGGATAAAAGAAAACAAAATTTTTGAAATGTGTGTTTTGAATTTTGTAGTGCTTTCATTAATAGAATATTCTTAAAGGTGATATTCAAACTATTTCATAACTACTATGACATGAGTCCTGGATATATGGAATGGGCACTGGTTTGGGGGCTATACTGTTAGGTGCCAGGTCTGTATTTAATAGAGGGAGGGGTATGACTGAAAGGGAAGAAAATGTGTTAAGTGTTCATGACTATCTAGGTTCTAAGTTGCTCATGGGATATCTATTTGGACATGTCTAGTAGTCACATTCAAATGAAGAATAGTACTCCATAATCTGATATATTTTATCTAGACCATATGTGGGAAAATTCCATTCCATTAAAGAAAGAGACAATCTGAACTTTAAGTTACAAAACACCCCTAAGCAATGATCATTGCAAGTAAAACATTCCAGAAGTTTTTATTTGCTTGTATCCACTAAGAAAGGCAGCAAACAATAATTATTGGTGGGGGAATAAAATACACTTGTTCCAGTAAAGAACTCATGGTATATTAGGTAAAGTGTTTCTGATTTCACACTTTGATTAATACAAGGAACATAATGTAGTGTGGTATAATGGGAGAAGTACAAAATTTTAATTTGTATGCATTTTATGCAATTTTTTAGATATATAAACTTTGGTAAGATAATTAAAGCTTAATTTCTCTGAGATACTCTCTCCTCCCATACAAGATATGGAGAGTAATACCTTACGGTTTGTGGTTAAGGCTTAAATGTTGGTAAAGTACTTAACCAACAGAAAGTGCCAGAGTACTTTCCTCACAAAATCCAATGTTTACTGTGTTACGCAAAAGCAACTGGATGGATTTCCACTGTGTGATAGTGTACAAATGAGAATGGTCCAATTGAAGGTATATATATATTTTTGTTTGTTTGTTTTTGTTTTTGTTTTTTGCGGTATGCGGGCCTCTCACTGCTGTGGCCTCTCCCATTGCGGAGCACAGGCTCTGGACACGCAGGCTCGGCGGCCATGGCTCACGGGCCTAGCCGCTCCACGGCATGTGGGATCTTCCCGGACTGGGGCACGAACCCGTGTCCCCTGCATCGGCAGACGGACTCTCAACCACTGTGCCACCAGGGAAGCCCTGAAGGTATATTTTATATGGCATAATCAATATTAATTTTGGTGGTCTTTAGAATGCGTAGTGTTTCTCACAATAAAAGCAGTCTTCAGTCTGAATGGCTAAAATCAAGGATGCTATATGTGGTTGGCATGACCATCATTTGGAAAAACACGAAATACATTCTAAAATAATGTGGACCACAAAATTGAGTTGTTTTAAAATTGACAATACAAAAGTTCCAAGAGCACATGAACTAAATTCTAGAATTTACAACAATAGTCAAGAATGACTTCATCATCATATATCCCAGGATATTTAAATTTATAATAAACAATATTCTTTTAGATGCAATAATGAAAGTTTTCTTTTAGTAGGTAAATTACAGTTTCATAGGAGTTAAGGCCCTTAGAAAATATCACTGTTTTTGCAGAAAAATGCATATTGTACTGATTTATTTGAAAGTACCTTGACAGAAATAATGTGTCTCTTAAGGCAATAATCTCAGTGTTAGAGAACAATTTAAAATAACACTGGGCATATTGGACTTAAGAGTAAAAAACATCACCATTTTATTGTCATCAAACCAATAAAAATGAGAATAACTCCCTGTCAACTTGAATGGTTTCAATAGGCAAAAATTCCCTTTTGTTTTGAACATTTGTGATCCAAGACATTTTTTCCCACTTATGTACTAATCTCAATGAAACACACTTAGAACAATCTCTTGTGGAAAGGTACTGAATTTTAGGCCTAATGAAAGACTTGCAAAAGTACATGCCTACTCTTTCTTGAATCAAATCTATTGTAAGATTTATTCATTCAAATCTCACTTCTGAGACATATTTGATTATCTTAAACATTCTGTAAGGGTTGAAGTATTTCAATATTTAATTTACTATACTACACTCAAACCTCTTTGTAAAGGACATTTTCCATACTTTTGTTAACTAATTTGAAGGATATCATAACCAAGAGAGTACAGCAGAGATAGATTAAAGATAGTACATGGAAAAAGAATATGTTTCTAACCTGTTTTGGGAAAAATTGAGAATAAGTGAAAAGTAGTTTCATATAATAGATTTAAGAGATAATTTATGAAAGCATATTTCTTGAGAGTTGGCAGATCTTTGAATATACTATACTTTTGTGGAAACACAGAGTTGGCAGTTGTCCTGAAGTCTAAGAACTTCATGTGATTGAGGCCATGGTGGCTGGGAAAATGTGTGAACCCGTGGGGGTAGATTACAGGTTTTAAAAAATTATTGCCATTTTCATTTGTGTTTTAAATAACAAATGTGCTATTTTTCCTGATGCAGAACAGAGTCATGACTCATGACTTTTGTAACACAAATATTATAGCCGATTTGATGTACTTTTGTCAACTCTGATACATTTCCAACTAATACAATCACCCATCCACTCACACACAAGGAAGTAGCAGGATGGGGCTGGAGGTGATAGGGAAGCAGATACTTGCTAGTTGTCTTTTATACACATTGAGTTGATTTGCCTGAAATCATAGAAGTAGATTACAAAATTGGGACAAGATACTAGGTGTCCAAAGTCCCAATCTACTACTCTTTTCTTTAACCACAATCTTCTGAAAATACAGTGTAACTCAAAAGCATGTGAAAAACAGCCAAATTTACTTTTCAAACCTCAGACATGCCCATTGAATCTAGTCCTTTTTTATCTTAAATTAACGTAGTAAAGCATCACAGTATTCTATGTGCATTCTAAGACTCCATGGCGTTTTTCTTTTTTCTACCTATTCCTTATAATCTCAGTTATTATATCAGAATTCTAAAATTATCACCTATTCACTGGGAAAAATATCTTAAGTGGCACTGTGTTTAATGAACTCAACTATAAGCACGATTCCAGGTCTTACACGGGGCATTCTTTTTTATGTCTTTCATGTCTCCTTTAGTTGTTTCAGAGGTACTCACCATTTAGAACACTATTATCAACCATTGCTTATAATCATCAAATGCAATCTTAAAGAGTTTATAGGACTCTTGCATTTGTAACGCTTAGGTCCAGATGTGACAGGTATGAAAAGTAAAAATGATTATTCTTTACCTTCCTTCATGCATCTAGACACAGCTTTAAGAAACGGTGAAAATTATGATATATGATGTGAAAATGGTGTTTTACATAAAATTAAAATATCTTAAAATAAAATATCTTAAATTTATTTGTGGTAATCTATTATATTGGACCCTGTCTTAAATTGCATCTCGTAGAAGCAGACTCAAATGGGGATTCTTGTTCAAGTGATACATTGAGTTCTATTTTTGCAGAGGAGGGGAATGAGGGAAACTGGATTAGGCAGGAGGTAAAAAGTTAACAAGAACATGGTCTCAGCAGCACAAATAGCACCACATATTTAGCTCCAACTTATGACAAGGGACTGGCCTTCTCTACAACCCTAGTTTGCTGGGGGTGGAGATGGGGGAAGGAGTGTGTCCACCCAGGCAAGTTAGCTATCATTTGGTCAAAGACAATTCACCAGAGGAGGGGGCATGTGTGAATTGTGACAAAATAGGTATAAAGAGCAGAAAAGAGGATCTAGCTTGACACCAACAGTATCTACGGCAGACTCTGTTGCAATGTTTTAACATAACTGTAAATTTCATTTTAGCTTCTAAGTATCACTTTAAACGTAATTAATATCAGATGCTGCTACCTCAGCCAAATGAAATTTCTCCTAATTAAACTAATTATTTAAAAATACTATGTGAGAACCACAAAAACTCAAAAAAGGTTGTTTAATTTGGCATTACAATAGAACTCTAGTTATATTAAACTCTTGATTAAAGTAACAAAATTAGTATCTTGCTCAAATAATCAGATAAATTTTAGGAAATAAATATATAATAATTTGTGAAGTATGTGTGTCTCTATTTTACTGCTCATTAAATATCACCAACCCAACAATGAGACATATACAATGAATGAGTTCATTGCCATGGTTAATTGCTAAATTTCAGCCATATAGAAACAAGACTTTTACCCATAAGTTTTTCTTTTTTTGGTTGTGAAGGTATATTAGTCTACAAAAATAGATTATATTTTATTTAACAGTTTATATTAACTTAATAAATTTAAAATACTTAAATGCATGTTACGTGTCTTCTTACCCTGGGCTCTTCAATAGTTAAATCTAGGCCTGCCCCAAAATGAACACTTATAAAGTCCTTGTTGTTTGATCACCTAAATTGCACCTTTGTATTAGTTTTTTAAAAATGTTATTTGTCATCTCTTAATTATCAAATTTAGGCAGAATATATTTTAGTTCTACATCTAAAGAAATTGTACTTAACTCTCATATGGCATCCAAAATTATCCTTCTCTATTGCTCTCCAAGTTTTCTTAATTAGATGTTCCTTTTTATTTATTCTGTTTGCTAGTTTCATTTATATAAACATATTTAAATTTCTATTTCTTTAGGATCAGATATAGGCCATAACTCTTTTGTTTATGTAAGACTAGGAAATTTATGCTCCTTTAGTAGATACTATCTTATCTCTACCACTATTTAACCTCTACTTGCTATATTGTCACATTTATAACATCAAGGTATGAAATATTGACTTTAGGTTTTATAAATGCAATTGAGCCAACTGTTGTTGGTACTTAAAATGACTCTGAAAATACAAAATTAAAAATTTTGCTCATAAGATAGTTATTATGTTAATTTAATTGTTGACTACTTGTTCAACTCCTACTTTGGGTTATGCATAATCTTCCTGGGCTATTATAGAGGGAGGAAAATCATTTTAACAGACTATACCACTTCCCTTAATGACCAACTTACCCACAGTACCTGGAAAGTAGCTTTTTATATCACTTTATGTCAGACAGTGATTTTGTCCAGGAAGGACAAATTAGGCATATAGGTAATTTATTCATTCTATGGGCTTATCACAATTGTGATGCAGATTTGCTGTATTGGGAAATTTTCAAACAGGCTAGCTTAAATTCATAGATTTACACAAAACCCAAAGTTTGCTCTCTGATCCCTCACTCACCCACCTTGGCTCCTACTCAACTCTTTCCAAAGATGTATTATAATGCCTCCAATACAACACAGAACCATAATCAGCACTTCGTTCTCCTTTTTAAAAATTATCTCATCTTAATAAGGAGAACATTCTGCTTCTTTTCCATTGTATTTTTCTGGTGGTTAACAAAGTTATTTTAATTTTTTAAAAATCATTTCTGTACAATTGGTTTTGCTTCCTTTCAGAAATCTGTTTCCCTTAAATTACATTTAAATTTTTGCTCAAGTATTTGTAAAACACTGATAATTAACTTAAAAATACTCCTCATCGATTATTAATTTCAGTAAAAAATAATATAATTCGATTTAGGGAGGGAAATATAATATTTTTCACTAAAACTTTGCCATTCAAAGGGCAAGCTTTGCCATTCCAAAGTTCAAGGCCAAATGGATTCTTCTCTCTTAAAGCAGAGAGAGGTTAAGTAACTTGTCCAAGGACATACAACCAGTGGGTTGTAGATGGCTACTCTACACCCTCTTTAGCATCCAGGGTTACTGATAAAATGTGATGCCAGTTCAATTTATATTTCATTTTAGGTAAATGAATCTTTATTTCTCAAAATTGTATAAGTTGTATCTATACATTTTTTAAATTGGAGTATAATTGCTTTACAATGTTGTGTTAGTTTCTGCTGTACGACGAAGTGAATCAGCTATATGTATACATATATCCCCTCTCTCTTTGATCTCCCACCCACCCACCCATCTAGGTCATCAAAGAACACCAAGCTGAGTTCCCTGTGCTATACCGCAGGTTCCCACTAGCTATCTATTTTACACATGGTAGTGTATTTATGTCAAATCTAATCTCCCAATTACTTTTGATGTAAGGAAATTCCACAGGAATATATCTAGATGTGGACATTCTGTTTCACACTCATTAGGCACATATCTCTATAGATTATTCATTTCTCAAAAGTTTTTACTATTATTTTTATGTTTAGTTTCTCCCTTTGTCTCCCCATTGTGTCATTATTTTTTCTATTTTCTTTTTATAGAATGTGTGTTATTTGGATATAGGTTATGCTGGACTGATTCCCTGTGTTTGTTAACTTTTCTGATATCCTCATCTCTTCATTTTTTTCTTTTCTCTACACTCTAGAAATTTATTTCAAATTTATGTGCCAGGCATTATTTTGATTCTATTCCTGAAAAATATGTATTTTAAGCTATCTTTTGCATTCCATTGAAAGATGACTCAATTTCTTAGAAAACAGATATTATTCTTAAGCCTGATTTCCTATGTAATACACTGTCTCTGCGAGCACAGGAATGGGAGACTATCTGGACCTCTCTTCCATACATAGTTCACAAGTACTCTAAACTCATTATTTAAATGATGCAGGAGTCACAGCCTCCTCCTGCTGGCTATGGTTGAGGGCCTAATCATTCTCAGGGATCTGCCAATATGAAAATACCTACTTTTGAGGCTGCCTTATTTAATGTATATTTTAGCTGCAGTGTTCTCTATTTTGACCCACCCCCTTTCCTTTTCTATCTCTATTACTCTGTTCTTAAGAAATATATCTGCTGTTGGTCACTAATAACCGAATTCCCTTTCAGTTATCAGTTTTGTAATACATTTATTCCCCTTTGTACATAATTAACACTATTTCAGTGAGATAAGCTTGGAAGAGAGGAAATGTAAATACATACAATCCTCATTTTAAGCCATAAATATGATGCCTGAGAACTTTTTTTTAAATAAGAGCTATATTTTAAAATTCATTTGAAAGTTATAAAACTCTATGGATTCTGGTTATAGGAAATGTTTGATTCATGAATATTATTAATCCAGCCTCAAAGTTTTAATACTATGACCCTGATCTCTTTTTCCTATAAGATCTGTCAAATATATAACAGCTCTTATTCCCTTTTGAAAAATGTCTGTTTTCCTCACTCTTTTTTTCTACTATAACTGTTAGAAAGTTACTGTGTCTTTTCTACTTGTTTTCTGTGACAAGTTCACTGGCCTAGAGTTCTCTGTTATATTTTTTCATCTTTCATTTCCATTGTAAGCAATATATGCTTCCTCAAGCAGTCTTTTCATGGTTTCCATCTTTCCTTCTTTTTTCACTGATAACCTTGTGATTGAAGTACTATCATCCACCTCCAGGCCACTCAAGAGCAGTCATAGTTCTCATTCATCTTGAAACTCTAATAATTGAAGTCCTTTACCTGCTCATATCTTTCTGTTAGATGTAAGATTTGTCTGTTACAAAAAATTATCATTTTGTTTCAAGATTACAGATAGGTGCTGAAGTGTATACTACATTTAAGAATAAGCTCTCCTTTAAAGCTTCTAAAAATTATTTCTCTCAACCGCCAGTAAACATGCCCTTCAGATTATAGAAAGTGAAAAGTAGATCATCATGAATAAATAATTGATCTAGTCTGTCCCTGGAAAGAAAAGATGATACAAAATTGTAATTGACATTTTCAAAATGTCTTCAATAGATTTTTTTTTTAAGCACAGAACTGTAAACTTCTAAAAGGGGGGAATGAGAAATCCCTAGGAACACAATGTGTTTATCAAGATTTTTTTCCTCCTAGACTTTCCAGGAAATCTAAGTTAGATTGTTATTTCCTACCTGAATTTCTCCTCTCTCCAAATCATTCTTCTACAACTCCTCCCTTCTCTTCTTGTTCTCACACAGAGAATTGGAAGAATCCCGGACTGGGAATCTCAGGCACTCCGGAAAAGCACCTGACAGTTTGTACCTTCTTTAAAACTCGCTATGGTCAATTCATTTTGACTAAGTAGTATCAACTACCGTGGAACATGCTAGCAATAGGAGGAACTGATCCTAAAGTGAGAAAAATTTGCATATGGATTTTTTTGACCCTCATCTTTACAGGAAGATGTTGAAAATTGATTAACAACCCTTCTTACACTTAAAATGTTTTGAACAAGAGCTCAATCTTCTAGCAAAAAGAAATCAAGCTTCCCTTGGAGGTAAGGAAGTAAAAGTAAACTTAAATGTTTTCTTTATGCTACCAAGTTAGAATTTCAAAAAAGTTCATATAACAACTTGTAATTGATCTTGCACAGAGAGATTATCTTTTAAGGGATTCTCTAGTGAAATAACAAGCTATATGATTTTCATCTCTATTACTAGATTTTCTTAAAGATAAACAAGGTTGAAATGAACATTCTAGCAGTTGAAAAATAGTGATCAGCAATGTCACAGAAACTCAATATACTGACTTTTTATGGACAGACTACTCCTTATTCAAGAACATTTACAAGTAAATTCATTTCTATTCTGCTGAGTGAGTCAGAAATGTATTGGATAGAGAGAATGGAGGCTTATAGCAAAACTCTCCTTCAAGGAGGACCTTCAAGAATGCAGAGGAGCAAGACGTGGAGATCACCTTCCTCCCCACAAATACATCAAAAATGCATCTACATGTGGAACAGCTCCTACAGAACACCTATTGAATGCTGGCAGAAGAATTCAGACCTCCCAAAAGGCAAGGAACTCCCCACGTACCTGGGTAGATCAAAAGAAAAAAGAAAAAACAGAGACAAAAGAATAGGGACGAGACCTGCCTTTGGGAGGGAGCTGTGAAGGAGGAAAAGTTTCCACACACTAGGAAGGCCCTTCACTGGCAGGTATGGGCTATGGGCGTGGGGGCCGGGGGGAGAAGCTTCGGATCCATGGAGGAGAGCGCAACAACAGGGGTGCAGAGGGCAAAGGGGAGAGATTCCCGCACAGAGGATTGGTGCCGACAAGCACTCACCAGCCCGAGAGGATTGTCTGCTCACCTGCCGGGGGGGGCTGGGGGCTGGGAGCTGAGGCTCGGGCTTCAGAGGTCAGAACCCAGGGAGAGGACTGGGGTTGGCTGTGTGAACACAGCCTGAAGGGGACTAGTGTGCGACAGCTAGCCAGTAGGGAGTCTGGGGAAAAGTCTGATCCTGCCTAAGAGGCAAGAGACCATTGTTTCAGGGTGTGCAAGGAGTGGAGACTCAGAGCACCGCCTAAACGAGCTCCAGAGATGGTCGCAAGATGTGGCTATCAGCACGGACACCAGAGACGGGCATGAAACACTAACACTGCTTCTGGAGCCACCAAGAAGTCTGTGTGCAGGCAAAGGTCACTATCCACACCTCCCTGCCCAGGAGCTTGCGCAGCCCGCCACTGCCAGGGTCCCGTGATCCAGGGACAACCTCCCCGGAAGAACACACATCATGCCTCAGGCTGTTGCAACATCACGCCAGCCTCTGACACCACAGGCTTGCGCTGCATTCTGTACCCCTCCCTCCCACCGGCCTGAGTGAGCCAGAGCCCCTTAATCAGCTGCTACTTTAACCCTGTCCTGTCTGAGCAGAGAACAGACACCCTCAGGTGACCTACATGCAGAGGTGGGGCCAATCCAAAGCTGAACCCTGGAAGCTGTGCAAACAAAGAAGAGAAAGGGAAATCTCTCCCAGCAGCCTCAGAAGCAGCGGATTAAATCTCCACAATCAACTTGATGTACCCTGCATCTGTGGAATACCTGAATAGACAATGAATCATCCCAAAACTGAGGCAGTGGACTTTGGGAGCAACTGTAGCCTTAGGGTTTGCTGTATGAAACTGACTAGTTTCTGATTTATATGTTTATTTTAGTTTAGTTTTTAGCACTTCTTATCATTGGTGGATTTGTTATTGGTTTGGTTGCTCTCATCTTTTTTTTTCTTTTCTTAATTTTTTTTTATTTTAATAACTTTTTTATTTTCTTTTTTTCTTTCTTTCTTTCCTTCTTTTTCTCCCTTTCTTCTGAGCCATATGGCTGACAGGGTCTTGGTGCTCCAGCTGGGTGTCAGGCCTGAGCCTCGGAGGTGACAGAGACAAGTTCAGGACACTGGGCCACCACAGACCTCCTGGTCCCATGTAATATCAATGGGCGAGAGTTCTCCCAGAGAGCGCCATCTCAGTGCTAAGACCCAGCTCCACTCAATGACCAGAAAGCTCCAGTGCTGGACACCCCATGACAAACAACTAACAAAACAGGAACACAACTCAACTCATTAGCAGAGAGGCTGCCTAAAGTCATACTAAGTACACAGACACTCCAAAACACAACACTGGATATGGCACTGCCCACCAGAAGGACAAGATATAGCCACACACACCAGAACGGAGTCACCAGTTCCCTCCAAGAGGAGGCCTACACAATCCACTGAAACAACCTTACCCACTGGGGGCAGACACCAAAAACAATGGGAACTATGAACCTGCAGCCTGCAAAAAGGAGACCCCAAACACAGTAAATTAAGAAAAATGAGAAGACAGAGAAATACACAGCAGATGAATGAGCAACTTAAAAACCCACCAGACCAAACAAATGAAGAGGAAATAGGCAGTCTACTTGAAAAAGAATTCAGAGTAATGATAGTAAAGATGATTCAAAATCTTGGAAATAGAATGGAGAAAATACAAGAAACATTTAACAAGGACCTAGAAGAACTAAAGTACAAGCACACAATGATGAATAACACAGTAAATGAAATTAAAAATTATCTAGGAGTCAATAGCAGAATAACTGAGGCAGAAGAACGGATAAGTGACCTGGAAGATAAAATAGTGGAAATAACTACAGCAGAGCAGAATAAAGAAAAAAGAATGAAAAGAATTGAGGAGAGTCTCAGAGATCTCTGGGACAACAATAAACACACCAACATTCAAAGTATTGGGGTCCCAGAAGAAGAAGAGAAAAAGAAAGGGTCTGAGAAAATATTTGAAGAGATTAAAGTTGAAAATTTCCCTAACATGGGAAAGGATATAGTCAGTCAAGTCCAGGAAGTGCAGAGAGTCCCATAAAGGATAAATCCAAGAAGAAACACGCTAAGACACATAATAATCAAAGTATCAAAAATTAAATACTAAGAAAAAATATTAAAAGCAGCAAGGGAAAAGCAACAAATAACATACAAGGGAATGCCCATAAGGTTAACAGCTGATCATTCAGCAGACACTCTGCAAGACAGAAGGGAGTGGCAGGACATATTTAAAGTGATGAAAGGGAAAAGCCTACAATCAAGATTACTTTACCCAGCAAGGATCTCATTCAGATTTGATGGAGAAATTAAAACCTTTACAGACAAGCAAAAGCTAAGAGAATTCATCACCACCAAACCAGCTTTACAACAAATGTGAAAGGACCTTCTCTAGGCAGGAAACACAAGAGAAGGAAAAGACCTACAATAATAAACCCAAAACAATTAAGAAAATGGTAATAGGAACATACATATCGATAATTACCTTAAATGTAAATGGATTAAATGCTCCCACCAAAAGACATAGACTGGCTGAATGACCTGTATGACAAGACCTGTATATATGCTGTTTACAAGAGACTCACTTCAGACCTACGGACATGTACAGACTGAAAGTGAGGGGATGGAAAAAGATATGCCATGCAAATGGAAATCAAAAGAAAGCTGGAGTAGCAATTCTCATATCAGACAAAATTGACTATAAAATAAAGACTATTACAGGAGGCAAAGAAGGACACTACATAATGATCAAGGGATCAATCCAAGAAGAAGGTATAACAATTGTAAATATGTATACACCCAACAGAGAAGCACCTCAATACATAAGGCAAATGCTAACAGCCATAAAAGGGGAAATCGATAGCAACACAATCATAGTATGGGACTTTAACACCCCATTTTCACCAATGGACAGATCATCCAAAATGAAAATAAATAAGGAAACACAAACTTTAAATGACACATTAAATAAGAGGAACTTAATCTATATTTATAGGACATTCCATCCAAAAACAACAGAATACACTTTCTTCTCAACTGCCCATGGAACATTCTCCAGGATAGATGATATCTTGGGTCACAAAACTGTAAATTTAGGGCTTCCCTGGTGGCGCAGTGGTTGAGAGTCTGCCTGCTGATGCAGGGGACACTGGTTTGTGCCCCAGTCTGGGAAGATCCCACATACCGCAGAGCGCCTAGGCCCGTGAGCCATGGCCACTGAGCCTGTGCGTCCGGAGCCTGTGCTCCGCAACGGGAGAGGCCACAATAGTGAGAGGCCCGCGTACCACAAAAAAGCCCCCAAAAAACTGCAGATTTAAGAAAATTGAAATTGTATCAAGTATCTTTTCGGACCACAATGTTATGAGACTAGATATCAATTACAGGAAAAATATTGTAAAAAATACAAACACATGGAGGCTAAACAATATGCTACTAAATAACCAAGAGATCACTGAAGAAATCAAAGAGGAAATCAAAAAATACTTAGAAACAAATGACAATGAAAACACAATGACCCAAAACCTATGGGATACAGCAAAAGCAATTCTAAAAGGGGAGTTTATAGCAATACAATCCTACCTCAAGAAACAAGAGACATCTCAAATAAACAACCTAACCTTACACCTAAAGCAATTAGAGAAAGAAGAACAAAAGAAACCCAAAGTTAGCAGAAGGAGAGAAACCTTAAAGATCAGATCATTTATAAATGAAAAAGAAATTAAGGAAACGATTGCAAAGATCAATAAAACTAAAAGCTGGTTCATTGAGAAGATAAACAAAGTTGATAACCATTAGCCAGACTCATCAAGAAAAAAAGGGAGAAGACTCAAATCAACAGATTTAGAAATGAAAAAGGAGAAGTAACAACTGACACTGCATTAATACAAAGGACGATGAGAGCTTACTACAAGCAACTATATGCCAATAAAGTGGACAACCTGGAAGAAATGGACAAATTATTAGAAAAGCACAAACTTCCAAGACTGAACCAGGAAGAAATAGAAAATATAAACAGACCAATCACAAGCACTGAAAGGGTAAAAACCATATAATAATCACAATAGATGCAGGAAAAGCTTTCAACAGAATTCAACACCATTTTTGATAAAAACTCTCCAGAAAGTAGGCATAGAGGGAACTTACCTCAACATAATGAGGGCTACATATGACAAACCCACAGCCAACATCATTCTCAATAGTGAAAAACTGAAACCATTTCCACTAAGATCAGTAAAAAGACAAGATTGTCCACTCTCACCACTATTATTCAACATAGTTTTGGATGTTTTAGCCACATCAATCAGAGAAGAAAAAGAAATAACAGGAATCAAAATTAGAAAAGAAGAGGTAAAACAGTCATTGTTTGCAGATGACATGAAATTATACATAGAGAATCCTAAAGATGCTACCAGAAGACTACTAGAGCTAATCAGTGAATTTGGTAAAGTAGCAGGATACAAAATTAATGCACAGAAATCTCTTCCATTCCTATACACTAATGATGAAAAATCTGAAAGAGAAATTAAGGAAACACTCCCTTTTACCACTGCAGCAAAAAAAATAACTAGGAATAAACCTACCTAAGGAGACAAAAGACCTGTATGCAGAAAACTAAAAGACACTGATGAAGGAAATTAAAGATGATATAAAAAGATGGAGAGATATACCATGTTGCTGGATTGGAAGAATCAACATTGTGAAAATGACTATAGCACCCAAAGCAATCTACAGATTCAATGCAATCCCTATCAAAATACTAATAGCATTTTTCATAGAACTAGAACAAAAATTTCACAATTCTTATGGAAATACAAAAGACCCTGAATAGCCAAAGCAACCTTGAAAAAGAAAAATGGAGCTGGAGGAATCAGGCTCCCTGTCCTCAGACTATACTACAGAGCTACAGTAATCAAGACAGTATGGTATTGGCACAAAAACAAAAATATAGATCAATGGAACAGCATAGAATGCCCAGAGATAAACCTACACACATATGGTCAGCTTATCTTTGATGAAGGAGGCAAGAATATACAATGGAGAAAAGACAGCCTCTTCAATAAGTGGTGCTGGGAAAACTGGAGAGCTACATGTAAAAGAACGAAATTAGAACACTCCCTAACCCCAGACACAAAAATAAACTCAAAATGGATTAAAGACTTAAATGTAGGTCAGACACTATTAAACTCTTAGAGGAAAACATAGGCAGAACACTCTATGACATAAATCACAGCCAGATCCTTTTTAACCCACTTCCTAGAGAAATGGAAATAAAAACAAAAATAAACAAATGGGACCTAATGAAACTTAAAAGCTTTTGCTCAGCAAAGGAAACCATAAATAAGAACAACAACAACAACAAAAAACATAAACAAGAAAACCCTCAGAATGGGAGAAAATATTTGCAAATGAACCAACTGACAAAGGATTAATCTCCAAAATATACAAGCAGTTCATGCAGCTCAATATCAAAAAAACAAACAACTCAATCCAAAAATGGGTGGAAGACCTAAATAGACATTTCTCCAAAGAAGATATACAGATTGCCAACAAACACATGAAAGGATGCTCAACACCACTAATCATTAGAGAAATGCAAATCAAAACTACAATGAGGTATTACCTCACACCAGTCAGAATGGCCATCACTAAAAAATATACAAACAATAAATGCTGGAAAGGGTGTGGAGAAAAGGGAACTCTCTTGCACTGTTGGTGAGAATGTAAATTCATACAGCCAGTATGGAGAACAGTATAGAGGTTCCTTAAGAAACTAAAAATAGATCTACCATACGACCCAGCAATCCCACTATCGGGCATATACTCTGAGAAAACCATAACTCAAAAAAAGTCATGTACCACAGTGTTCACTGCAGCACTATTTACAATAGCCAGGACATGGAAGCAACTTATATGTCCTTTGACAGATGAATGGATAAAGAAGATGTGGCAAAAAGGAACGAATCTGAGTTATTTGTAGTGAGGTGGATGGACAGAGTCTGTCATACAGAGTGAAGTAAGTCAGAAAGAGAAAAACAAATACTGTATGTTAACACATATACATGGAATCTTAAAAAAAAAAAAAGGTTCTGAAGAACGTAGGGACAGGACAGGAATAAAGAAAGAGACATAGAGAATGGACTTGAGGACACAGGGAGGGGGAAGGGTAAGCTCTGAAGAAGTGAGAGAGTGGCACTGACTTATATACACTACCAAATGTAAAATAGATAGCTAATGGGTAGCAGCTGCATAGCAAAGTGAGATCAGCTTGATGCTTTGTGACCACCTAGAGGGGTGGGATAGGGAGGTTTGGAGGGAGACGCAAGAGGGAAGAGATATGGGAACATATGTATATGTGTAACTGATTCACTTTGTTATAAAGCAGAAACAAACACAACATTGTAAAGCAATTATATTCCAATAAAGATGTTAAAAAAACCACAACTCTCTTTCATTCATAGTGACAGTGTGTTTGTGGGTAATGACTGCTATTAATATATTTTGGAGTGCAATGATGCAAAACTAATTCCTTCATTGAAAAGATTTTGAGAATCCTTCTGATTCAATTTCTCTAGTTCTTTTTAAAAAGGTGAAGGTTCATTTAAAAGGTCAGAACAATTTAAACATTTATAAAAAGGCTCCCTCCCTTCCAACACACCCCCACATACAAACTTTCTTACATTCGCTGTCCAGAGAACTGTGCTACGTGGAGATGGAAGTTGTTGGGATTCAGAGTATGAAATGCAGAAAACACATAGAATTTCATGCTTTTATCAAATAAAAAATTGAATTAAGGTGTCAACATCTATGTTGAAAAAATTATGTGGATAATTATATATCTTGATAATATTTATTCAACATCTACTGCATACTTCAGATACTTCTATCCACATGTATTTAGATAGTAGACTCATATTGCTTGTTAAACTAATAAAATAATGTTTTAGGTGTCCTACCATTCATACCCATTGTATCATTATATCCCATGTCTCCCTGGCCCCAACCTCATGAAAAAAGTGAGAGAATAGATCCTTATTTAATAATAGTTTGTATTGTATTATGCTTAAAAGTTCAACCTCTACAGCCGTGCAACATAGTTCCAAATTTCATCTTCAACTGGTATGACTGTGTGACCTTGAACAATTTAACTTTTACCTCAATTTCCTTATCTTTAAGGGAGTAATATTTATAACTATCTTATAGCTTTTTTATAAGATTGAGAAAATTATGTAAAGCTTTATCAACTGGCAAATCAGATTGCTAGCATCACTAGCATCATCTTTCTCTTATCTAGTACTGTACCTTCATTAGTAAAATCATGTGATGCCTCCCTCAGCCCCTTATATTCTGATTTCCTCAATTGAGGTAGCTTAAATATTCCCTTAAAAAAACCACTATAGAGACCTCTGACCTTATGAATACTTTTTGTTTGTTTGCTGCTTCGGGAAATGACGTGCAAGCCAACTGTACATACGTCTCTTCTAATTATCATTGCTGGTTTGTTTTTTATTTGTGGATTGGTTTGTGTGTGTGTGTGTGTGTGTGTGTGTGTGTATGTGTGTGTGTTTCTAATCACTGAAAGACTCAGAAAATAGGGTTACTTCTCACCAATCTCAGTGCCACTGTGTCTGCTCTGTGTGGCTGTCTCATTCTGAAGCAGTGAGGTCATTTCCATCTTGTCTTGTGGTCCTATTACCTCTCCTCTATCTTACCCCAGGAGATGGAAAGCACTTCCTATCCACCCATGGAAAATAATTACCTGGTTTCCACTCTGCTCCTAGCTCTTCCACCCCTAGAATCTCCTTCACTCCACAGACTGCCTGAAATTCAGATCCAGATATATTTTCCAAAGTGGATTTATATCTACTATCTGTAATTCTCCGAATTTCCAAAACCCATGCAAATATAACACAATTAGGCAAATACGGTAAAGATGAAAAATGGTTTTGGTGCTCTGATTAAATACCTGTATTCTTGCTTTATTATATTTTTTGGAGTCAGGATTTCTGACTATTGTGCCAGGTATATACATTGAAAATGTTGTTGTTATTTCTATCCATCATTCCTGGTTGTTTTCACTGACAGTGTTGGTAAGGCTATCTAGTTTGCTGGAAGCAGACTATTCAAAGCCATGTGATCTCCTCCTCTGAGGAAAGGAGAAACTTCAGGAAAGGCAATACATTGTGTTAGCTCACTTAAATAGCTGTGGAAAAAGTCTGCACAACAATTTGAAGTACTATTTTGCAGTTTCTAGTAAAACTGATAAGTTGCATATCATACATCAGCAAGTCTACCTCTGGGTCCATACTCTTTTACATATGTACATGAGAAGATTTATAATCAAAAAAGTTTATAACCCAATTGTTTGAACTATTAAGTACTAGAAAAACTAAATAAATATTTATTCTAGAAAAATAAAATAGGGGAATGAATAGAGTATACATTAACATGATTAGATCTCAAAAATAACTGATATGGGTGAAAAAATAAAGTTGAAATATAACTAGTGCCAACTTATTTTTAAAAACATAGAAGACTATAAACATATATTGTTCATGGATTCATGCATATATGTTAAAATATAATTTAAAAGCATAATTGATGAAATGATGTGATGCAAGCTCAAGCAACTTCAGAGGAAGGTGTTTGGGAATGAAATAGGGTACTGATGGGAAGAATGGATGCATATACTCATTGATTTTAAAATGTAAAGAGTTATTTTAGACTGTTGATTATAACATGATTTGCACTTTTTATATCATTATTTCCTCATTTAAATGCCTTAAACCTCAAGGGAAAATACAAAGTAGATTTAAATAGTGTTCAAAGGAAGGTGAAAAGCAGGACCAGAACGTTGAATTATATAATTACAGATTTATAAACATTAAGTAAAGTTTATCACTTTGCATTAATATATCATGTACTGCCTTAAAATAACCTTTGAACAACGTCCCTTCAGTGCATGCTTAGTGTAATAGATCCTAATAGTGATGTTTATTTTTCTTTGCTCATCACAAGGAATACATTTATTACATGTTAAGAGGCATATAATTTATATTTCTTGGTAAATTAGCAAGAAACATTTTGATTTTATTAACATGTAATATTTTTCTCCCAATTCTGTGATAATTATTTCAGACTTGACCTTATGACCTTAAGAACACTGTAAAATCCTATATTTTCTGAACTTGCAAGTTGTTTATCCATGACTTTCTTGATACACCAGATGCCTGCCAGAAGGGCAAAGTACAAAGAAGAGCTTTCAACAACACTTCAATTTGAATTCACTTTGTTTAAAACTGTGTTCTGTTTTCAAAATACTTTATTTCCATTTTTTAATTTTTTCCATTGGAAAAAGTCAGAATCCAAAGGCTCAAGGACCCTTCAGTCAGTCAAGTCATGTTCTCATACCAGAGGTAATGTTGTTAGTCACTTATGCATTGAATAATTTATGCATTATTTTAATACCCTGAAAACTGTTAAAGTGACACTCTTAGGTCTATGTAGTATTTACTCCCAAAAATGTAAGTTCCATTTAATGATGACCATGATTATAACCATAAATCTTTTCTATAGGCAAATTGCAGCAAAATTTTGAGTTGTTTTTGTGAAAAAAATGTTCTAGAACACTGTTTATGGTGCCTTGCAAAGGTTTATGCCAAACCTCTGAGAATTATTAAAAAGTGAACTTAAATATAGAATGCAAGGCAGTCAATAATGAATACACAGTAATTTGGAACAATTCTCCTCCTGTAAAAATGACAAATGCTATTAAAATTGTGAATGTAAATATATATATACTTTTAAATATAAAAATTATGCATATGAAACTTATAGATACACATACATAAAACTTTATACGCATATATCAACGTCCAGGAGAAGACAAAAATCAAGAGGTGAGGCTAGCTTTTAAAGTTGCTTTCACTCTGGGCTAAGAAGCTGAGAAGCAATTTTGAAAGCCTTGAGATGAAAAGCAAAGTTAAAAATCCAGGTTAATTGAAACACTGGGAATCTGGTAAACAATCCTCTGCTTATACTTAATTATGTATGTTCCCTACACTGCACAGCTGTACCCTAGGAGTAAACTTGAATAAAAATTAAACTAGGTTTTGCAGACATGGAATCCTGGCTTCAAGTCATTTCTGTGGTCCAGAGAATTTCAACTTGTGAAATTGGTTTACAGTGATTTTAGACTGGTAGTTCCTTCACATGGCTTTAGAAGCAGAACAAAATTCTCTCTGAGCTAATGTAATATTCTTCTAGTTCTCAAATTATGTCACAAAATTTTCTAAAATACTTATTTCACATCTAAGATATTCTAGTCACAGGAAAAGGCAAATCACTGTGACTGAGAACCAGTAGAAATAATTGACAACAGATAAAAGCCCACTGTAGTGAAGGACATTCTTTCTATTGGGGAGAAGAGTTAAACTTTTGAAATGTCATCAAGGAACAGAAAAACATAAGCAAGATATTGCAGATGTGCAAAAGGACCAAATAGAAATTCTAAAAATGGAATACCATTTAATAACCAAGATTAAAAACTCAACAGGTGGGATTAATGGCAGTATTAGAATTAAAATACAGCTTCCAGATTGAAGCACATAGAGACAAAAGTTTGTAAAATTGTGAAGAGACATGACAAATGTAGTGAGAATATATAACAAAGTTAATTGAAGTAAATGGAAATGAGAAAAGATGTGGTAGAAATTATATACTTTTTTAATTCATGAGGATTTCCTCTAATTGATAAAAAAAAGCATCTGTAGATTCAAGAAGACAAATGAGTATCAAAAAGGTCAATAAAATGAAATTCATAGCCAAAGACATCATTTGAACCCAAAGAAAATCAAACATAAAAATAAATCTTAAAACAGATTATATTTAAGTTAGCTACAGTTTGCAGCTATTGGGCTCATAAATGATTTCTACCAGCAAAATAGAACCAAGATAGCAGGAGAATATTTTAATATGTGTATAGAAAATAATTGCAACCCTCAAACCTAAATACAAGAAAAAATACTATATAAGAATGAATGTGAAAAAAGGGCATTTCTAGACAAACAAGTCCTGATAAGATCCACCATTAGCAAACCTGTCATAAAATGAATACTTAGAGCTTTCTTCAGGAGGAAAGAAAACAATCTCAGCTTTTAGTTTGGAGATGCAAGAAGGAATGAAGAGCAGCAGAAATAAAAAAGTACACATTCACCAAGATAGACCAAATTCTGGCCCATAAAACACACCTCAACAAATTTAAAAGAATGGAAATCAAACAATATCTTCTCTCAGACTACAGTGGAATTTAATCAGAAATAAATAACAGGAAAATTACTGGAAAATCCCAAAATATGTAGAGATTAAACAACATGCTACTAAATAACACATGGGACAAAGAAGCAATCACAAGAGAAATTTTAAAATATTTTGAATAGAATGAAAATAAAAGCACAATTATCAATATTTGTGGGATGCAGTGAAAACAGTGCTTGGAGGAAAATTTGTAACATTGAAAGCATATAGTAAAAAAAAAAATCTAAAATCAATAATCTAAGTTCCCATCCTAGGAAACTAGAAAAAGAGAAGCAAACTAAAACCAAAGCAAGCAGAAAAAAATATATAATAAGAGCAGCAATCAATGAAATTGAAAACAGGAAATCAATAGAGAAAACCAACACAACCAATACTTGGTTCTTTGAAAAGATCAGTGAAATTGGCAAGCCTCCAACCAGGCTAAGGGAGGAGAAGGCACAAATTGCTCAGATCAGAAATAAAAGAGAGGACATTAAAACAGATACCATGGACAATAAAATTGTCCCACAAATTTGATAACCTATAAGTAATGGACCAATTCCTTGAAAGGTACAATCTGCCAAAACTCATACATAAAGAAAGAGACAGCTGGAATAGGCCTATATCTTAAGGATATTGAATCAATAATTAATAACATTCTAAACAGAAAGCCCCAGGCCCAGAAGGGTTCACTGGTGAATTTTATCAAAGATTTAGGGGAAAATTATACCAATTTTCTATGATCTCTTCAAGAGGATAGAAGCAGAAGAAATACTTCTTAACTCATTCTGTGAGGCCAGCATTACCATAATACTAAAACCAGACAAAGATATTACAAGAAAAGCAAACTTCAGACCAATATTTCTCATGAACATAAATGCAAAAATCCTAAAGACAATATTAGTGAGTTGAATCCAACAATGCATATAAAGAATTATACACCATGACCAAGTGGGATTTATACCAGGTACACAAGGCTGATTCAACATTTGAAAATCAATTACTGTAATCCATCACATCAACAGTCTGTAAAAGGAAACTCAAATAATCATATCAATAGATGCAGAAAAGGCATTTGACAAAATCAAACACCCATTCATGATAATCACTCTCAGTAAACTAGGAATAGAGGGGAACTTCCTTGAATTGATAAAGAATATCTAAAAACGTATACCTAGCATCATACTTAATGGTGAGAAACTTGAAGCTTTCCCACTAAGATCAGGAGCAAGAATGTCTCCTGTCACGATTGTTCTTCAACATCATAACAGATGTCTTGCAATAAGGCAAGAAAATGAAATAAAAGGCGCACAGATTGGGAATAAAACTATTTCTGTTTGTAGGTGACATGACCATATGTAGAAAATCCAAGAGAATCCACAAAAAAACTCCTGGAGCTAAAAAGTGATTGTAACAAGGTTGTAGGGTACAAGTTTAATATATAAAAACAATCACTTTCTCTATATCAGTAATAAGCAAGTGGAATTTGAAATTAAAGACAAAAATACCATTTACTTTAGCACCCCCCAAAAATGAAATACTTAGGTACAAATCTAACAAAATATATACAAGACCTATATGAGGAAAACTACAAAACTCTGGTGAATACAATCAAAGAACTAAATAAATGGAGAGAGATTCCATGTTCATGGATATGAAGACACCAAATTGTCAAGATGTCAGTTCTTCCCAAATTAATCTATAGATTCAAAGCATTTCCATTCAAAATCCTAGCAAGTTATTCTGTGGATACCGACCAACTCATTCTAAAGTTTATATGGAGAGGCAAAAGATCCAGAATATCTAACACAATTTTGAAGAAAAACAAAGTTGGAGGACAGATACTACCTGACATGTTTCCTGTACTACAGTAACCAAGATAGTGTGGTATTAGCAAAAGAACACACAAGTAGATCAATGGAACAGATTAGAGAGCCCAGAAATAGCCTCCCATAAATGATGAATATATGTAGCACAGAGGTTTTTTAGGTCAGTGACAATAATTTGTATGATACCACAACGTATGATACATGTCATTATACATTTGTCCAAACCCACAGAATGTATAACACCAGGAGTTAACCACAGGGTTATAATGTAAAGTATGGACTTTGGGTAACTATGATTTGTTAACATAAGTTCATCAATCTTAAAAAAGGTACCATTCTGGTGGGGGATGTTTATAGCTGGGAAGGCTATGCATGTATTAGGGCAGGGGGTGTATGAGAAGACTCTGCCTTCCCCTTGATTTTGATGTGAACATTAAACTACTCTAAAAGAATAGTCAATTTTTTTAAAGTATATTTTATTATATAAATCTAAATTAACATTGGCTACACAACTATAACAGTAATGTATTATAGGGTTCAAAACAGACTAGAAAAAAAATAGGAAAATAGCATTTAAATTGAGGGGAGACATAAAGCCAACAATGTTTGTACACCATTCATATTCCCAGATCCTTTCCACCTGCCCCTGTTTCTGTTAGCCTCCCTTCTCAGCTCCCTGAAATCCTTAGCTAAAAACTTTTTGTCACTGGAGCAAAAACACCTATTTCCTTTGCCATGGGTCAGGACAAAACTGAGGCATTGCTTAACCTCCAGAGGTATCATGTGAGGCTTTCTCCCTTCCTTTTCCTTCCTATTTCCTATAATTCTTTTCTGTTTCTCCTGGAAGTGATTCTCCAATACATCACCAACAGATAATACCTAAACTGCGGATCTTTTTCTGTTTCTTAAAGACCTATCTAAGGTAGTTTTCAGTTTGGATTAAACTCTTCTAAAGTGTTTATAAATACATGGAAGGGAGTAAAATATCCAAATAATATCAACTTTGATAAGTCTAGCTTGCATGGAAAAGTCATTAGCCTAATGACCAATTAATAGGAAAAGAGTGTATAGTATCCAAACAAAAGATAAAAAATTAATAATAAAAATAATCAAGTCAAGACTCATAAAACAGCCAGGACAAATAAAAAGCACACTGTAAGCTGGTAAATTTAAAATCAGATACATCACTGGTTACATTATTAATCCTATACACATAATGTTGAGAAAAAGGAATCAAACACATTGAAAACATGCTGTATTATTCCATTCATATTCAATTCAAAACTGTCACACCAAAACCATGGTGCTTAGGGGTTTATACATACATAATAAAACTGTAACAAAGGAAAGCAAGCAATCACTTCATGAAGAAGTGAAGAAGAAATGTCAGATCAGTGATTACCTTGAGCAGGGAGAGAAGGATTTGCAATCTGGACTAGGAATTCAGGGTTTCTGTCTTTCACATCCATTTTACTGCACTGGATCAGTGGTGCTGACTTCAAATGGAGGTAGTCCATTTAAGCAATTTTCATGATGCCTAAGGTGCACAGGCAAGCTGAAATCCCCCATTAGAATCATTTTTTGTATGGCAATTTACACTTTCAGAGTGTTTTACATTTGTATTTTCAGCCAGTGCTCAAAGTCTAAATATTGGTATTAATACTGCTTTGTTTTTGCAAATATTAATACTAAAGTTTTCCAGATGAAGGCACTTATGTTTAAAAGGATTCAGTGACTTGTCCAAAAGATAACTTGGGGCTTAAACTTAGATCCTTTGAATTTTAAGCCTGTGCTTGGCCCACTGTATCACATTACCTCTCTACAATCATATTGTTATGAATAATTTTCTAAATTTTATAAGTGCCTCTGGAAATCATGTAATAATGCATAGTTATAAGGGTTGAAGCAGTATAATGTTTTCAAAATTTGTATCGTGTCTGCAAAGGTATAGTAATGAAGCCATGAAGTCCTAAAATCTGATGCTATAACTTCTGATGAGGGTGGTAAAGCTAGACTAATATTTATCTTTAGGTATGATTGCCCACCCTTATTAATTTGAAATTCACCAATTCACACTTCACAGTAATTCATTTAGGGCATTTACTAAACTGTAATAAAATGGCCTGAGCTTTGACTTATCTATAATGAAGGGGTTGGTAGGAAAATTAATACTTGCGCAGAGAATATTGAAATGACTGAAAAGAATGGAAGGACCATTTTCAGGTGTCCAAGCACTCTAGAAATCATTTACATACAAGCAATTGATGAGCTAATTTCAACTCATTCTTATCTATTCATTGAAGCTAGTCAGTGTCAGAACTCTAGTGCTTTGTTTGTCTAATTCCAATTATAGAACGTAACAGAGAGTATTGAAAATGCATTTTGGAAAAAAAATGCATTTCATTAAAAGAAAACTACAATTTAGACCTTTCACTAAGGGAAACTAATCCAGATTGGTAACCAGATTAATGAATTTTCTTTATTTATGACGAAAGCTTTGTTCTTTCTGGTATATTACATAAAGGAGAAACCATGATCTAGGTTATAGTTTCTATTCTCAGGATTAATTGCTTTTTTAATTAAGAATTTCTGTCTTGGTTAACTTTGATTATCCAATGAATGTATATATATTTGCATTTCTGGAAGTATGTAGAAATTTAAAATTTTTGATTTTAAAACTTGAGAGTCAGGGAATATATAAAATACCAGCCAAGCCAGGATGTTTGGTTAATAATTTAAAATAATCCAGGGAAAAATGAGCAAATATTAGTACAAGTCATGAGATTAAAACTACGTCTGGTAGACCATTGATGTAGCACGTGCTTTAGGAGTTGTTATCAGAGAAAAGTTCAATGAATCAACACACCAAGTATCTACGTGTTCATTGAAGCCTGCTGGAGGTAGGGCAGAAGATACATGAATCATTCAAAAATTATTATAAGAAATTATGGTATAAGCAAGAAAAATATCTGGTTCAAGCTCTGCCACTGCCACTTAAGAACTGTATGGTTTTCTATGAATTACCCTTGCAGCACTTCTTTTTCCTTCTCTGCAAAAATACTGAGAATAATACCTGCATTCCCAAATCCTATAAAGTTGCTGTGAGAATGAAATATATCAATGTATTTTGAAAATGGTAAGACGTCCTATAAAAATGAGGTATAAATTAGTTTTAGGAATAGCCTACTACGTCACTAATTTGACCTAGAAAAATGCTGGGTTTGGTGGTTTAGACAAGTCAAGAAAGATCATTTCATCTCTGCCACACTAGCTGAGAGCTCTTTGTCCTGAACCAGCTGAAAATCTGTCAGACATAAGACTCTGACCAAAAGTGCTGGAAAAATGCATGATGGAGTGACACTGAAAATAGCAAAGCCAGGAGGCAACAACATGATTGTACTAATTGCCTAAATATGTATTGTAGCACTGGAGAGACAACTGTTAATACATAAGACTCCCAAGGACAAGTGTTTTCCCATCATCACATAGTAAGAGTTTATGCATGATATCATTTCAAAATTAACTTTGATTTTATCCCTGAGTTTATATTCTCTGTGGCTTAAAGTAGATTTACTCAATCCCTTTTGCTCTAGATCAAGTTGATCGTCTAAGCCCCAAATAAAAGAAACGTTTGTTCCTTTTTTGCTTTTTTCTTTAGAAGCTACACAAGTTTTTGGAATGACACTAAGATAAATTATTAAAAATTTCCAATAGAATAAAGAGCACAGGTGTCAAATGTGTTGTAAGTTATTCTGACAGCCCAAGGCAACAAGCTGCAAACAATTTGTACAGGCATATTTCAAGAGGCATCACTCTCCAAACTCAGAGCTAAAGTTTCCATGGAAAGTTATACATGTAAGTGGGCTTAGGTGATGAAAATTCTTCATCTGAGAACTGCAATTGGCCTCACAAACTCAAGGCATAAATTAGATAAGGTTCCATGGAATCAGTATCTATGTAATAATATAGAGAATAGTGAACTAGTTCTTATCTTCTGGAAACTTCAGTGGATTTAGTTTTCTGAGAAAATTTAGACTAGTGGAAACTTGAGTTTCCATAGGACTGAGTTGGAGGATAAAGATTCTAATTCCAATTCCATTAGTAAGTAGATATTAAATCTTGAGCAAATAAAATAAATTCCCTAAGCCTTATTTTCCTTATCTATGAATAAGATGACAGATAATGGAAAAAGTATTATCAAATGACTTTGTTAAGATAATCAGATACAGTCGTAAATCCCAAATAGTCAGAACCTACTAAGTGCTAAACAATGTTCATTAAATTGAAGTTTTAAATATTGCACTGTATTATTTATACAGGTGAGATTTTTTCCTATTTAATTTTGCACAATCACTGTGCATGTATGTTGATTTGTTTCTCATTGTTTTAATGGCCCATCCCCTGAAGGAACATGTAGATAGCCGCTCCAACAATTTGCTGGATCCCTTTTTCTTCTTTTGCCCTTGCTTTTCTTCTGTCAATCTTTCATCTCTCATCTCTGCCTTTCACAATAAACATGCTGGACAGGCCTCTCCCTGGATCAGCACTAGTGTTCTCACTGACGGAGCTGTCATTTTCTTTGTCTACAGCTTGTTAAACTTCAGTGATTTAAGAAAACGCTTCCTGGCTCAACTCCCCTGAGTTCAGCAAATATGTTTCCACTGTCCTTGTTATTTCTGTTCCTAATTGCTAACAGAAAAAAAAAAATCTAGGCAGTAGAAACTGCAGAAGGTGCTACTTTATAAGGTCACTTCCTATAGTCTTTGCAGAAAAATTGAATTTCCTTTGTTCTGTCTTTACCATATGAGATAGTTTTAAGGAATTATAGTTAAACACGTTGAGAATCACTATGTTGAGATGAGTATTGTTTGGGAGTATCTTCCCATTATTCAAAAAATCCTTTCTTGTATGGTTGTCTGCCTGGGTTCAAATACTGACTCTGATACAACCTATGATCTCGGGAGTAGTACATGAATTCCGAGCCTCTTGAGTTCCCTGTCTGTAAAATGGGAATAAAAATACGATATGTGTCATAGGATGGTAGTTAGGATTGAATGAGCTAATGGTTGCAATGATTTAGAACACTATTACACATGGTAAAACTATTATACATTAACCATTATTACTGGTATTCTATCTTCTACAACATATCACATCACTTATACCTTAGAGGGTATATTTGCTACCTCTCTCATAACTACCACACAAAGTCTACTTGAATGTATGATATATATACTACCTATATACACATGTACAACCAAATTCACACATAAATAATCATTAATAACCTTCTAAATATTTTGGTCAGCTGTCTTTATTTTCTCAGTGTAATTGGTAATTGGCTGAACTAAGGAGAGATAAGGAAGCAAGTCAAAGAGTATTGGACAACATACTATGCAAAAAAGTACTCCTAATGCTACCACAATCCTTTTTCAATAACGGTAGGAACAATGGTTTTCTTCTACTATCTTCTTAGTCACCACATGTTACTGAAGTCCTCCTGCACATGGACTATACCATAGTCCTCGTAAAGTTTAGAAAGGAGAGGGGTGAGTAGAGAATATGGCAAGAAGTCTTTCTTTTTTAATTATTCAAGTATATATATTATGTATAAACCCTACACCTGCATATGTTTGTTTGGAAAATACACTGTATTCTTGGCTAGTAAATATCACAACTTTCTTTTGAGATTTCTATTATTTTGATATTCTGAGATACACTGAATATGATATAGCCAAACTATGTAAACTATTCAAATAAATATAATTTTATGAGTACAATTTAGTACCACAATTCTGGGTTAAATATAATGATACTATGTCATTTCTGTGACTGCTTTCCTAACAATCTGAAAAGAAATGTAAAGAGCTACAACTCAAAGGTCAGAGAAATCTGTGTTTTAATTCCATCACCACTACGTACTTATCTGTGAGACTGAAGGAAAACTACTCAGCCTCTCTGAACCTCCATTTCCTTTACTGTAAAGTGAGGATTATAATGCTTTCAACATCAGAAAGCTGTTATTAGAGGAAATAAAAGACTAACTGCATGCTCAGCTCTGCTCTGCACAGAGAATATTTGACCAAAGGCCCCCAGCTGCTGCCCTCTGAATGCACATGGCATTTGTGTGAGGCCATGCTTCCTGGGGCTGCTCCTGGGTGCTTAAGAACAAAGTATTCAAGATAAGGTTAGCTCACTCCTACGGGAAGCAAGACTCCTTCAGTGGAGACTTTGGCCAGGAGATTCCCATGCGAATGGCCAAACCATCTTCAAACTGTGCTGCAGCATAAGATCCTTCATACCTAAGCTTCCTCCTTTCCTCTCTCCTTCATAGTGATCACTCTGTCCTGCAGTCTGAAAAAAAAACCAAAAACAAAACCTATCCTCCTCACCCTAACCCATTACGCTTTTGATATACGTCCCACAGTGAATCTATTAACCTTCTTAATAATGCCTTGGAATCTGCTCTTCTGCAAACCCAAACTAACAAATCATATATCACAGCACATGGCACACAGTAAGCACTTTATGAAATGTTTTTAATAACCTTATAGGAATAGATACCACAGGAAAGAAACAATTCTACACAGACATTGTGTAAAGAAAATACACAGAATTTTTATTTTCTCCTACATAAAATTTTTATATTCCTGTACCTAAAATCTAAAAATACATTTCTTTTATTTTATTAATACATTGTAGCAAAATAATCAGTACATTGCATTTTATTTCTATATAGAATTTTCCCCAACACCTTCTCTAGCCATTCTTTATCTTCTCCTATTTCATGCACACACATTTCAATAATTCTGACTATATTTTTTACTTAAAATAGTGAGTTAAAAATTCCAGAACTTAGCCTTGTTCTGTCTAGGTTATTTTAAAGGTATTGAGATCACATGAAAGGGACGTATGAAAAAGAAAGAAAGGAAACATTTCAAGCAATTTAAGTTAAAGTGGCAAAGGAAAACCTGAATTGATTACTTTTCTTACTGACAATATTTCCCATGGAGTAATGCATGCATGTGTGTGCAGGTACGAGTGGGGGTGATATCAGAGCGTGCTAAGGAGGAAGAGTGGGAAAAAGTACAAAAGAATGAGAAAGGAAAACAAGAACATAAGCAATCATGAAAAAATGGAGAAGATTTAATTTCTCCAAAAAATGAAGCATTTCTTCCTTGCTTTACATCATTTCTCCTCACTTCCTTATGTCTGCACACTGGGAAACTGAAGTTCTGTCATTCTTGCCCTGTAACTCCTGGATAGCCACCTTTGACTATGGAGTTACACGTGTTTTGTTTTGTTTTTTAATGCATGCTTATGTAGTATTATTTTAATTCTACAAACTTTATTGGGAACCTCTTATGTAATAAAAATTATTCAGACCATTAAAAAATAAGTATAATGTGTTCCCTGCTTTCAAAAGGCTCTAAAATGAAGTGTAAGCATTTAAAAAATTATCATATACTGTGCTAACTGCTTTAGTTGAGGTCTGTACAAGGTGCTCTGGAATGATTAAAAGAAATACTTTGTTCTGCCTTTAGGAGTGGAAATACTACATAAATTGGTAAAATTGCACAGTTTTGAAGACTAGACCTTCTCCAGTGAGATGGGGTCGAGAACATCTGAGGCAGAGGAAATAATAACATCAATAAATTCATAGTAGCATAATGCACCATAGAATACCTTGAGAATGCCAAGTGAATCCTTGAGATTGGATCTAGGATGGCTCAGATGGGAGGTAGCATAGCAAGAGATGAGGCTGGATTGCTTGAAAGAGGTCAAATTATGAAAGTGTAGCACACCACCAGTGTGCTATGCTTTTATTATAGTAAACAGTTAATAGCACAGACTTAAGGAGGTTTGTGGATGCCTCTTTGCTTATTTAAACAAATAAACAAACCTTCATATCTCAGGTTTATATCCTAGTTGTTTACCCAGTACAACCTTACCTTCTATGCACCATTTTGGAGTATGTAGGAAGTGATTTCAGATATGTAATTTAGCAAGACAAAAATATTAAAACCCATTTAGTTTCTCACTTGTTCTGCATGTCAGAATTCTGCAACTAATTTGGTTTGTATAGCATGTTTTTCCTTCATTTCAAGTGTTGCTGAAAATTCTTTGAAAAGCACAAAAACATGTCCCATGTGCAAAGTTAAATATTTTACCTGAGTAATTTGAGATTTATGAATAAGAAATTCTATGAAAATGTAGTTTTTCCCTTTCATCTATATATAAATGTAAAGAAAAAAATATTTATTCTTGTCACAGTGCAATATTATCAGAGTATTCCCTGAAAGAACCATCTAAATTAATGCTGTTGCATTCAGGAAACTGAGTAGAACTAACAGCTTTGGCTCTATATTCTGTTCATCTGGTAACCATAGAGAGAACAGTCTTCTAGCCCTAGTCTATAAAGGGAGAGACAGAGAGAGAGAGAGAGAGAGAGAGGAATCTCAAATTCCTAATGCCAAGCTTATTGAAATACTCCTCTGACTAGCACTTTTGGGTCAATGATAATTGCAGTTAGGGTCATTATATTTGCAAAATTTAAAACCCTAATATCATGTTAATAGTACTGGCACTTGTTTAGTCATGTCAATTTATTTTTAATCATTAAAACAACTTCCACCAACTTGAACAAGTTTCTTTCTAAGCCAGGTTTTATTTGTGTGCAAACTCCTTTTCACCACTTGAGCCACAGTTTTATTTTATTCAGCACTAAAGCCAGATTTGTATTATAGAAAATATTACATCCCTTTAGGACTTTTAAACAGGCAGACATAACTAAAAACATTAAGCATAAAAGAAGTCTTCAATCTCGAAAGGGAGAGTACAGCTCATCTATAGCTCCTGATGCGGAATTCTTTCATAATGAATCAGGAAACTCAGTCCCTTTAAAGTAAGTCATTTGAACATGCTTAAGTCTAGATTATACAGTTCTCATTAGTAATTTGATAACTTCTAAAGGTAAAAAACATCATATTAGCCAGAAAGATATTTTGAGAAAGCTTATGTTTTTAAATCATATTGAAGTTTTTTTTTTTTCCAATAGTACTTTTTATAAAGATGTGGAATGATTCAATTCTAAATGGACTCCAGTGAAAGTTTTTCAACACTGTGTTAGTTTTGGGGGAAACTTATACAAGGTTATGATTCCAAAAAAAAAGTAACTATTTAATGTAAATATATTTAAAATATGTGAAAAATTCATCAATCTATTTCCTATGCACTACAATAAACCTACTTAATACTATATTATCGAATTATAAATACCATGCAGTCATTTGAAAAATATATTAATTACCAATGGTGTTACTCTTCCTCTAATGCATTCGACCCTGCAATGTATTTTCTTTTTCCTCTCTATGTATGTACCTGTACTATAAGACTAAGGTGAAAATAGTAAAATTTTCATTACATAAAGTTTTTCATATAAAAATGTCAATATTTTAAATTGTCAAAATCCACAATAATACAGGCAATACAGTTGTCCAGAGATACTTTTTTAGAGGCGATACTACCCTTAAAATTTATTTAATGGAAAATTCTATGCATACATATGTTTATCCTCATCCTTGACATATTAATATAATTTTTGATTAATTTTCCACTATTATCTGTTTTAGAATGAAACTGTAGAACTTTTGATGAAGACATGAAAGTTAAAGGAGACATCCTATTTAGACAGAGTGTTCTATGTTTTCACCTATTGTTTGTTTTTGTCACCCTTCTCATGATCTCTTTTATGATCAATGTATCATTTCTGCAAATAAGTTAACCAGAGTTTTGAACGGGGTTGCATTGAATCTGTACATCTATTTAGAGAATACTGTCATCTTAACATTTATTTCTTCCAATCTGTGAAAATGGGATACCTTTCCACTTATTCACATCATTTTAAATTCCTTTCAATTTTTGCTGTACGGGTCTTGCATTTCTTTTGCTAAATGAGTTTCTAAGTTAAAAAAAATTATATTGTAAATGGAGCTGTTTTCAGATTGTTCAGGTTGTATAGAAATACACATGATCTTGTATCTGCAAACCTCCTTCCTATTTAAGGGAGGCTTGCTTGATATAGAATTCTTGGTTGATAATCTTTATTTTTTTCAGCACTTTGAATATGTTACCCTATTGCCTTTTGGCCTCCATGGCCACTGATAAGGAGTCAACTGTTAATTATGTTGAGATTTCCTTGTTGATGATGTTTTCCCTTCTTTCAAGATTCACTCTTTGGTTTTGGTATTTGATTGTTTGTCTATGATAATATGTTTATGATTGTATCTCTGAGCTTATTGTACCTGGAGTTTGTTAAGGGTTTTAAATGTGTAAATTAACACTTCCCTTCAAATTTGATAAGTTTTGGGCATTATTTTTTCAACTATTCCTTTGTATCTTTTTTTTTCACTCTGGTTTCTGATAGATGTACTTGATAGTGCCTCATATGTCTTTAAGGTTATGTTCATTTTTCTTGATTCTCTTTTTCTCTTTTCTTTTCCTCAGACAGGATAATTCCCTTTTTTTTTTTGAATTTTTGAATTTTGTTTTATTTACTTTTTATACAGCAGGTTCTTATTAGTTATCTATTTTATACATATTAGTGTATATATGTAAATCCCAGTCTCCCAATTCATCCCCCCACCACCATGGCCCCCGCTACTTTCCCCCTTTGCTGTCCATACATTTGTTCTCTACATCTGTGTCTCTACTAGAGACAGGATAATTTCAATTGACCTTTCTTCAAGTTTGCTAAATTTTTTCTTCTATCATTTCTAATTTGCTTCTGAATTTTTTTATTTCACTTGTAATTTTCAACTCAAGAATTTCTATTTATTTTTTAATAGTTTCTTTACCTTTATTGATATGCTTTATTTTATGAGCTTTTTTTTTTTAGATCTTTAGAAATGTTTTTCTTTAGTTGTTGAACATATTTATAATGACTGATTTTAAATCATCTTCCAAGTCCCATATCTAGGTCACCTAAGGGAGAGTTTTTATTGCCTGTTTGTCCCCTCCACACATACAGGGCAATACTTTCTCTTATTTTTTGCATGTCTCATATTTTTTATTGTATATGGGACATTTAAAATATTTTTTAACTTTTATTTTATATTGGAGTATAGTTGATTAACAATGTTGTGTTAATTTCAGATGTACGCCAAAGTGATTCAGTTATACATGTATCTATTCTTTTTCAAATTCTTTTCCCATTTTAATTATTAAAATGAGGCAAATCTGGGAATCAGATCTCTCTCCTCTTAGTGTTTGTTGTTGTTGCTCTTTATTGTTGCAGCTTGTCTTGGCTCTCTTTCTCTGTTAAGTGACTTCCCTGAACTAATTCCCTAAAATATATTTTCTTGGTTGTGAATGGCTAGTATAATTGATTAACTTAGTGTTCAGATAGTGCTTGGATAGGGATTTTCTTAAATGCCTTCAGCCAATACATCTTCCACACTTTGCTAAAGGACTTTTTATGGGTGTTAGGGAACAGCTGTAGTATTCATCCAATTTATAACTCTGCCTCCGGCTTTACGTCCTCATTACACAATGTCTCAAGGTAAGACAGAGTTGAAAGCTTAAGGTCTCTTTACATCTTTCTTGTGCATTCACAAAGCTCTATACATGTGTATGGTTTTTTAGATTTCCAGGAATATTCCTTTGAATATTAAAGATTTTCAAAAACCCTATTTATATACATTTCGATCATATTTTCCTTTCATGCTTTTTGGCCAGCCTCTTGTTTGCCCCCATGGGTATTGCCACCTCAGGCAGCTGTGATGTTAAACAATTGCCACTGACTTTTCTACAAACACCCTGAAAATAGGCCTTTTTCTTACTGAAGAAGTTTTGGTTCAGATAAAATATATACAAATCCTGTGAATCAGACTTGTCCATAGAGTCTTCAGGCATGTGAAATGGTGACAATTCTTGAGAATGGATTATTTATGGTGAGCTAGAAATTGATTCTATCCTCCTCCAATGTCTGCTAGTCTTCTGATTTTCATAGCTATGGAGGTTTTAAGGCTGCTGATTTTTATATCTATTGCAGGACTGGAAAAAAAGAGTCTGATAAGAGATTTATGGGGATAGAACAAGATAAAATGGCACCGAGTTTACTATTCTTACTGTGATTTAGCTGTTTTGCTAAATAAACACTCCTCAATTGTTGTGATCATTGACTAATTTCCAATTTGAAGAGGTTGTTTTTGACATTTTTGCCAGTGTTCTTGTTACCTTTATTGAAGACAAGATACTTAGAGAGTTTTTGTTGTTGTTTGTTTTTTTAATCCACCATTCTGGACATTCTTTCCCCCCTCGCTCTGATTTTTATGAAAAGAATATATAAATACCTCTCCACTTGTATGTTAGCCAAATGAATGTGTAAGGCAAAGAAAGACATGTATTGAATAATTTGCTACATGATTATTATGCTAAATTATATTGTTATTTTCTAGTGACAGGTTACCACTCAAAAATAGAGAACTGTTGAATCTCAAACAGTGTTAACATTTGTATAAAAACTTCAGTTTTTAAGGAGACAATACTTTGGTCCCATTTTTATCTCTATATGCCATGACTCTCCTATCAATACCTAATGTGCCATAATGCTTAGGCTATACGATATTTAAATTTGTCTATCTACCTACCTCTGTATATGTGTTTAAAAATAGCATACAGCCTAATAGTAATTATTAGCTATCTACTGAAGATTTTAAGTGTGTATGTACATTTTTTGTTAAGTCTACTAAATTGCAAACTGTATGTGTGTAAGATGAGTGTGTATGATTGTATGTGGCTGTATTTAACTGTCTTATTATACCTGCTAGGTCTTTTCTTAGTGCCTTGTAATTAACAAGCACTCAATATTATTTCTGAATAAAATGGAATTGCCAGTCACTATCCAATATCTAGTGGCTCTGCTAATATTTTTCCATATGTAAATAGATAATTAACGTTCACATTCATATTTACCTTTGTTATTTAATGTTAGAATAGCATACTCCTAACATTCCCCAGATGTGTTACTAATGTCACCATTTGCACAATTCTCTTTAAGGTATAAGGATGAGAACATTAAGTTTGTATACATAAGACAGGCATATATTCACTTGTGGAAAAATTTATCTGGATCTTGGTTCCTAAATGTTCCTGTATTGACCATCTATACATTTCTCTCTACCCATTTTGTTTATTCATTCATTATTCATATACTTTACTTTTAAATTTGAATTTACACATCCTGCTTTTAACCCACTCCGATTTCTGATTTTTTATCTTATTTTATAATAAAAACTTTTTATGAATCTACTCAACCAGCCAAGGTTTTTCCTATACACTGACAATTATCTTTTATGTGTTTAGCACTGTGCCTTTCCATGACTCTCTTAATCAGTTCACTGGATTTTACCTAATCTTTTCTTTCTCAGCTGACCCTCATCCCTCCATGTCAATTAAGAAAAATAAGTCATACATCAAACACTCCTCCTAAAGGGAGGTGAGATTTATATCTTCTCCCTTGATCTAGGAAGTCTAATGCCTGCTTGGACCAGTTTAGTACAGCATGCCTGGCACTATATGACTTCTGAGAACAGGTCAAAAAATGCTCTGCAGCCTGCCTGATTCTCCTGGAACATTTGTGCTTAGAATGCTCCCTTTCAGAAACCAGCTGCCATAAAGTGAAACACCCAAGCCTCACGGATAGGCCATGTGTAGGCATGCTGGTTGACAGACTCAGGTGAGACCATCCTTCATGTTATCACAACCTATTTAAAAGACATATGGTGAAATATTGTTCAGATAATTTCAGCTCCCAAGTGTTCACATCATCTGCAACTAACTGAATCCTCACAGCTGAGGCCTCAAATATGTATGGCAGGGACAAGCCATTCTATTTCGCTCTGCCTGAATTCCTGAATCACAGAATCTGAGTATAATAAATTGACTGTTGTTTTATGCCACTAAATTGGGGTTGTTTGCTTTACATCAAGAGAACTAAAGTATCTGGCCTAATCCCAAGCCCTATCTACCACCACACACACTGCTCTGTGAAGTCCTGGCAAGTATAGTCTGATAATTAGTATATCAGTCTTAGAAGAATTTTAAGAACACCATTTCTTAGAAATTCACTGGGTGACATATATTTTCTTTCCTTCTCTCTAATGTACCTTTCTCTTGAAGGTGGCATCACGGTTCAAGGATATAAATTAACACATATCACTGGACCCTTGGCTTTCACATTGTGACAATATATAGCACCATATATCTAGGGAAAGGTAGAAAGTGTCTAAGGAAAGACTGGAACTCAAGATATTCCCAATGTATCATTACATCACAGCTTTTACTAAAACCGGGCACCAACCTGGTTTTGAAAACTTACTGTCAATAATTTGAAATGACTGGCCCATGAAGTGGTAATACATGCTCAGTAAGAACATTGGTTTTATATTAAATCTGTCACCTATATCTATTTTTAATAGCAAAATATATACAAAGAGATTGCCTTCCCACAATCATTTCTTTGCCTTCCATTTAATGTTGTTATACATATGCTTTATGTCACTGTAGTAGTTTGACTGCAATTTGTTCTACCCCATTAATGGAAATTTGTTACAATAAGTAATGAAAAACCCAATCTAAACCTGTAGACTCTGGTTCTGAGCCATCAGCACAAAATATTAGCTAATCCTGTGCTATATAAATAAAAATGAACCTTAGTTAGCCATTGAACTCAGTGGTGAAATAACCAAGAAGGTTAAGAGCAACAGTATATAAACTTAACAAAAGATGAGGCTTCCTACTATGCTAATTGGGAGATGATGCCTTTAAAGTAAGAATAACCATTTCTCTACATTGATGATTTATATATCCAGGGCTATATTACAGAAACCAAGTAGCAATTTAGTGAACTTAGAAGAAATTAATTGAAACTTCTATATTTCTTTGGTTTAGCTTTAGAAAAAATATATAAATTTTATAAACTTCTTTCCTCTTTGGACAAACTATTATAAACCTTTCTCTAAATTAATCAATAAATATTTATTAATGTTAATTTCAAAAGATATAGTTCATACATTGAGCCACATTCTGTTCCTTGATGTTATTTGTAGTTGAATAACAAATCAACAAGAGTGCACATTAATTTAACATTTGTTCTTCCAGAAAATGATAAGCTATATTGAGCACATATTCTATTCTATATAAGGTATCCTCAGAGATGTGTAGGTGGAAAAAATTAAAAAGTAAGTTAAAGGTCAGAGTTAGAAAATAAAACACCTATAAATAAAATACTACAAATGAAAGGGGAAGGAGATATTAATTCATATTTTCAGAATAACAATGAAGCATATGCTTCTTACATACATCTTTTTCCCTCAGAATTTCACTAAAAACCTTATAAAATAGATTGGTCAAATATGTCTCTAAAATTGTAGGCAGCTACAAAAGCACAGTAAGAAATTAATTTGGGGAGAAATGCAAGATTACAAGAGCCAAATGAATGTGAGGATAACTTTAGGGAATTTTTAAAACAAATTGTACTGAGATAATTGAAAAGGAGGAGATCCATTTCATAATTTGGATGCTTCTATAACACAATAATATGCAATAGTTTATGGGTTTAACAAATTAAAAAAAAAGCCCTTCCTTTCAATTTCTGCCTTGTCCAGATTCACGCATGACAAAGCCTCTTATAAATCAGATTGCTGAGAAAAGTATTTATTTATTTATTATTATTTTTTTTTAAAGTATTTATTTTTAAAAACTGCCTTTTAAAAGTCTGTATGTTAAAATTAGTTTAAATCTATGGAAGCATATGCTGAACCTAGAATTAGGCAAATTGCAGTGAAAATATATGCCTTGGTTTCTTGTTTGGTTAAACAAGAATTACGTAGATATGGCAATATTTGCAAGTAAATTGATTATAATAATTGAATTATTTAAGAATGCTTAAAGTCATTCATAAAACAATGCTTTTCTTAATAGCTAAAAATATCTGGGGCTATTATTATAATAGTCTATATACCGTGATGGATAATTTAACCTATAACTTCAAAAGAGTGCCTTACTGGAAACAATAGAGAATATCAACTTCATGGATTCAGAATTAATCAGGTTTTATTTTCCAATCAGTTGACTACTCAATATGAAAATTCACAAATCCATTCCATTAGCTTGAATTCATTTCAATAAATGTGTGGGTCAGATATATTGCCAGGCACTTGGAATACTGGGATTGAATACAAAAGCAGTCTGTTCTATCAAGAAATCTAATATGTATTAGGGTATAGAGATACAGAAAGAAACAAATTACAGAACAATGCCAGAAGCTTAATGATCAAAGGATGTATTAGGTACAGAGATCACAAGATGAAGGAGCTGTCTATTCTATTTTGAGAGAGGTCAGGGATGTCTTCCCTGTAGAAATTCTTTCTGATTTGTTTTTCAAGAAAAAAATGCTTCATTTTGTGGCATGGAAGGAATAGTTATCACAATTAGAAGAAACAACTGTGAGGAAAGTATGGTAGAACAGAAATTTGATTTTAATGCATTGTACTGCTGTGTCAGTAAGTGAAATGCGAGTTATTTGAAAATACACACACACACCTGGAATGTGTCCTGCCACTCTGTATCCCATAAACTGGAAAGGGCGACATCCATATCCATAAGAAAAGTCTCACAGTGCTGTTATGATAACCAAATTTCTCCATAGCTTTCTTTAAATTTGTTCTTAACATCGCATTCTCAATCCTAGCTCTCTATAACATGATGTCAACCATTTTAATAGTGCCTTAAATAGGATGGCCAAAAAATATCATTTATACTGATTCGCTTTTTTAAAGTGAATGTAAAAATGGGAACATATGTATATGTATAACTGAGTCACTATTTTATAAAGCAGAAACTAACACACCATTGTAAAGCAATTATACTCCAATAAAGATGTTAAAAAAAAAAAAAAGTAAATAGGTATGCTAGGATAACTGGCACCAAACGGGACTGTCACAGTTCAGTGAGAATGTGTAGTAACACCACTTCTACTTTTCCTCCCCTGTCAATCCAGTCTACTTTCTTTTTTAAACTGATCTGTGTTTAGTAGAAACTGACTGGATCTTGATCACTTTGTAAAAGTTTTAACAGTTCCCTATTATCTATTAGACAGGGGGAGATTAGTTTTTAATGAGGATTTCTACTTCATAGCTTCAATTCCAGGTTCAGCTGTTACTATCTCTACATGTACTCAACAAGAGAGTCAAACTATTTGACTCATTATTATTTAAAGTATATCAAGGAAATATTTTCACATTAAATTGTTTGTGGTGCTTCCCAACACAATTTGTCCTGTTTTTATTCTTCCTATCTTCTGCCGCTCTCTCTTCACTTAAGAAGCAACAAGGACTTTCTATAAGCATTGCCACCAGTGTAAGTTTGTTATTACAGAAAGATGTGGAAGAAGAAAAAAGTATAGCTCGGTTTTAAATTGTGGTTAAATTCTCAGTTTTCAGACCTAAACACCATACATTTGAAAGAAAAGCCTTTGGGAATCATTAGAGCATGAAAATCTAAAGCTAAGATTTATACCATGAACAATAAATTTCCAGTGGAATAGAGGAAAGATCCAGATTGTTCTCCCCTTAGAAGGATAGATTAAAAATGCTAGGGCTGTGGTAGGGAGGGAAGAAAGAAAACAACCCAGGGTATAGAGGGAGGGTTAGCTAAGATAAAAGAACTGGGTCTGGAGGGACTCATGAGCAAAAACATAGAGTCTACATTATGGTCCCAAGAAGAATGAGCACTTTCCTTTCTTGGCTCCAAGTAACTGAGGTGGGAGCCAAGTTCTCATTAGTGGTTATTAGAAACAAGGAGGTATCTTGCTTGTGTTGACTGCAGTATTATCTATCATTTTATGGTCAAGTAGTGAGGGTCTCTCAGCTGCAGGAGCCAAATGCTGCTGGTCAATAGCCCACTAAGAGCAACATAAAGACATTTGTCTCATGTGACCTAACTTGTCTGGGTATCTCCCCTTCAAAGAGGCAGTGAGGTCTTGAAAACCTTGAATACAAGAAGGGTAAATGTGAAAAGAAAAGGGAATTCTTCCCACTCCTTTCCTTTAATCTTCCATCTGCCTGCGATCCCAGAGAGTCAGGACCCAAAGTTGCCTCCTATCTCCCCAGAGACATTAAAGCCCCCATCACTACTTTTTGTGAGGACAATTTTCTGCTTCTATTCATACTCCCCCTTTGCCTGAATTACTGTCTCTTGACCTCTTGCTGCTATATTGTATTTATCAGCAAATGAATCAATATAGATACAGACTACTTGAAATCTCTAGTTGTTATTGGGTCTAGCCATTATCACAAAATATTCTGGCTCTCAGTCTAGACTTTGTATTCAGTCTCACAAGTAGACATTCACCAAATGAGGATTCTTGAAAGTCCTGAAAGGGACTCAACTGTAGTGTATTAATCTCTGTAAATTCTAGAATCCTTAACAATCCCATGGTTTTGTTTCAGTCTGATGGGGTCTTAGCCATGATCAATATTTAAATTAATGCTGTTTACTATCCAATTGAATATAGTTGAAACATAATTCAGACAAGATCAACTGCTTTCTTGCATCTGTATGCCTCTTACCTAGAATATCACTGTGAAAGTTCTTTTTTTTCTGATACATAATAATCTGTATGATATATGAATTTTAAATATTTATTTATATTTGTTTTCAAATATATATTCACACCCTGATTTTCAGTGGTTTACTCATTAGATATACATGGAAAAATAGACTTAAGAATTTGAAGCTGTCTCTTTAGGTGATGATTTGCACCTATGCATATTTTTTTTAATGGTAAAAAACAAAGAAGGGAAACAATTTGATTTTTACCTCTTCAATGTGACAAAACTAACCTCTTTTCTGAAACAAAAAATTAACTATTTTTACTTGGGAATATCACACAGTTATATTAAAATTGCATTGAAAAGAGATTTAAATACACTTTTTAAAGAAAAGTAGTTGTTTTCCCTGAAAGAGTAGGTGACTATTTCTATTCTCTGACAGTAGGGGAGGTTCCATTATTTAGAATGTTACATTATACCTCTGCTGAGAGTGACATAAACAGTCAATTCACTGAGAATGAGAGCAACAGGAAGGCAGTTGTATTCATTTAAACCAAGAAAAATTATAGAAAGCATTTATCACAAGATGAACTATAAGGTGGTATTTTAGGAGTGCATATTATCCAAATAGCCATTGGCATATCACAACAAACAAATAAACAAACAAAAAGCATTAAAGGTATTTAGAAAATTTTTCTTTTCTTTATAGTTGGCATACAAGAAATAATGAACTTGGTTTTCTATGTACCCAGAAGTGTCATTAACAATGCAAAAATTAAATGCGTTTACTAATACACTCCTCGAGTATTCATTGGTGTAGCAAGTGGAAATGCTGAACAGTGACACACCTGCCACCTCCAAACATACATGCAGATGTTTATCATTCAAGCGATGGTTTATTTCCCTAGTGAGGAGGCACTAAGTACTGTCTGAGCCAAATTGTTAAGGAAGCAGTTGCCCCCTCATTACTATCTCCTTTTTTTTTTTTTTTTTTTTTTTTTTTTTTTTCTGTTCACTACAGCCTATACTTATCACTCCATAGGAAACTGGGATCCTCAACCTTGGGATGTTAAGGGTCAATAATTTGGGTGCTGCCACTAGGGATATCTATGACACCAGTAATTCATTGCTTCACCCCATTGTTTTACTAACATATTGTATGTTACCTACATGGTTTTCTCTTATTTAACTGAAGGAGCTTGAAGCTACCAATTTTAATGAACCATTAATAAAACCAGAAATTATATGCAAGCTCTCATAAGTAACTTTCATCAAACTGATTTTAGAGATTAATTAATGGCCTCAACTCTACTTGTAAAACATACTGACTAATGCATAGGCTGGTAGGCTACTCTTTATTACATCTGCACCAATTGTTGATTTACCAAGGTTTTATTGGGTTTGCACACAAACCTGTTTAATTTAGATGAAATATTTTATTACTTAATTATATAATTTAATTAAACCTGGTGTATATCAGTAAAATATGCATATTAAAAGGTAATTATTTTAGAGCAATTATTGAATAGCTTAGTATTTTTGATATTGTGAGGAAAACCACCAACTTAATGAACACAAGTGAAAATAATTTTTTCTTCAGCAATATGGCTCAACAGTTTTTTAAAAAGTGTTAAAGTCACCTGTTGATAAAGTTATATTAAGAAATAGCTGCATAATACAGAATTAGTTTCCATATTACCTACCAAAAAGTAACACAGAAAACATTATATGCACCACAAAATATATAAAGAGGCCAAAGAAAGAGTCATTGTAACGACCTGCAACAAGTCAGGTGGAACTTTTAAGTTTCCAGGGTTTCATTATAGGAAAATCACATACTTAAAACTAAACAATGCAAGTACAGTAAGTCCCCTACATACGAACCTTCAAGTTGTGAACTTTCAAAGATGCAAAAGTGCGTTCCATCAACATCAGGTGTGAGTGAAATTGCAGCTTGCCCTCCATCTCCTATTGCTGATGATCCTTCAGCTCTACCATCTCCCACCTTCTCTCCCTCCTCCAGTCAGTAACTCTTCTTGCCTGTTCACTCGATGCCAGCCCCTGTATGCCAGCTGTTGTACTGTACTTTTCAAGGTAATGTACTGTAAGATTAAAAATGTTTTCTTTATTTTTTGTGTTTGTTTTTTATGTATTATTTGTGTGAAAAGTATTATAAACCTATTACAGTACAGTACTTTAGAGCCAACTGTCTTAGCTGGGTAACTAGGCTAACTTTGTTGGACTTAACGAATGAACTGAACTTACAAACGCACTCTGGGAACAGAACTTGTTCTTATGTAGGGGGCTTACTGTAATATATTACCTGCTTAATATGACACACAAAAATTAGGATGTACAGGCTTTTAAACATTCCAGATAGTTCATAAACAAGAACTTTCCTTTCTTATATTTGAAGGAAATAGAATCATACTTTCAAATCCAAATTATTGGAAGTTTAAAGAATGCAACATTTTGGCCAGTGATATTTCATCTTTAATCCAGCCTATGGAACAAGAGAATCTGAGTGATAAATGCAAACTTCTTTGAATTCTATTTTGGAAAAAAATGACAGATAATATTATGTATCTTATGGAATTGTTAAAAGTTAGTAATATCAAACATACAGGTTACAATACAGCATTCACAAATAAAAAAATTCCAAGTTCAATAAGTACTAAATTTTGTAGAAATTGTGGCAGAAACTTTTGACACCACCACCTCAAAATCTTAAACTTAAATAAAACTATACAGAAAATGTTTTAAATAACATAAAAATAATTGGAAATTTGACAATATAAGGAAGATGTTACTAAAAGACTGATTTGTTAGAAAAATTATGTATCATATCATATCATAATTGCAGTTCACAAAGCAGATATATCTACATATGGAAAGGACAAAATAGGCAAGTTAAAACAGTGTACACAGCAGCTAAGTCATCCCTTGGTGTGTTTTTTAATAATGGTTTTTCTTAATAGGCAATAACGTTATGATCAAAAGAGTGGAATTACTAAGCTATCGAAATATTATTTTAATCTAATCGTTACTGGTTTTATTTTTTAAGGAGCTCTTTAATGTTTTTTGTTAGAATGATGTATTTATTAACTGTTTTTATGATAATTAGTTTCACAGTTTTTTTGCAAATTATTACTAATTACATGTGCCAAAATAATTGATAAGACAGCATCTTCTTTATAGGGTTTCATCTCTTCTGATATTTTTTCCAATGTTCTAAATAATGTCAGTCTAGTTTTTCTACCCACAGTAACTCTATCTTGCCATGCATAGCTTTAGTGCTGAGTTGATCATCATGGAAAAGTTTCCTTTTCTAACCTCTTCAGGCCCGATTTTCCAAAAACCTGCTTGAAATCACCACTTACACCAATGACTAACACAAAACTCTACATGTTCAAATTAAAATTCAATTTCTTCTCCTTTCAAGTTTTTTCTTCTTTGCTTTTTATTTAATTAATGGTATGACTATCTTACCAATAACTTAGACATAAAACACCGAATCACAATAGACTACTCCATTGGTCTACCTCTTCTTCTTATAACTAACTAGTCATCAGTGTATTAGATTATGAGGCCTTGCTGTTTTCACCTCTCTAGCTAAATTCTTCATTACTTGACTTATGAACTACAGTAATAAATTCCTAACCCATTGTTTACAGAAAAATAAAGGGGCATGCCCAATTTTCCTTCAAAATTATTTGATGAGTCCCTGCTAAATATGGAGTAAATTGCAAAATTATATATATATTATAAAGCCACTAGAAATTCATCCATATACTAAATTTTCAGTAACATTCCCCATTCTCTCTCTCACTGCTTGTTACTTTCTACTTTCAAAAATATTAATGTAGTCTAATATCTGAGATTGTTTATATATATATATATATACATATATATATTACTCATTATTAATCCTTTTTGCAAAAATATATCTATTATTTGACATCCAGGCTAGATTTCATCTCTTCAGGAAGTCTTCAAACGTTTTGATTGATAACATTACATGTTCCCTCAAAGTGTCAAATTTTCAAAATATTATCTGGATTTTAATTTTGAAAATAAAATAAAGTTATCCATCACTAAGCAAGCAGTTATAGTAGAAAATATTGGGAATCATTTTGGAAGGCATAATTGTACAATTTTTAAAAGATGTCTATTTTTTCCTGGCAGCAGCATTATATTTTAGATGTAGGGACAAATCTTTTTATTTTTTTTAATGGTAAATCCAGTAAAAGCCATGAGAGCTACATAGAACATTAGACAAATTCTAACATGCATAATATCTCTACAAAGAGATAGGAAGAGGAAGTAGAAAAAAAGCAATGTTCATAGATATCTTGACCAAACTTTTTAAACTTTACAAAAGAAAAACAAGTTACAGATTGATAGTAAAATTGTTGGAAACAAGACCAAGAGAAGATCTTGAAAGAAGCAAAACAAAAATCCACAGCACATTAAAAGGATCATACACCATATTCAAGTGGGATTTATCCCTAGGGTGCAAGGATGGTTAAACATATGCAAATCAATAAATGTGATACATCTCATTAACAGAATGAAAGATAAAAATCATATGATTATCTCAATAGATGCATATAAACCATTTGACAAAATACAACAACTCAGGTATAGAAGGAACATACCTCAACTTAATAAATGTAATATATGACGAACACACAGATAACATAATACTCAACGGTAAAAGGTTAAAAGGTTTTCCTCTAAGATCAGGAAGAGGACAAAGGTGCCCACTATTACTACTCTTATTCAACACAGTATTTATGTACTACGTCTTAGCTAGAGCAAAAAAGCAAGATAAAGAAATAAAAGATATTGGGCTTCCCTGGTGGCACAGTGGTTGGGAGTCCGCCTGCCAATGCAGGGTACACGGGTTCGTGCCCCGGTCTGGGAAGATCCCACATGCCACGGAGCGGGTGGGCCCATGAGCCATGGCCGTTGAGCCTGCGCATCCGGAGCCTGTGCTCTGCAACGGGAGAGGCCACAGCGGTGAAAGGCCCGCATACGGCAAAAAAAAAAAAAAAAAAGAAGAGTAACATATTTAAGAATAAATTTGACCAAGGAAGTGAAATATCTGTACCATGGAAACTACAAGACTGATAAAAGAAAATGAAGAGGACACAAACAAATTGAAAGATGTGTTCCTGGATCAGAAGAATGAATATTGTTGAACTTCCCATACTACTCAAAGCCATTTATAGATTCAATAATTCTACAATACCAAAATTCCAATGGCATTTTTCACAGAAATAAAAAGCAATCCTAAAATTTATATAGGTCCACAGAAGACCCCCAAATAGCAAAAGCAATCCTGAGAAAGAAGTTAAAGCTGAAGGTGTCACACTTCCTGATTTCCAACCTCATTACAAAGCTATAGTAATCAAAACCATAAACACAATGGTTTATAAACCATTGGTTTATAAACACACAAACCAGTGGAACAGAATAGAGAGCCCAGAAATAAATCCCCACATACACTGTCAACTAATATTTTACAAGGCAGCCAATAATACTCAATGTGGAAAGTATAGTCTCTTCAATAATGGTGATAGGAAAACTGGATAACCACAGGAGGAAAATAAAATTGGACCCCTATCACACACCACTCACAAAAACTAACTCAAAATGGAATAAAGACTTACACGTAAGACTTGAAGCTATAAAACTCCTAGAAGAAAACATAGGGGAAAAGCTCCTTGACATTTGTCTGGGCAACAATTTTTTGGATATGACACCTAAAGCACAAGCAACAAAAGCAAAAATCAGTAAGTCAGACTACATCAAACTGAAAAGCACAGCATAAAAGAAACAGAGAACAGCAACAACAACAAAAAAATCAACAATCAACAAAATAAAAGGCAAACAAAATGAAACATGTAATGGCAGAAAATATTTGCAAACCATCTATCTGATAAGAAGTTAATATCCAAAAATATATAAAGAACTCATACAACTCAATACCAAAAAGAAAAAATATATAAATAAAAAAAGGGCAGAGGGACTGAATAGACATTTTTCCCAAATGAGACATAAATGGCCAACAGGTACATGAAGACATGTTGTATATCACTAATCATCAAGGAAATGTAAATCACAAACACAATGAAATATCACCTCACACCTATTAAGATGGCTATGATCGAAAAAAAGAAAACATAAATGTTAATGAAGATGTGGAGAAAAGGGAACCCTATGCACTGTTAATGGGAACATAAATTGGTACAGCCACTATGTAAAAGATTATGGAAGTTCCTCAAAAAATTAAAAATTCCTGTATGAAATGAAAATAGGGTATCACAATAATATCTGAACTCTCATGATGATGGCAGTATTATTATCAATAGCAAAGATATGAACACAACCTAAGGGTCCTCCAACAGATGAATAAAGAAGATGTGATGCATATATATATATATATATATATATACATACACACAACAGAATATTATTCAGTCATAAGAAAGAAGAAAATCCTACCCTTTGTGACAACATGAATGGACCTTGAGGGCATTATGCTGAGTTCAATAAGTCAGATACAGAAAGAGAAATACTGCATGTGAATACTTATGTGTGGAATCTAAGAAAGCTGAACCCAGAGAAACGGAGTGTAGAATGGTGGTTCCCCTGGGCTTGCATTTGGGAGAAATGGGGAGATGTAAGGCAAAGGGTACAAACTTCCAGTTGGAAGATGAGTAAGTTCTGTGGATCTAATGTACAGCACTGTGATTATTGATAACAATACTGTATTATATTCTTGAAAGTTGCTAAGAGAGTAGTTCTTAAATGTTTCCATCATAAAAAAAGAAATGGTAATTATGTGACACAATGGAGGTGTTAGCTAAATGTAAGTTAGTGATAATTTTCTAATATTTAACTGTATCAAATCAACACATTTTATACCTTAAACTTACATAATGTTAAATGTTAATTATATGTCAATAAAACTGGGAAAAAACACAATGTATAATAAAAATATGTTGGCCAAATTATGTAGTATGCAATTAAAAACTTGGCACAGGCTATAAGGTTTCGTTCATGCTATTTCAAATCAAAATTAGACTTCATTTAAAGAAAGAGCATTGAAAACATATTTTTCTATTTTATGCAGTAAAAAATGGATAGAATATATAAAACTATAGAAGTTAAATTACTGATTTAAATCTATTAACTAGAAAACTATCTAAAACAGATAATCAGCCAACTAGTATATGTTCAGAATAACACATATGCAAGTTGAATTTTTATGTAGTATGGTAGAAACTATATCTTTTCCTGAGTGCCCTGTTTGCCTGGATGGTGGTCTTCATTGTAATTTGGGCACATTTTGGTTAACAACATTCACTTATTCAGTGAATTTGTATATGAATCTAAATAAGGTGGGAGGGGGTGGAGGTGTTGTTTAGTAATAGCCTTTTCTTTCATCAATACTTTATAAGGAAATATTTTGTAAATTCTATCATTTAAAAAACTCCTCATAAGACCTTCTTTTGTGAATAATTCCACTTTTGCTTGTTCTTACCCCACACAAAAGAGCTAAACCTAACAGAGTTATAAACTGATTCCTTATAAATAGAAATGATAATTAAGAAAGTAGTCTCATTAGATTATTTGAAATAATTGCTACAGTATGAAGAATTGTCAGTAATCATAAACAGTCCACATCTTTATCTTTAATACTTTACTTTTAGGAAGTAATCCATGATTCCTTTTTTTTTGTGCCAATATAACAATTGTGGTACTTCCTATACTCTATATTCCAGGATCTCATATTTCTCTCTTCCCCCACCTGTCATATATGCACAGAAACACACAGATACAGACATCACATATACACACATATGTATGCTACACATAAACACATATCTTAATGTTTGCATCCAATATATTTAAAATATGTATATTTTATATATCTTACCCTGTAACAGAAAAAATAGACATCTTTTTCATATAAAGCAGTAACAGAATTGTTGCTTTATTATATGTACCTATAGCCATTAACCTCAGTAGCACCAAAAACTCAAAGGTTATTGTCCACTTTCTCTGAAATAACATTTATAACCTTTGTGATTATTCCAAATCCATTCTGTCCAATGTTTATAGCAGTTGTATAAAGTTAAGAGCTAGGATGTTAAAACCAAAATTACCTGTGTTTGAATATTATCTTTACCACTTATCTGTGTGAACTTAAGCAATTTATTTAATTATTTTGACTCATTTTCTCATTAATAAAATGAAAACTACTATAACACCTAATTATATAAATTTTGAAAATGTTCATCAGATGTTCATCAAATATCCATTCCTTCTATTTTTCTTCTCTGTTCACTTTTCCTCCATAGAACTTACAATCACATCTCATGCATTTAATTGTACATTTTTAAACTGCCTCCTCACTGAGCAAGTTCCATGAAGACAGATATTTCTGTCTGTTTTATTTATTGCTACAGCCTAGGATAGTGTTTGACCCATAGTAGGAAATCAAAACCTATTACCTGTATTAACTAGTTAATCATCTTATTAATCTACTAATATTCAAACTAACAGAAAATAGTACCTATTAAGTCTCACCTATATATGATTAGGGCAATTTAAATCTCTTTTCTTGAGCTTCCTAATAATGGAAGTTTTCAAACTTTAAAAGTTTATATTGTCTAAAATTGGCGCATAAAAATCACTTGCAACTTCTTAAAGTACAAACCATAGATGTAAATTTTTAATGTAAATAAATAGCTCTCCATATGTCTGAATACAATAATATTTTTATTGATGATAAATGTAGTAGATTCTGCAATGCACCACACAGATATTCTTTCAATGAAGGGCTTGTGGGCACAGCTGTTGAGAGAGTACTGATGGCAGGAAAACTTCGATCTCAGGGATTTGGGGAGATTGCCTCACCCTGGCTCAAAGTCACACTGCTTCCTGAGCTGGTTCACCTCTATTAACCACATGAATGGGAAGTATAAAGTCCTGATCATAAAGGACCAAATTCAGGACAACTCTGAAGAGCTATTATTCCAAGGATCCCAGAAAGATTAGCAAGACAGCTATTGAGCTTGTAACACACTAAACTTCTACCCAATTCTGTCTCCTTCCTCTCCCTTCTTTAGGTGTTGATCCCAAATGTGCTCATTAACAAACCACCTGCATGTCTGATTCCGTTTTAGGGTCATTTTCCTGGGGAAATTAGCCTATAACACGTGTTTGATAAAGCAGGCACTATGATGGTATTTTGGAACTAGATCACTCAGCTCTGGACTGTCACTGAAGACCCCACCACTGCTGGCAGGTCAGCACACATAATACCTGGCATAAGGTGGCAAACCAGTTGTTAAAACTATCAGTTATGTTGAATTAGACTTACTTACAGTTGAAAGGGAGAGCATTAGCTGATGCATTTAACAGGCATTTAAAAATTGTGAGAAAAATAGTAATGATAAAGGCAACGGATTGGTTGTCTATTACTAAGTTCAGGAAAGTTTGAAAAAAGATTAAAAGATATCTGAGCGATTAATTTCTAATTATTGTCAAAATCGAGTGCAAAAACCAGAAGGTCTCCTTGGTACCTTAGAAAGAAGCTCATACTCCCTGCAGTGGGAGGGTAGAGAAAGCTGACAATCAGACCCAGGACTTAATGGTCAGTTTCTAAAACCCAAAGGACAATAAACACCCAACCAAATCATGTCTGCTACGGAAAGTTCAGTCCATTGGCTGCAAGAGAATAGAGCCATTCCTTGTGGGATAAAGCAATTTACAATGAATCCCCAAAATGTGTAGTAAAGATTTTTCTGAACCATCTTAGCCTTCAGAATTGACTCATCCTGGGCTTTCCTGCTTGCGCAGTGGTTGAGAGTCTGCCTGCCAATGCAGAGGACACGGGTTCGTGCCCCGGCCTGGGAAGATCCCACATGCCACAGAGCGGTTAGGCCCATGAGCCATGGCGGCTGAGCCTGCGCGTCCGGAGCCTGTGCTCCGCAACGGTAGAGGCCACAGCAGTGAGGGGCCCGCGTACCACAAAAAAAAAAAAAAAAAAAAAAAAGAATTGATTCATCTTTCTTTATTACTGCTAGAACCATACCCTCTTGCTTGGATATGATGCAGAAATGTCATCCCTGTAAGGCAACATGTGCCCTCCTGAAGATCTTTGTTCCCAAAGGGGGAACGCTTTTGAGAGGGTCCACAGCAGGTCTCATTAGATTATAATCTTTAACTGTTTCTTTAGATACTTGAGGCTCCCGAGCCAAGGGACCAATAGGCAAAAAGAGGAGTCAGTTTACTGGCGTAGGTAATTGACTCTGCTGCTGTTACCTAGTGAAACAATGAGATATATTTTAGAGCCTATTGATCTGGGGGCACTTATTGAAAATGACTGGTCCAATTGTGACAACTAAGACAAGAATAGGATCTCTGTCCAGAGAAGAACATGAAGAGTAGGGTTTAGAAGCCATGGGTCAAGTGACCAAGGCCAGGAGGTGTGCTAGATGAGCCTGAGGGGAACCTAAAATATTCAATAACGGTTGAAAGCAATGAGAATCAGCTGTACCCCGAGACCAGCTGGAGATGCTGAGCACTCCTTGAATTCTTCTTCAACTCATTCCACTGCCCAATCACACTTCCTTCCCCTTCCTGAAACAGGTATTGATACCCAGGGAACTTCTTAATAAATGTGCTGCAGCCAAACTCCACCTCAAAGATTCATTCTAAGCCTCTCAATTCTAAGACTCTTTCCAGGGCACCTAACTTTTTTTTTTTTTAACTTTATTGGAGTATAATTGCTTTACAATGGTGTGTTAGTTTTTGCTGTATAACAAAATGAATCAGCTATACATATACAAATATCCCCATATCTCCTCCCTCTTGCGTCTCCCTCCCACCTTCCCTATCCCACCCCTCTAGGCGGTCACAGTTACATTTGGTAGTGTATGTATGTCCATGACACTCTCACATTTCCTCGCAGCTTACCATTCCCTCTCCCCGTGTCCTCAAGTTCATTCTCTACGTCTGTGTCTTTATTCCTATCCTGCCCCTAGGTTATTCAGAACCTTTTTTTTTTTTTTAGATTCTATACATATGTGTTAGCATACAATATTTGTTTTTCTCTTTCTGACTTACTTCACTCTCTATGACAGACTCTAGGTCCATCCACCTCACTACAAATAACTCAATTTTATTTCTTTTTATGGCTGAGTAATATTCCATTGTATATATGTGCCACATCTTTATCCATTCATCTGTCGATGGACACTTAGGTTGCTTCCATGTCCTGGCTATTGTAAATAGATCTGCAGTGAACATTGTGGTACATGACTCTTTTGGGATTATGGTTTTCTCAGGGTATGTGCCCAGTAGTGGGATTGCTGGGTCATATGGTAGTTCTATTTTTAGTTTTTTAAGGAATTATGGCAGTATTCTTAACTAGAAGCCTTTCTAATTGCATTAATAAACCTAGACTAATCTTAGGATCTGTTATTTTCCAGTCAGTTTTTATTGTGTGACTATTTGTGCCTCGCTATCTTGTTCATTCATCACAATACATGAGGATGTCTATAGAGAACCATGTCAAAAGGCTGCTTAACCAATAAACCTTCAAGAATTCTCCTGACTTTAAAAGTATTTGATTGCATGAGTTGTATTTTTATCCATCACTTCATTTACTTTATCGCTGATTACTTCTAACCAAATTGCTATTTTCTAGCTGATGTTCTTTGGTTATATTTTATGTCACCAGTTCCTTTGGCCTTTCTCTTTTGTTCATAAAAATAAGTTATTATATCTACCCACTCCATTTTAAAGATGAGAAAACTCAGGACAGAAGAGAGAAAGCTGCCTACCCATGTCAGTGCTAATGCTCCTCTGTTTTAGTCTTCATCTCATACCTAAGCTTTCATTCCATGTTACTTTCCTAAAGGAATGACTGATTAAAAGATTATGTCTTTTTCTGTCCTCTATGTCTTGTATACATGTTACCCACTAGATTCTGATCTCATCATATATGTCCTCTTTGTGACATGCTATAAAAATAATGCATCTTTATGTTAGATAATTCTGAGTGTGAAAATAACCCAGTAAATGGCAGCTATCTGCTTTGAGGCAAGTTGTATAATGTTCTTCACATTGTAGAATGGGGAAATATTTTCCTGAGGATATGAATTAGATGTGGACAATTCAACATTCAGATACTGGTGAGCATTGGATAAATTAGGACAGGATAGCTGAGGTGCAACTGGAAACTGTACGCTGAGGTTTTGTATCTAAACTTGAACATATTTGCTAAGCTGATTAAACTTAAACGATTTGATATATGGTTTGATATCAATGGAGGCACTCAGCTCCAATATTCTCCTATAGTAGTAATATTGGGTTGGCCGAAAAGGTTATTCAGGTTTTTTCATCAAATGTTACAGAAAAACCTGAATGAACTTTTTTGCCAACCCAATATTTTATAATTATCTAACTGATTATTTTCCACTACTAATTCACCCTGTGTCTGCATAATAACATAAAGTCTCTTTTTCTGTCTTGGTCAAATACATCAATTCCTATTTATTTAATTTATAGGATTAAAATTTCTCTCCTTTTCTTCCTGTCATGACAGATGAAATGTATTTAAAATGAAAAATACAATACTTGATGGTTATTATACACAAATATACTAAATTTACTTGGAATTTTCACATTTTAATACCTTGTATGTTTCATCAGCTGATCTTTCAAATAGGGAATTGATGGTTTTGTTCTCGATTATGCAAATATACCTAGAGGTTTTATTTCAATGTTGATATAATTGTTGATTGAAAAGGAAACTCTTCAACCAATGTACAGTGTTAAAAGGATATATTTACTTTAAAAAGAAGATATTAATATGAGTAATGAATGGAATACCCAAGATGCTTTTAAATTTCTTTGGTTACAGGTCAAGCAGTAGCTCTAGCTGTATACATCTAGTAAAATTATAGTAGGGACCTAATTAGCTATATTCCCTATAGACGTAACTTAGCAAGACAAGAAAGTCATTTATTTATGTTAAAATATTTTTCAGATGATACATAGGGAAGTCTGTGAGAAAATAGTGCATTAAAACTATATCCAAGCAAGTGCTACTTAGCAAACCATACCAATAATGACCTAAACACATTGTGTATAGGGGGAAAATTTTAAGATATTTCAAAAATAAACAAGTTGAATACTTTGTGGCTTTCTATTACTTGTTATAATAAATGTATTAATAGAATTTATCGAAATAAATCTAGATCTTGAGGCTGAATAGCTTGCTTAAATAAAATATCATACTATTAATACATTCATAGGTATGAAGTAATTTATATAGGAAAAGGATGAGGACTTATATTCTTGAAAAAATATCTCCTTAGTGCAGACTTTTTTAGATTTTAACCTAGTAATATTGAGTGATAGAAAAAATATGAAAATTAAAAAACAAAAGTGACTAGAATTTGTGTGTAGAATATGATAAACTTACCATAGATACATATGAATATAGTATATAAAGCCTTCAGAAAGGAGACATTCCACTCTATTTCAATCATTATTCACTCATTCATATATCTTCATTCATTCATCTATTTGTAAGCACCTACCAAGTGCAGGTATTATCAGGCTGTATAACACGTTATACTGCGGTAACAAATTATTCAAAACTTTCGGTGGCTGAATAAAACTAAGGTTTATTTCTCCCAAAATTTATATCTCCCCTGTGGGTTGGTGGGAGGATTTTGCTCACAAATTCAGTCAAGAATTTAAGCAATTCCAAGATTTCCTATAGTCATGTCTGGTTTGAAAAGAGCTCTAATGCATGTAATATTACCAATTAAGCACAATTTCTCCCGTGAGTCACTGAAAGTGATGGTAAGTGAGGCCACTCCACTTTTCTGGACCCATACAGCTTTTCTATTGTAGACAAAGTATCAGCATGTGATTCAGTGCATATACTGTGCCCTGGAGGATGGCACCTCAGTGTTGCAGAATCCTTCAAAGCTGAACCATCAGCTTTACCTTCATCAGGCCATTCTAGCACTCTTTTAGGAAAGCAGCTTCAAGATAGTACAATATATGATATGTAGGATGCCTAGTCAAATTTCATGTTAATTATACCTAAATTGATCTAAGTGTTCAATGCAATCCCAATCAATACCCAAGTCACAAATGGAAGTAAATATTGCCAAACATGTGAGATAAAAACTTGTACTCAGAATATATAAATAACAATTAAAGCTCAATGTTAAGGCAGAAAGCTCCACAAAATATGCAAAATATTTAGACACTTCATGAAGAATGCCTAACAATGAGCAATAAATAGAACATGAAAAGATGACCAACAACATTAGTCGCTTGGAAAATGCTACTTATATCCATATAATGATTCCACTGTGCACACAGTGGGAAGGTTACAATAACAATGATTTAGTACCAAATACTAGCCAGGGTATAGAGCAGTTGGAACTCTGACATAGTGCTGGTGGGAATGCAAACTTTGTAGTTTCCTTGGAAAACAATTTGGCCATTTCTTATAAACATGCACTTAACTTTTGACCAAAACATCCACTCTCAGGTATTTACCCAAGAAAAAGAATATATATGAGCCCAAAAGAGTCCTACATGAGTGTTCACAGCACCATGATTTGTAATATCCTCTAGCTGAAACAATACAAGTGTACATCAACAGAGAATGGATAATCAAATCATGGTAAAGTCATATAATGAGAAAGATTATTGCAGCACTCTTCAATATAGCAAAACACTGAAAATAACTCAAAGTTTCCATGAACAATGGGATCTCCCATTTGCTGTAGTAATACAAAGGAATTCTATACAACAATGAAAATAAATGAAATATATGCACATGTATCCACAAAGATGAAACTTAAAAACACAAAGCAGAGGAGAAATATTAATTGTAGAAAATATATATAATGTTCTTCTGTTTATATAAAAAACAAAACTATATCTTAAGGATTCATAAGAATGTGGTAAACTTCAAAAAAAATTAAACAGTTAACAAAAACTTAGTAATTATCCTGGAGGAGAAGGAAAGGGAAGAAGAAGCCATAGAAAATAGGCACACAGAGTTCTTCAAATATACAGGCCAACTTTTATTTCTTAATGTGTGGATATTCATTTTTATCTACTTCATTTAAACTGAATGCATGCTTCATAGGTACATAATATTGATGAATGTGTATATGTATTTGTATATAATCCTTATATAATTAATGTTTAATACATTTCAATTTTTTAAGGCTACAAATAGAAAATGAGGTTCTTACTTGGGCAGAAAGTGTCTGAGCTGTGTTTTACAATGGATTTCTTTAATCCTCAAGTCAATTTTTAAACTACCATCATATATATCCTTGGAAAAGTAATTTCAGAATAACTGTCATTTCAGAGCAACTGCGCATGATAAAGGGAGGGGAAACATTGCTTGTTGAACTCCTAGCTGTAAAGACAGCTCCAACTTAATTTTCATTAACTAGGAAGGCAATTTATATTTGCAGTTCCTTACTAAGTGAAATAGATGGAAAGAAATACAAAATGATTATGATAAGAGAAAGGAAGGCCAACAAGTTTAGATAAAACTTCCCTGAAATTTATGTGGAAAATGTAAAATTAATGCTTCAATTTAACACCTGAATACAGTAAGCAAATGCTTTTCCCAAGCAAATATAGAAAAGAATTGAAGGTGGGAGATGCAAATAAAAAAGGTAAAATTTTCTTACTATAGATTAAAATAGTTATTATAGAATTATTATTAATTCTTCCTAATTCATTTTACATTCTTTTTTAAAAATACTACCTATATTCCCTTACTTTAGCTCATTTTTATCATTCACAATTAATCTTTTCCAGGACATCTTAGCTGCTCATTCCCCACAAGAAGCGCTTAGTAATATTTGTTTTTCATGTTAAAGTAAACATTATCATGTGTGAAAAAAATTGAAATCCAAGACTCATACTTAGGGCTGAGTTTCTTACAGACTAGACTAAGCAGTTACCAGAATCCTTGATTTCTTTTCTGGCTCTCTCACATAAGTGTTACATGAAATTTGGTCTCTCTGCCTCAGTTTCCTCATGTGTTAAAAGAGTATCAATAAACTATATTTTATAGGACTATTATAAAGATTAAATGATTTGATGCATATAAAAATCTTTTATAGAATAGGGTATGGAACATATAAAATCTTGATAAATATTATTTCTTATTGGCCAAGCAAACGCTGTATACATAGCAATGTATGGCATACAATATGTATCATACTGTATACAAGGTTGTTCAAAACATTAATTGGGCGAGATTTCAAAAGTCAAATATGACAAGTGTATGAATTCAGTGGATGGACAATGTAAGCCTAGAAATTTGATTTCCAACATGGATGGTAAACAAAATGTCTCACTGGTACTGGGATAATGTGGAAGTCTAGACACTGGAAGAACTGCCTCCAAGAAAAGAGCCTAGTCCTTGAAATAGGGAAAAGAGTCTTTGTTAGGTAAATTCCATGATTCTTTCTTTCAAGGAATTTGGGATATAGACAATAAAATAAAAATTTCTAAGTCAGAATCATTATGTCCAAATTAAAAACAAAACAAAACAAACAAGTGAAAAACAACAAAAAAAAAGCTGGTAAACTGAAGTCCTAGAAAACCTGGGAGGCTGTAAATTGGAATGTTTGAAATTTGTCTATAGTAAAGATTTTCTGGAGCAGCTGCAGGGGATTAAGAGGGATTTAGAGAAAAGGAAGGAAGGAAGGAAGGAAGGAAGGGAGGGAGGGAGGGAGG
>NW_020175083.1:304403-628886 GCF_003031525.2 Neophocaena asiaeorientalis asiaeorientalis
CTTTAGGTTTATGGACTATTTCCTCTTTAAAATTCTTTGAGAAATACTACATAAATACATATAGGAATTCTATTTTAATTATCTTTTGCTTGCAAAAGTTTCTAAACACAATTTTCTGAAAAATTAGAGTTACTTGAAGGTTGTGGGTTTTATTTTTGCTTGTTATTGTCAGTGATCTTTTTAGTTTCTGTGCATTATTTCCTTCTCAATCCTTAGTACTCTAATAGTTTAGTGAGCTATGTGTGCCTTCTTGGAGTGAAAAATGTTAAGATGGATATTTTATTTGGTTTGAATAAGGACGGTGATAGGAAAATTATTCCTAAACATTATTTAAACTCTAAAACTTGTTTTTAAGAACTTGTCTAGTAATTTAAATACCTGAATCATCTATATGTATAAGAGAATGTGTTTTCTCTTGAGTTTTGGACACATTCTCCTGGTCCTTCGTGGTTTTTAATATTTTTAAATTGCATTCCAGACACTGTGTACGAATGAACTGGGAAGCCTGGAGCATAATATTTTGTTATGTAAATGTTTATTTCCAGAGATGGCAAAGCCTTTTCAGTATGTGGTGGAAAAGTTGAGGAGGTTATCATATAGTTTCAAATTAGATTCAAGTTAAGCTAGAGATAGGTCATCATGTTAATTATACTGAATTTATCTTTGATTACTCCAATGCCCAACATCCCAAACCATATGTTTTTCCCTCATTACTCAGATTGGAAGAAAGGTGGCATCAATCTCAAGTAGTTTAGGTTCACTTTTGGATTCTACTCCAGTAGAGTCCTAGTATCCAATTACTGTGAGAGTGTACAAAAATATATGATTTATATATGTCATCAACCCCTAATTCCCTGTTGCTTTCTTGCAAAACTATGAGAGAGAGAATATTAGGATGAGGAATTGCTTGATTAAACTATCTGCCCTTGTATTAGTGCTCTTATAGATTCTGATTCACCCCACCAACCTTAAGTGTTCTCCCAAGCTGTCTGTTCTGTCCATCTCTTCACTAAATTTCCACCTGTCCATACCTATAGTGTAAGCCCATCTTCATGTGCAGAAGTTGTCAACACTCTGCTCACATACAAACAACTATTTTACTCTAAAGTATAATTTTCTCAAGTCTTCCTTACATCCAATCCATGTCACAAAATCCATATAAAATATGTAAAATTAATTTTAATAATATATTAGGTAACCTAATATATTTAAAATATTATCATTTAAAATCAATTATACTACAATTAAAAATAGAATAAAATATTATCATTTCCACCTGTAATCAATATAAAATTATTAATGCAATATTGTACATTATTTTTATACTAAATTTGAAATTTGGTATATACTTTACAGCACATCACAATTTATACGCTAAAATTTTGTTGGTAATACTGGATCTCTATGTATTTTATAAAATTTACAGTTGAAAAAGTAGATTTACAAAACCAAATTATTCCAAATATAATTAAAGTTTTGTGAATAAGCAAATCAAGTAACAGGTTTTATAGTTTAGCTAGAATTACAAATAAATTAAATTAAAAATTTAGATATTCAACTCTACTAGACACATTTCAAGTGCTCTATTGCCACATGTGGTTAATGGCTACCATATTCTTGAGCGCAACTCTATTCCCCTTGTCTTGAATTTTCTTCTCCCTGAACTCACTTTCCTAACTCTTGCCTTCTTGCCAAAGCTCACCACTTAAAATTAATTTATTATATTTTATAGTCTTCTTACCTCCTACCAATATGTGGGCTTTACAAGGTCAGCAGGCTTTATCTACTATATTCATTGATACATCACAAGCAGCTAAAAAGTGCCCAACGGATAGTAAGTGCTCAATTAAACTTTGTTGAATGAATGGATTTTCCCAAAAATATACTGCAAAGTATTCTGTTAAATTGGCTGATCTTATTTTTCACATTTATAGACAAATTGGTTTTGAATGCATACTGATTTGAACTCTACAATACAGTGTAGGAAGACATGGTTTCTCCTTTTTGTACTGCATTATAATAAGAAAAAATAGAAGATCTGACAGAGGAGTAATGAGATTCCAGGTATGTTTGTCCCTGTCCCCCTCTGTCTTTGTCTTTTCCAAGAATTGTTAGTTAGGGTAAAGTGATAGTGTTTTAGGTTTTTTAGTTTTGTTGTTTGATTGGATTTTTGGGTATAAGAAGGAGTGAGAAGACAACAGTTGCTTTCCTGAGTATATCAGAAATTACAATCAGCTACAATAAGCATCAATTGTGCTATCCCTTACATGTAAATGTCCCAACTGTTAGTCTTACAAAGCCTCTACTTTTTTATCTTCCTTATTGATTATCAAAGTAAACACTGCCTTGACATGTATTTACAGCAGGAACTTGCTATTTTATGCAACACTAATTCAAGATTTTCATAGAAGAAACTAAGGGGAAAATACCTAGTCCAAATTTGTACACCAAGCTGATGGCAAAACTTTGAGACTCTCATTCCTTATGTGAATTGGGAACTCCATGTGTTCACTATATTTGTATCATTGATCAAGACATTACTATGCTAACAGAATCTACAGAAGCAACAGATGGCTACTTTTATTTTTATCTAAGAGATCAGCTGATATCTTAATGTCACTTTATTTTTAGTACCTTGCATCCCTCAGTCTTGCGTATTATTGGTATATCTTAGGCCAAGTTTAAATTGGTCGGGAAAATCACAACGAATTCCCAACCCCAACAGTGATAGCAGATGATTTCTTCCTCCCCATCGAGTCTGCCTCCAGATTACCATTCAAACTCTAAAATCACCGTACCTATTTTGGACTTGGCTTTATTCATTCTGACCACATAGAGTGAATTCTGTTCTCTACATTCAGGAGGCTTGATTTAAACAAAACTTGTGAATACATCACAGGTTTTATTGTATCTGTTTTAAATAGGTCCAATTTGATTTTATTCGGTTTTGCTTTATTAATTTCCCAAAATGTTTGTTAGTAAAATTTGACAGCGCCTAGAGAATCGAATGATTGATTGATGGATATCCTAACTCTATTTTTGTAGCTTACAGTTGTAACTATAGCCTACAATTGCAAATGTTAACCCAGCTTTTAAGGAAATTCCCAAGCTCTAAGACAGCTACAGAATGAATTATCTTTGGGCTCTGTCAGCTTTCTATTCAGTACTTGTTTGAAAGCGAGGCTTGGGGTAAAGGAGTGGGAGTGGGAGCAGACAAGTGACAAGTGAAAATAATTTTTCCATTGTGGACTACAGATGGGCTAGTCATAACTACTAGCTATTAAATGATCGAAGTGATCAGGCAATTTGCAGTGAAAAGGCAATCAGGAGAAAACTACTGTATTAAGATATAATAATAGTAAGTTGTTTATTATGTGTGCTCTTTACTTTTTGGGAACCTTCCAGAATCTTAATCATCAACTCAGAAATATCATTTGCTGAAAAGTCAATTTGAATTCAATTAGGAGATAAAGATTTCCCTGTCAGAAACTGAAACCAACCAGCTGCATCCAGCAAGCTTTAGCTTTCAAGTTTCTCGATGAAGGGACTATGATATTCTATCATCATCTGACTCTCAGACTGTAGCTGACGACCAATGTTACTGTCAAACACAATGATCTTGCTGTAATTATTCACTTGGCATCTGACTTCTAGACATTAGCCATAATAGCTTAAAGTATTAATTTTGCACTTGGGATATTTATTTTCTCTCTCCTTATGTCACTGGAACCATTTAGAGCAACTGAACTGATCCTTAAGTCCCTGGCAGCAGTTTTAGTGAAAGGAAAAATTTAGTCCATTATAGCTGAACTCAGTTCAACAAAAAGGAGGCACATTAAAGTCACGTGTGCAGTTCACACTTTGTTTACATGAGTGCTCCTTACCATTGCAGGTGTTTTCTTCTCAGAGAAGTAGAAATTATGGAAATATCCATGCACTCTTTTTTGAGATCTGCTTTCTTAGGAAAACTATGATCAATAGCAGAATGCATACAGTTTTAGACACTAACATCCTATAACCTTAGGTAGAGCATTTTAATCACCCCAGTTTTGTGTTTTGTAATTTAGTTATATTTTCATCTTGGGAACTGGTTGTTTACTTAGAGGTATTTTGATTTAGCAAAAGGATAACACAATATTTTCAGTACACTAAACATTTAAATTGTTTGGTGACTATTAGTCCAAACATGAAGAATGAGGGGTAAAATTAAGGACTATAAAATCATAAAAGGCATATTTAATTAGAACAATAGAATTTTTTGCTCACTATATGCTAATATAATACAAAAGCAGCAGTTTCCCTAAAATTTGAAAGTGATATATTTGTACGTATAAAATACTTTGCAAAGTGGATAGTAAGTATACAGAGAAACTACACACAGAGATGTAATTCAAATCAGTATACTTTTACATAAAAGTTTAGATAAAATATATACAATGGAATATTACTCAGCCATAAAAAGAAACGAAATTGAGTTATTTGTAATGAGGTCGATAGACATAGAGACTGTCATACAGAGTGAAGTAAGTCAGAAAGAGAAAAATAAATACCATATGCTAACACTTATATATGGAATCTTAAAAAAAAAAACAAAAAACGGTTCTGAAGAACCTAAGGGCAGGACAGGAATAAAGATGCAGACATAGAGAATGGACTTGAGGACATGGGGATGGGGAAGGGTAAGCTGGAATGAAGTGAGAGAGTGGTATGGACTTATATATACTACCAAATGTAAAAGAGATAGCTAGTGGGAAGCAGCTGCATAGCACAGGGAGATGAACTCTGTGCTTTGTGACCACCTAGAGGGGTGGGATAGAGAGGGTAGCAGGGAGATGCAAGATGGAGGGGATATGGGGATATATGTATATGTACAGCTGATTCACTTTGTTATACAACAGATACCAACGAACCATTGTAAAGCAATTATACTCCAATAAAGATGCTAAAAATTTTTTTAAATAAATAAATAATAAAAATATTGGGTACATATATTTAATGAGCTTCTGCATGAATTGAGAATATTTAGACAGTACATCTTTAGACATTTTAGACTACACAAGGCACAAATGAAAAACTTAAAGGATGTAAGTCATCTTTTGAGATGGTATATTTGAAACAAGGCAGATTTTCTTGTTTTCTGATAGATAAGTATTTTCTAATAGAAATGTAATGTGAGATGCATATTTAATTTAAAATTTATAGTAGTCATATCAAAAAATTTTAAAACAAGTATAATTCATTTTGATAATATATTTTAAAATATATCAAAATACTATTTTAATATGTAACCAATAGAAATTATTAATGAGATATTTACAAGCTTTTTCTCATACTAATCTCCTAGATAAGTGGATATTTTACACTTACAGTTCATCTCACTAAGATGCTAGGTTTTATTATAAAATAATTTATCTTGTCTTCGCTTTCATAAAAGTTATAGTAGAAAATAGAGACACACATACCAAGGTTTTCCAGACAAATCTAAAATTTCCAATAACTGGACTGAGAACCAAAAGATTGTTTTAATTTAATATTTGATCCAACATTGATACACGAGTTTGTCTCCTTGAGAATAAATTATTTCATTTTTAAAAACAAATCAATTTCAAAATTACATCTGTAAATAGGTAAATTACCTAACCTTTGGGTAAATTCAGTACTATTAATGCCAAATTCACGTGTGATGCATAAATTGAAAAGTAGCTTTAAATTTATCAATATCAAAAATGTTCTCTTGGGCTTCCCTGGTGGCTCAGTGGTTGAGAGTCTGCCTACTGATGCACGGGACACGGGTTCGTGCCCCGGTCCGGGGAGATCCCACATGCCGCGGAGAGGCTGGGCCCGTGAGCCATGGCCGCTGAGCCTGCGCGTCCAGAGCCTGTGCTCAGCAACGGGAGAGGCCACAACGGTGAGAGGCCCACGTACCACAAAAAACAAACAAACAAACAAAATGTTCTTTTAAATCTTTCTCTTCATTTTTGCAGCCAATTCACATAATACTGTTGATAAGAATTAAAATCTTCTCTATTTAGACATGTAAGACAATGTCTAAAATCACCTTTATTGATGTGTATCGAGTTAACATTAATTTTTAACACAAATCCTTTTACCTGTCTACCTAGGTCACAGATAAGCTCTTTTTTTTTCTTATAGCTCTAAATCAAACTCCATCATTTTCAGTGCAATATCTGCGAGAGAATATAAACCATGTGGCCACTTACTGTCTTTGATTAAATAATTTTTTATGAAGCATTTTTTAAATAATTTTTAAATTTTTATTTATTTATTTTGGCTGCATTGGGTCTTCGTTGCTCTGTGCGGGCTTTCTCTAATTGCCGTGAGCGGGGGCTACTCTTCGTTGTGGCACTCAGTCTTCTCATTGTGGTGGCTTCTCTTGCTGCAGAGCATGGGGTCTAGGCATGCAGGCTTCAGCAGCTGTGGCTCACGGGCTCTAGAGCACAGGCTCAGTAGTTGTGGCGCACAGGCTTAGTTGCTCGGCAGCATGTGGGATCTTCCCAGACCAGGACTCGAAACAGTGTCCCCTGCGTTGGTAGGAGGATTCTTCACCATTGTGCCACCAGGGAAGCCCTATCAAGAATTTTTTAATATTAGGTAATCTTTTTTTTTTTTTTTTTGCGGTACGCGGACCTCTCACTGTTGTGACCTCTCCTGTTGTGGAACACAGGCTCTGGACGCGCAGGCTCAGTGGCCATGGCCCACAGGCCCAGCCGCTCCGCGGCATGTGGGATCTTCCCGAACTGGGGCACAAACCCGTGTGCCCTTCATCGGCAGGCGGACTCTCAAGCACTGTGCCACCAGGGAAGCCCTTAGGTAATCTTGAATTTTAGCTAATTGTAGAGTAAATCTGTGGGAAACGCGTATACTACACAACCAGTGAGCATTGGCAAAGAACTAAGTAATTAAATTCATTCATTGAATTCACTGTCTTTTTATTCTTTCATCACTCACATACATTGTTCAATACCGAATGGGTTTAACAACTCTATCCATGACATTTTCCACAGAGTCTGCTCCAGAAAACTGAATGCAAATATTTTCAATATTTAGTAGAGTGGAGCAAATCAATAAGGGAAAAATCAGTCCTTTTTTTTAAGATTCTAATGAATCCAGATTAATATCTCACAAGGCTAGGGTACAGTCCATTGAAATAGCAATTAAGTTTTTTCACATCTAACTGATATTCTTCTGTGATAAATGTAAATAAATAAAAAGTGTCTGTGCAAGAGTTCAATATTATTGTTGTTACTGAATTCAATAAAATGTTTATTAGTAAATTTAAAAGTCCTTTGACACAAAACAAACCAAATGTAGTAATTTTACATTATCTCTTACATTGCAGCACTCACCTAAACCTAAAGAAACTACTTAACATTTTTCAAAATTTGAATAAATTGATCTTTGATGTGCTTAGAAAGTTATAGGAATTTACATATTTTTAAAAGGTCATATATTCTATAACTAACTGTTTGATGGCTTTATTGTAAAATAGCTTTATTAGTATTTTATTTTACTAGTTTTAACAATATTTCCATAACTGAACTAATCATTATTTGTACTTTTTCATTATTTTTTCAAGAATCCAAGCTCCTTTAAAGCTTGCCAAACGTACAAGCTCAGGTTTTGTTTAAAAAAGTTTAAAATATTTTGGTGGCTATTTTAATTCTAATATCAAGTGATTAATCTCAGATATCATATTTTGACTATTTAGACGAAACATTTTATCAAATGTACTACGTATTTATGGACAAGTTCTCTTTACATTCCCCACTTTATTGTCTTTAAAACTTTTTCTTGCACAGGTACCAAACAGCATCTTGTTTTGCTCTGCTGCAAAAAATGCAATTACCGTTCATACTAACATGTAATTCATATCTTGTTGTAGTAAACTTTTATCTTTGCTGTTCCAATCATAACACTAGTTTTTGCATCTCCAATAGATACTGCATCAAAAATATGCCTTCATTTTAAATTTTAAAAATTGTCCATACTTAATTTTAACCTAATTTATGTTAAAACTATAATTATTTTAAGTTAATTACCAATTATGACTGAAACAGATATCACTGTGTATTGTTTTATCTGCATAATGCATTCAAATAGACACATTATAATGGCACGTTTATGCCTAGAAAAATCATTCAAATTAAATCAATCCAATGGCACAGACTAGATGAAAGGTTTATCTGTTTATACGTAATGCTAGAAACGATATATTCACCCCATAGCAAACTACAGTAAAACAATATCTTACATGATACAACAAAGTAAAAGGTAGTATTACAAAAACAAAGTTTTATGTCAATAAAAAATACTTTATATGCTTCAGCTTTTAAGTCTAAATTGATTAAAGTTAAATAATATTGGGCTTCCCTGGTGGTTAAGTGGTTAAGAATCTGCCTGCCAGTGCAGGGGAAATGGGTTCGAGCCCTGGTACTGGAAAACCCCACATGCCACAGAGCAACGAAGCCCATGCACCACAACTACTGAGCCTGCACTCTAGAACCCATGAGCCACAACTACTGAGCCCACAAGCCTAAACTACTGAAGCCCACGCGCCTAGAGCCTGTGCTCCACAGCAAGAGAACCCACCGCAATGAGAGGCCTGCGCACCACAATGAAGAGTAGCCCCCGCTCGCCGCAACTAGAGAAAAACCTGTGCATAGCAACAAAGACGCAGTGCAGCCAAAAATAAATAAATTTTTTTTAAATTAAAAAAATATATTAAAAACCCAATTCCTCAGATGCATTAGTCCCATTATAAATGCTCCCTTGCCACATGTGTCTAGTGGATACAATATTGCACAGCACAGGCCTAGACTGAAATTGCTAGCATGTGTGAAAAAAAAGGGATATGTTTTGGAAGAGATGCTGCTTGGAGAAGCAAAATAAAGAAATAGAGTTAATGACACGAACTTGTCCATGCTATCAAAGCAGGGAGTGCTTAAACTCAGAGAGGAGATTCTGTTGACAAACCTATGCCAGTTGTTGAGATGGAAGAACTAGACGTTCAGAGCTTGATACCACTAATTTCTCCCATCGTGACTGCAAGTTTACTCTGCTTCATTCTTATAATCTGCATTCCTTTGTGTTTTCTATGGGGGTATGCTAGAATAGCATACAGCCAATATGAACATATATCTCTATTTGCAAATTTTTATATTAACTATGTGGATCAGGATCTTTTGAATTTTGTGAATATAGGCAGGTTGAATTAACCTATCCAAGTCTAAACAATTCTGAAACTGATGTGACATGCAGACAAGGTAGTAAATTATGTTGTTGTAAAAAACCAAGGGAAGTGTGATATTATGTCATTTTGTTGCCACCAGCTATTTTATAAGAATGATCTGACTGCTCAAGTTTTTCTTTTTTCATAGTTTCAGGTCCAATTGAAAACCTTTCTTTAACAGTTTTGCAAATAATCGTCTTAGAGATATTCCTATTTTTTTAAGTACTCTAACATGTTCTTTACTACTGTTGCAATTTGGAGAAAAACTAGTCTATTAATCCATTATTAAGTATTTAATAAAGTTAGTATTTTTGACCTTTAATATTTTTTCTCTGTTCTTTAAAATTATCTTTGTTCTGTTTTCCCAGTTGGTAATTTCATTTTTCATTTATAGAAAATATGGCTTGAAATTTGTTCAGACAATTGCAAAATCTTTTGAAAAGCTCAGCATCTGTCCTCTGTCAAATTTAAGATCATCCCTCTGACCTACCTGTCACTACTTGATCATGCTGCTTTGTCTTTGATAGTCAATTTCTAATGTTAAGTCACTTCTTCATTTTTGGATACCACAGCATCAGGCTATATTTTATGCATTCTCTCTGCAAGTTTCTAATTCCTAAAAGAAGTTATAAAGAATTTTAAGAATGAAGAAATAGCAGTATTCGTTGCAACTAACAAATAATATTTTAGCAACTAATTTATAATCAATTAAAATGTAGGAAATATTTAAGCAGAACACATTTTTTCCAGAATGTTAGCTATTATAGAATCTTTTAGTTTTCTGATGAATTCTGTGAAAATGTGTTTATTTCCAGGCAAATCTTATTGTTATAAGAACAATATTATGGCCTGTTTCTTTATATTGTATTCATCCTACTTACTGAACTCTATGGTTAAGCCCTGAGTTTTCAGGGTATTCACTGGAACTTTCTAGAGAAAAAACTTTGTTAGAAATCAATGTCTAAAATTACCAGTGATTAGGGGTTTCCATGACTACCCTCAAGTCCAGTGATTCACCAGTGGGCCCACAGGACTCAATAGCAGGTAAAACTCATGGCTAAATTTTATTACAGCAAAGGTTATTGAGTAAAAGCAAAAGAAAAATACATGTATTAAGCAAAGTCCAGAGAGGTTAAGTGCAGACTACTGAGTCTTTCCTATCCAGCACTAACGAGAATGCTCCTGGCAAATTTGTAATTTTAGTGCACAAGTCTTGTACTTCCTTTGATAAATTTATTCCTAAGTATTTTATTCATTTCAATGCTACTGTAAATGAATTTTTCTTGATTTCACTTTAGACTCTTCATTAATGTATAAGAATGAAACTGATAGACTCATCTTGCATTCTACAACCTTGCTGAAATTATTTATTACTAAGACTGTTTTAAAACTTACTACAATGGCACAGTAGTTGAGTGCTTTTGTGGATCCCTCAGGACTTTTTTTTCATACAATACCAAAACATCTGTGAATATAGAAAATTTTACTTCTTTTACAATCTGGGGCCCTTTAATTTGTTTCTTGACTTATTGTACTGGCAAGAGTATCTTGCACAATGTTAAATGGAAGTTGTGAGACTAGGCATCCTTGTCTTTTTCCTGATATTAGGGGAAAAGCATTCAGTTTTTTGCCATGATGTATGATGGTAGCCATGGGCTTTACACAGATGTCCTTCATTAAGCTGAGGAACTTCTATGCCAATCTCAATTGTTGAGATGTTTTTACCATGAAAAATGTTAGATTTCATCAAGTGCCTTTTATTTATCTATTGACATTACCACATTTTTGTCTCTATTCTATTAATATGATGTACTTCAGAGATTTATTTTCATAAATTAAATCAATCTTGCATTCCTTAGATAAATACCACTAGATCATGGTATATATTTTATATATATGTTGGTAGATTCAGCTTGGGTTTCTATAATTTTAATGGAATTACATGTGTGCCAAAAATATTCAATGTTCAAGTAAATTTTTTTAACATCTTTACTGGAGTATAATAGCTTTACAATGTTGTGTTAGTTTCTGCTTTATAACAAAGTGAATCAGCTATACGTATACATATACTCCCATATCCTCTCCCTCCTGCACCTCCCTCCCACCCTCTCTATCCCACCCTTCTAGGTGGTCGCAAAGCACTGAGCTAATCTCCCTGGGCTATGCGGCTGCTTCCCACTAGCTAGCTATTTTACATTTGGTAGTATATATAAGTCCATGCCACTCTCACTTAGCTCCAGTTTACCCTTCCCCTTCCCCGTGTCCTCAAGTCCATTCTCTACGTCTGCATCTTTATTCCTGTCCTGCCCCTAGGTCCAACAGAAACATTTTTTTATAGATTCCATATATATGTGTTAGCATATGGTATTCGTTTTTCTCTGTCTGTCATACAGAGTGAAGCAAATTTTTTTGTAGTCTCTTTCCTGAATTTGATGATCTAACCAGTAAGAATTCTCCAAAGCGACCTACAGATTCTCTCAGTCTGAACTCCATCACTGTCCTGCCTGGCTTTCCATTAATTATCTCATGATTCTTCTGCTTTCCTATGGAGTCCACATTGCATAAAATTTTCAAGCATAATCCATAGGCCACAGGTAATTCTTCTTTTATCTTGGCATATATAATATTTAAATATATTTACATAGTTAATATTAATTTAATATATGTATATTAAAGTTTTAGATTTATCACCTTGTCTTCCATTTTGCAAGTCTGTACAGATTTTCAATAATAGGTTGGTAGAAGTTCCAAACCTACAAGGGCTATTTTTCTACCTGCTCTTTTAATGGACTCTATTTGAAGCTTTGTAAGAGACATTGTAGCATTTTCCTTGGTTCTGGTTCCTTATGCAGAAGTTATTCCAGTGTGCATTCTTATACTTTACAGTTCCTTCCTTTTTACGTTGTTATGGATCACACACACCCTTGCTCACATTCTAACAATAAAAATACTGCTTCCCTTTTCTAGTACCTCTTTAAGAGCAGTCAGATCTGGGAGACAATCCTTGTATTTTTATATATGTCTTCCTGAGATTTAAAATATAAAGTGATCCTTTCATACCTTTCCAGTAAATTCTGGTGATAGCCATAATTCTCTTAAAATAATCATTCTATTCCTTCAGTTTAAGCAATCAGCTTTTATGAATTTTGTTATTATTCTCCCAATACTCTCATTTTGACAATAATATTGAATCATATATTCCAACCATTCCAGTTTATCCTTGAAATTCTGAGGAAACCATTACTAGAGACAGAGTGTTCCAAGCATAGATTGTCGAAATTGTCTTCTTAGAAAATTCACTGTTTATCTAAATATCTGTTTATACGGGCATTGATTTTTTTAATTTGTTTATTTACATAATCAAGTGCTAATGCTTGGAGTTATAAAACCTCTGAAATATAGTTATTTCCATGATTTCTGTAATTTAGGGGGAAGAGTAAGCTGGGACGAAGTGAGAGAGTGGTATGGACATATATACACTACCAAAATGGATAGCTAGTGGGAAGCAGCCACATAGCACAGGAATCCATTTTCTTTTATAATAAGCTTCATAAGTTCGAGAAGTTAGCTACTCTGTAGTTACTTCCTTTTGCCCTGAATACAGTTCAAAACATCAAGGAGAATGAAATATTGGCAGCCAGTTTAGTATGGACCCCCTAGGTCTGAACATAATTTAAAGCTACAATTTCACTAGCATTTGTAGAACAGATAAAAACCAGGCTCAATGCTATTGACTGCAAGTCTGGCTTAAAAACACAGCAAAACACACAAAAAAATTATCTTTCCCCTAAAACAATAGGATGTTTGCTTCAGCCTCCCATGAAATACTTGGCCAAGCTATAGCATTTAACGTTCAAATGACTGCATTTGCTAAAGTGATCTAAAATGACACCCACATGTAGATAAAGCCACCATATGGCACAGTGACCAAGATCAAAACTCAAAATGACCTTCAGATCAACACCAAAATCTTTACTTTTTACTTACCAATTCTTATTTATCTTTCAAGACTCCCCAATAATTTACCATATACGGAAATATTTGAATATCATTTAATTAATCCTCGCTCTTCTCAATCTTTTGACAGTTGGTTAGACAAAGTATTCAGGCAAACAGAGGTCAAAACAGCCATTATCTTACTGATAAAGCTGTTTCGAGGATGTGGTTTCCAGCCAAGTACAATCTCTAAGACTTCAGCCTTGAAATAAACATTCTTAGCCATCTAGTTACTGGTATATTTGGATAAACCATTGAGCTCTTCCTTGGGGACAGACTGCTTAACATATATATGCAAAGTCAAAGAAAGAGACAAAGTTAAAAAAGGGAAACGGAGGGAGAGTAGGAGGGGAAGGGAGAGTGCTCTGGGAAACATGATGATAAATTCTCCTGGTTACATATGCTAATGGTCCACCAGGGTCTCTTCCCTTTATTTCAGTCTTCTACCATCTAGTGTTACTAATGAAAAGTTCAATGACAATGTAATTTTTAACTTTGGGGGTGATTATTTAAATTTTCTTTCTGAAAGTTTAAATGAATTCTTCAACCATGATGTTCAGAAATTTTTATTATAAAACTTTTAGAACTGGATTTCTTATTATTCATTTAGCTTATAGCTCTGAAAGTCTTTTCAACGTGAGAAGTTTTTTCATCTCTATAAATTTGGCTTCTACACAATGTATTTTCCTTCTTTACTATGTCTGCTGTTCATTCTAGAATTCATGTTCTATAATGTTGAATCTTCCTGATATATTTTTCATGTGTCTTACCTTTTTACTCATACCTTATATATATATTAAATATAATTATCCTAAATATTGTATTACTTACTTTGTGGTTAATTTTACATGTATTTTTAACTTTAGAACATATTTCTCACTGTGGGATTTTTCCTCACAAATTTGGTGATTTTTAGATGGGCGCTTCATATGTAAGAAAGCTCATTCACCAGGATCTTTGTTGCCTGCCTCCCATGATACCCAACAAGATAGAGATATACCATCCAGCAGGGTGCCTACTAGGTGTGGGGATATCTGCTCTACCTCAGTAACCTGAGGTCTGGTAATACCCTGACCTCTGCTTCAGACATTAACATTTTCTGATTTAGCCTCTAGCAAAAGCCACTGGTGCCTATAGAAGACCACTGCCTGCTCCTCTATTACAACCTTGGTACATGACTCTTGGTCCTAAGGTATCCAGACTGCTTCCATCTTCTTAGTAGTCTTCTTTTGAATGTGTTTTTGGTTATGGTTTTCTCAGGTTGTGTTTTATAAGTCATCTAGTTTGCCTACTTTTCTATCTGTGGTAGTTAATTTTACATATCAACTTGACTATAGGGTTCCCAGAAATTTGGTCAAACATTACTCTGGGTATTTCTGTGAGGCTGCTTTTGGATGAGTTTAACACTAAAATCAATAGACTGAGTAAGCAGATTTGCCTCCCAAATGGGGGTGGGCTCCATCTAATCAGTTGAAGTCCTGAATAGAACAAAAGGCTGATCGTCGCCCAAGTAAGAAGAAACTTTTCCTGCCTGACTGCCTTCCAGCTGGGACATCAGTTTTTTTTCTCCCTTCAGAATGAATTGAAGAATCACCTCTTCCTGGGTCTCAAATCTTCAGGCCTTCAGACTGAAACCACACCGCTAGCTCTCCTGGATTTCCAGTTAGCCAACTGCAGATCTTAGGACTTGTCAGCCTCCATAATCTCATGAGCCAATTCTCATTCATATATATATTTTTTCATCCTGTCAGTTCTGTTTCTTTGGACAACCCTGGCTAAATGCATTATCTAATAAGAACTCCTTAAAATGTCTTTTTTAGTGAAAGTACAAATCCTTTTGTCCAACATGATTACAAATTATCTCCTTAGTCACTTTCCTCTTACATGTCTGATTCTCTTTCTCTTTTCCTTTCCTTTAAAAACATGTATTTATTTATTTATTTTTAATATCATGGATTTGGAGCAGGGGAGAAGGTAAAATAGTATTTTATACTATCTTCTTTATCTAACGTCCTATTTCTTTAATCGAAATTTATGCTTTCTTTTTCCATTCTGTTTAAAAAGAAATTGTATGCATTTTGACATTTTTTTCTACATCAATATATGCTTTTCCTACATCTATGCAACTTTATATATTTATTTGAGACTTCCTTTTTGCTTCTTCATTTCCTTGCCCTTCGACTTCTTTTTCTTGCCTTTTTTATATTTAGGGCTCCTTGTCATTCTTTCTTTCCTAAAATTTTTCTACTTAAGGATCTTAGTTTACATGTACCATATGTATATTCTTTCCATGTTTTATAGTATTCTTCTAAAGTTGAACCTTCTTGCTATCATTCATTTAGCATATAACTGTTTCTCTATCCCTCACAATAACCATCTTCACGTATTCAGCATTTACTGACAGGCCACCTTACATCACGTACATATACTTTATAGTTTGGTTTTCACAATACTTTACCTTTTGTCTATCCATCATTATTGCTTTCTTTATCTTGTTAACAGAAACAGTGGTAGAAGTTACCAGAAAGCTTTGAAAAAAAATAACGGAAGAGAAATATGCTAAATTTTTTGTGGCAAATTTTGCCACCAAAATTTAAAATGTCTACTAATTTATGTTGTTAACAACTTATTAATAAACCCATTGATTTTATAATTTACTATCTTTCTTGATTAATAATGTTATGGAAGTGAAAAGGAAATGTTTATTTCCATCATAATTTATATATTTATTATTTTCCAAGAATGTTATTTCTTATTTGTGTTTTCTTCTGTCAATCTTGTTCTTGAATCAATTATATAGTATATATTTTAATTAAAATATTTGATTATATATTATAGTTGTTTATTGCTGGCACATGTAATTTAACTGGTATAGAATTAGAGAGTCATCAGACATTATGCTAGTTGTTGAAAATACAGAGACAATAAAGAAAAAATCTCTGGCTTCCTATTATTCACTCAATGTCAGTGACAGGCTTAAAATTTAGATTTATCTCATATCCTGAGTTATAGTGTCTTAGATTTTAAAGACACCTCACATATCTACTTCTAGACCCCCTAATGAGATAGAGATAATGCTATGACTTCATCTAAATGTTTCAATTTCCTCCTCAGCATACAGAAAGTTTTTATTTTTAAGTCAAGCAGGAGTTATGTGACCAAGATTGTCCAATGAAATGGTGCTGAAAGCAATGTTTTCTACTTCAAGGCCAGCTCCTAAAACCTCTCCCATGATTCTCACAATCTGTCTTTGCCCCTGTCAACCAGATACATGAGAAGATCTAGTAGATAATTTGAAAGACCTAGGCGGTGGCAGAGTTCCTTTTAATGATTCTAGGTCTTTGAATGACTGCATGGAACAGAGAGCATCTACTAACCCAACCCCAGTTACCTACATTTGATTCTGTTGTGCAGGAAAGCAATATTTATTTTGTTAAACCAGTGAGATTTTTGTGCTATCTGAAACCACACATAAAATTAATTACCCTGATCTATGCAAGCATTGGTACCAATGGTATCAATGCAAGCATTGCATCAATGCAAGCAATTGGTATCAATGCAAGCATAAGGAAAGACTGCAAATACCATTCACTTAGCAGTTGGATGGCAAGGTAATTTGCACTGGAGGCAGGAATATAATATAGTAGAAACATGTTTGTTAATACTGCCTCTTGTGACATGTTGAAGGTAGACCACATGCCTACTAAATAGTTAGCAGCTCTAACTAGGGGAAGTGGTAGGAAAAAATCAAAATGTTAGCTCGTAGCTACCATTAACAATATTTTGTAAAGAGTTCAAGAAAGAGATGTGTTGAAGGGAGAAGTAGCTAGATGCAAGGGAACAGACAACTTCCAGAAATTACCACCTTGAAAGGATAGAGAAGTCAATCTCTTTTAGATCCCAAATGGTAAGTGGGAGGTGGGGATGGAGAAATCCTTTAAACCAAAGAATGCATTATGAACCAGCCTTGGGGGAAGTTATTAATAAACCTTCCATTTTAAACCTGGTAATTTCAAAATAGCCACCATTAACTTGAAGAATGGGAAGAAGAAAAAAATCAAAAGAATAAAAGAAATCTGAGGACTATGTTTGATAGACCTAACTACCATGGTGGTAACTACCATGTGGGACTAAGTGGTAGCAAACAGATCAGAAGCTTAGTAAGTTGTTTTTGAGAGAATTATGTTGCCAGAGGAAACTACCAACTTAGCCTAAAGAGTTGGAGTCCTCAGCTTTCTATAAACATGAATTACTGAACTTTTTCCCCTCTACAAGTGTAGGGAAACTTCACAGTGACTGATGTAGATAATTTTACATTGCCATGAACCATTTTGCTCTGTGTATGACATTCTTTTCTTTTATAAATTTTTTTTAAAAATTATGTGTGTGTAGGGATGGGTGGGTAGATAACTTTTCTTTTTAATTTATAGGTTATAATTATATCCAGAGGAATCACTTCTGAACCAGATACCATATGGCAAGATTTTCAGAACATTTGGAGATTCTGTATTTAGGTTGGACAGAGTGACTCAGTAGGATTTTGTCTTAGTCTGGGTTGGGAAAGTAAGTGTATATTATGGGTGAGATAAAGTAAGAAATGGGTATTTGGTGGATAAGACACAAATTACATACATAGTATGCGCTCATTAACCATTTTTCTATTCCTAAGAAAAAAAAACTAAACTGTATTTCCAAGTTCTCTTTGCTTCTTCCTTCTTGACAGTGTCATAAAACTACTTTTTAACTTTAAAGATGAGCTGGTAAAATGGTAAAAACCTTCCAGATCTCTCTCTCTTTTTCTCATCTTCTCTGTCTGTTGACTGAAAGACATTAGTGAATCCTTTGATCCAAAAGTTTAATATGATGGAATCATGCCATGGAAGGAAACTTGTTCCCTTAGTCACCCCTTGGAAAGGAGACATTGAACTGCTTTGGACTGTGACATGATCAAGAAATCCAGTGATTTTGGAATTGTTCATTAGAACAGTTAGCTTAGAGTGACAAAGCCTAAGTCCAAAAGATGTAACACTGGCATAGGATCTTTGCAGAAGGCAGTACTTAAAAGGTTGCAATGCTGGAAGTCCACCTACACAATGCCAAAGAATTTGGAAAAATAATCACCTGTGGTAACTTGGAAATTATATCACATGACTGCTGGGTTTGTATTTCTAAGGGAAAATTTTAGAAAACAGAGGTTTATTAGTGTGTTCTGGGTTTTACTGATTTAATAAGGTAAAACCAGAGAGCGATAAGCTCCAGAAAGAAGTGGGTCCAAAAAGGGCTGCAAGTAGAAATGAAGCCAAAAAGGAGGTCTAGAATTTTGCAATATCCAAATATTGGACAAACCAAGTATTTCTAGATCCCTGGGAGAAGGAAGACAGAAAAGGTTTTTAGGTAAACAGTCCTGGTGAAACTTTTCAGCTGATCAGAGTGATTCAGCTTTCTGGCATAGAACAGATCAAAGATATGGCCTTTCCACCTATTATTCCATCTGGCCTCAGCCATTAAATATTCTTCCACATAGTCATTAAACAGAGAGGCAAGGGAGCCAGAAGCCAAAGAAACTGTGTAATTTTGAAAAATATCTGGTAAAGAACTTCAGATGGAGTTGATGTCACAGGGAAGTGAAACAAACAGACAAAAAAAGAACATTTTCCAAAAAATGACTGCTTGTAAAACCACAAACCCAGACTAAAAAGTATGTGATTATTCAGCAAGCCTTAAAACACACTTTAGGCAAAGCGAAGGCTATGAAAACCATGTATTCTCTAAGTAAAGATCACTTAAACAACCTCTTCAAACATGAGGAAGGAAGATAACAAACAGAACTTCTTAGAGAGCAGAGTGTTTATCAAAGATGTATTCTAACATTCAATATTGCGAGTAAATAGGTAGGTTCCTTTTTTAGTTGATACTGCATTTCCAGACCATGAAAATATGGATCCAAATCTTATCAAAAGGACTACATACGTCATTTGGGAAAATATCTACCATCTAGCTAGCTAGCTGCTTGTCAGTTTGCCTTTCTGCCTGCCTGCTTGCATGAGTGCGTGCATGGTGGGTGTGGGGGGGAAGGGGTCTTATGTTTGCCTGTCTGTTTGACTATCTCTCTCTCCTTCAATATATGGACATAACCTTATCAATATTAATACCTTCACTACTTCTGATTTATCAGCCTTCACTAAGAAAAGAAAGTAGGTACGTATAAATCCCCTTTATGATGATATAATTTTGGCTGTGTCTCTTCTATAATTGGCTAGTGGACATGAGAACTAGAAACGTCACCTATTGCAATCTCCTAAATGGAAAATTCATTCATAAAAATTCTTATAAATTACATTAATCGACAACTTAGGGGATAAAATTCAATTTCCTCAGAGATGCATTAGGCATTATTTAAAATGCTAATTAATAAAATTATTAACAAAACACCAGATATTCATTTCAATAACCCAGAATTATATTTAAAATATGTATTCTCATGTATCTACTGAGACATTTTTTTTTTACATTGGGCATGCACAGAAGAAATCAACTCTTGTTTCAAGTTGCGCTCAATTATTAATATACAATGCTGCAAACCCATAGTCTATGCGGACATAAATTTGAACTCTTGTCCATATGTCCCATTGTTTATGCTTCTATTCACGAAGTCCTGTCTATTTTCAGTAAACCTAATGTTTGCCTCTTTTAGTTTTTCCCTTCCATAGTTTTCTCATTCTGCTTCCTCACTGTATTCCTTATAGGCGTCCCATAGGGCTCCAATCAAGGGCATTGATGAATGGTGCCACTGGGGTATTAACGTTTCACTACGCCAAGGTTTGCATTTACTACACAAAAGTAACAAAAGGCAAAGTTAACAGAGCAAGAATCACCTGAAACTACAAAGAATTTTCTTTTCCAGAAGGAACTTGCGTGCCCTCCCTTAGTCTCCTTTCCTTTCCCCTCTTCGCACTTCAGAGTCCTCTTTACTTATGGATTAATAGAAGGAACAACATATTACTTTTCTGTTATTAAATATCCTTTCCTTTTAATATTGTACCCTATTTTTGGACTTCTTAGGTGGAGAAATAAAGCTTTATTTCTATCCATTTACACTTCATTGCTAACAAGAAGCTTCAGACAGAATTATGAAACTGCAGAAAGCCAAATTCTTGCAACTCACTTCTCATACTCATGTATGCTCATATGTATTTTATGAGCAACTGAGAGCCTCCTTAATTATGAAGATAATGTATATTTTGAAGAACTGTAGACCACATCATAGTTATGATTCCACACTATTTAGGGAAAGTACTTAGGTTCCCTGATCTCTGATCTTACCTGGATATTGTAAACATCTGTACCTAAATTTTGCCTATTGACATGTTTCATTACACTTACCTTTGTAATTAAAGGTCTTATATGCTATTTATCATCACAAATGCCACATTTTCTCTACTGTTTGACATAAAAAGTAGTTTCATTCTCCCTAAAATGTTGTATTATGGTCATTTCTTTCCTTATTTTTATATAGATGAAGGAATGTACTCATATATGTTATTTGTAAAAACTATGCTAAAATGTATATATATATAGGAGCACAGTTTCATAAAAATTACATGTAATACATAATATTTGAAAATAAAAAGATCTTCAAATTTTCTATGTTTGAAAACTCTTCCCTGAGGTAAAAATATAAATTACATTTGTTTCAACTTCTTTAGAATAAATTTCCATTTTGATGTGCTGTATTGCCAAGGATTGGAAAATTTGAGAAAAGGAGAACAAAGGAATTTGTTTATCTATTAAAGATTAAATATTAATAATATAAACCCAAGCAGAGAGGGAGGATGCATCTTAGAATTCAAAACACCATAAATATATGAAATATTGTCAAATACATAAAACTTCTATGGAATCCTTTCCATACAAATATCCTTTCTAAGACAATACCCTTCAAAAGGTATTGGTAAAGGTAAATTGTTTACCTTTCAATTTGTGATCAACATGACACGTTATTGCAAAAAGACTAGCCAGAGGGAGTGAACACTCAACCCACATTCTCTTTCTCTCTCTCTCTCTCTCTCTCTCTCTCTCTCTCTCTCTGCTTGTCTCCCTGTCTCTGCTCTCTCTCTCTTCCAAAGAAATATCTCTGTTTGCTTCAGGTTGATAAATGACTTCATACGTTAGGTGATCAAGAAAACCCACTTCTGCCACATTGCTATATGTTTTCTAACATGGTTTCCCTTCCTATATATTTCCCTATAAAAGTCCTAGATTGATGCTAAGATATATAACTCTGGTTTATTCTGAATATATGATTTAAGTTCTTTGTCCCCCATTTTTTCCAAATACTTATTCACATTAATGTCACTTCTAAATGATGAGTGGATCAAGGTGGGTTTCTTTACTTGCACTGAAAAAATCTGAATTAAATTGTGTTGAATGTCTGCAGAGAAGGAGAATTTCATATTTTAAATTAATCTTTTCCTTCAAAGAAAAAATATTTCTCTACATCAAGGGAACATTTTTCTCCTAACCGTTTACATTCTGATTTTCCTCATTTAATTTTTATTCTATAGGATTTAAAACACATACTTACGGATTAAAAATATTTACATTTTATTAAATATATGAAATCTTGCTTATTCATCCATAATTGAGGTTTAAAATATCATCATTAAATGATTAAAACTAGTAGCATTCTTAGAGATGATTGCATTAATCCCCCTTTTTCTTATCTAAAAGAGATTACATGATTTGCCATTGAACCATCTTCTTTCTAGTCTAGTACTCTGCTCTGAACAGCATCTATCCCCTTAAACCTTGTAACATCTACTTGACAAGATGTGGATGGATGGAATATTTTCTAATATATGAAAATAATTTTAACTTTATTCTTTAAACATGTATTAAAACAGGTATATGTCTGCATTGAAGTTACAATGACCATCACTATGAATTCTAGGTTTAATTAATAAAAGTCTATGAGAATATAGCCCTACCATTACATTTTTGCAGAATGAGGTACTTGAATGAAAAGAGCCTTGTATAATATTGGTAAGTATATTTTAATGCTTATTGTAGGGGAAGTATATTAGACTGATGAAAAATGCTCTTGTTAAAGATATTATCATCATTTGAAAGTGCTAAAGATGAATTCCACATTCAATAGGCATAATTCAAAATTGAAAATCTTTAGCAATGTTGTAATGTTAATTTATAGGCAAATTCAATCATAATTTGTGATTGTAAGAAAGTCCAGTGCAAAGAAATTAAAAAAGAATTCAATAGGAGAAGTTTAACTGACTTAAGAATAACTCACATGAAAAGGAGAACTTTTTGGCCATTCTGAAATAAAGCATCCTGCCCTTCAATACACATACCATTTAACAAAATAAAAGTATGCAAATGGGAGGCAATATATTTATCTTGAGAAAGGTAAAGTTTTAAAACATAATCAAGCTGAAATATTATAAAATGAATTCTACTGCCACAATATTTTAGGATAATAGCAGAGATGTCAGTTAAGCAATTTGCAAATCGTATATTTCCCTGCTGTGTTTGCAAGATTACCTTGTGAATCATCAGGATCCATAACTCTAAAGGCTTTTGATTTACATTTGCCCAAATTACAAGGCCAGAAAGGACACAGCAGATAAGACAAATAACATGATGATCTAGTAGCTATAATACCAATAAAAAACAAACAAATAGGTCTCTTCTTCCAAAAGGCTGAAGCTGACACTCACTTTCCTTTTGCAACCAATAATTCTCTGCAAATATATAGACTCTTTATACAGATTACTTTGGAACAGCATTTTTACTGAGGCTTCTTCATATATTTTATATCCAAAGTGATATTTGAGGCTAAAGGTGAGATGAGAGGGCTTCTATCTAAAACATTTTCCAGAATCTTTGTAATCTTCCACTCCTGTATTTTGGCCATACTCTATTTCCCTTTGCTCCCTTAATCAAACAGAGGTTTTTTGTTTGTTTGTTTTGTTTTTTGTATTCAAACTTGTATTCTCACTGGTATTTCTTACATTACTTTTTTCATCATCTCTTCCACTTTTACCAGGCATGCCTACTTTCTCCTGATACAAATAGATAATATTTACTGAGTACCTGATACAAATCAGGAAATTTCTTAAGTTATTTTATATGTATCACTCATTAATCCTAAAAGTAAATCTAGAAGATATACATATATATATATATAAACAAATGAGAAACCAGCTACTGAGGGGTTTAACAACCTTCTCAATGTCATTTGCGTAAAATTAATGGAGCTGGAATTCAAACCATTAGTCTGACTGTTTTTGAGTCTCAGCCCTTCCTACCAGTCCCTCCCTCCCTCTTTTCTTCCAGAATTTTCCAGGCTTAACCATATATGTATCCTTCAGCAGCTATAATTGTACTTTATAAATGTAGCCTCCCAAGGTCACAATTGATTAAATCTGTGTGAATGTCTACCACAAACTGATTGGAGGCTCACGTATATGTGTGTGTATATGTGTGTGTGTGTAAGTGGTGTCTATGGTGGAGAAAAGGATTCACGATGTAAATGAAAAGTTACAGAGAGCTAGTCTGTACAGAGAAAGTAAGACTGATAGACAAACAGAACCAGAGAGAAGAAAAGCTCGATGTAGTACCCATATTTTGTCAGTTCCAGAAACATCACTGCCCCCTTCTAACCTCTACCTCGCACCTCCCTCCTTTCCCCCCTCCCTCTCTCTCCCTCCTTAGACACACAGACACACAGATACACACACACACTTTAACAAAAGCAAGTGTATCTATACTATTGTGAAGCTTCAAATTGCAATTTTGGCTTGCCCACTTTATCTCGATATAACTATAAAACATAATTGTGGGGGGTTGGGACTGCAGTATTCTACTATGTGGAATAAGTAGAGAGAGTAGGATTAAAAAGATGGAGAAATAAACATTGAATAGTATGTAAATAGGATCATACAGATGAGATCCAGAGAATAATGATGGCTCTTCAATTTTTTCTTAGCTTCCTTTATGGATCACAAATCCCTGACTACATTTGAGTTCTGTTGACACAATTGTAGTCTGAAATTTTTGATAATCCCTATTTTTTGCTTAATGTAAATTAACCTGATATTATCCAACAGACTTATAAACTAATATATTATATTCTCATCTGAAAGATTAGAATACTAGTTTTCTTAAAAGATTTTATGGGAATGTAATATATATGATAAAGGAATAAAATGCCTAGCAAAAATAAGGATTTATAATATATTGTTCCTACATATTTGACTCCTTTTACCCTATTTCTTTCTTTCTCAGTTTGTTTATGTTATTCAGTATTCTTATCACTTAGGGCCTATACAATAGTTTTTTAACATTTTTTTCCTTAACTTTAAAAATTGAAATAATTTAAGACTTACAAAATTTACCAAAACAACACAAAGACTTCTTGTACACCTTTCTCCCAAATTCTTCAAATGTTAACATCTTACATAATCATAATACAATTAGCAAAAAACAGGAAATTAATTTTGCTATAATACTATTAACTAAATCATAGACCTTATTCAAATTTAATTAATTGTCCCACTAATGTCTTTCCTCTGTTCTCAGATCCAATCCAGGATCACACCTCACATTGAATTGTCATGTTTCTTCAATACTCTCCTGTCTGGGAAAGTTGTTCAGTTTTTTTATGACTTTGATATATTTTAAGAGTACTGGCCAAGTATTTTCTGGAATTTATCCTAATTAAATTTGTCTGATATTTTGACATGATTAGATTCAAGTTATACTCTTTTGGTAAGATTATCACTAAATATTACTAAGGATTTAGTCATCTGTAGTAAACTTTTGTTTAGTAATAAAGATTCCTAAATATTTAGTAAATATTTTGTGGGAAGGTACTTCAAGATTCTGCAAATATCTCATATGTTCTCATACTTTGCCCCATTAATGTTAGCATTTATTGTGATTCTTGCACAGGAAAGTTATTACTGTAGTGACTGTCTAAGATGATTTTCTATTTAATGTATTTTCTACATTTCTGTACTGGAATCTTCTGTAAGAAAAAACAGTCTCTTCTACCCGATGTATTCATTTAATCAACTGTTTTTTATATTGTCATGGAATTGTGTGTTTATTTTGTTCTGTGATTAATAATTCATTTTTATTGCAAAAATTGTTCTAGATTTGGTCAGTGAGATATTTTTCAAGTTGTTTTCTGTCTTTAGACATGCCAGAATCATTTTTTGAAGATGTAGAGCCTTACTTTCTGGCACCACTAAACATTCTAGGACCTCTTTCTCTGGTATCAACATTTTTTTCAAAGAGCTTTTGTTTATTCTTTTGGAAAAATAGTATTTAAAGCAACATCCAGGTACCAGATATGCTTATTGCTACTGGTTTGCCACTGTTCTAGGATGCTGCAATAAACAAAGATATGTACCTATATGCATGTGCATATATATGTATATTTATGTGTAACTATTCATAACTTTCAACACAATAAAGCTTTCTTTTTCTACACTCAGTTAATTCTACTCTTAACATTTTACTCGTTCCAGGCAAAGATAATAACAAGTGGAAAATAAATAATAAATATTTAAACTAAAGCTTAACTTTTAAGTTCTTGTTTTACCTAATTCAGTCGTTGTTGCAGACAATAATGTCTAATCTACATTGCAAAAACATGATCTAAGTGCCAAATGAAAAGAACTCATGTGTCCTACAAGATGGTTTATCCTCCATACCTTGGTTTTGTTTTTGTTATTTTTTCCTCATTTGGGTTAGATCTCTAGTGACTGTCAGAATAATTAAGGTTTATGTCTATTTTGAAGGTCAGCTATTAGTAGAAAATATAATTAAAAATCAAGTGGGCTCCTCTGGTGCAGGGCAGAATTTCAGAAGCATAAAATTTACTAGATACTACATTATGAGCAGTGACCCCATGAATATGTTGTCATCTTGAATAAAGGTTGATTAAATTTATCATCCAACATATTCCTCGAAAAAATAGTTTTGAATTATTTTAAAATTAGCATATTTGTTCCAATTGAAATTACACTATTTATATTGATCAATCCATTTATCCAACTTTGATCAAAGTATATATTTGGATAGTATTATAACAGGACAACCAAAATGGACAAAATTATATAATACAATCAGTAGAAGAAATTGAATTCAATACTATAGGTATTTATGGAACAAGAAAATTTGATAGGGCTTGATACTGAGACAAATAATAAGACACGGGACCTTTTACCAAGGAACTTATAATATAATGGATAATACAGAGATGAAATTTTACCTATCATCTAAAGAAAATTACATTAAATTATTCTGCAATATCTAATCAGTGTTTCTTAAACTATACAGTGAAACTAAAAATCTTGCTGAAATGTAATTGTAATTCTTTGGGCCTAGGTTGGTCCCTGAGGTTCTATATTTCTCAGACTTTGATAACAAGGGGCTAGTATCATGGGTATATAGAGGAAATAACAGTTAATATGCATTTGGAGTTAGAAAAGATTGCAAAGCTGATTGCATCAGCTGGCCCTGATGAATGAAAGGATTTCAGTAAGTGCTTTATTTAGTGTTGCAATAGGAAAAGAAAAAATACAATATTAATAAAAGATTTGCTTAATTGTTACAATTCCATCTTGGGTATGATATGAAAAAGTTATTGAAAGAACGTGTTGCAATTTTGCCTAAATTTGTTTCCCAGGAGTAGCATGAATATACACATAACTTCTTCGTGGCCTCCCTTTGTCCAAGGTTTTGGTTTTCTAGTCTTACTCATAAGAACTTAGAATGGACTTGACCCTCCCTTGCAGTAGTCGGGGGGCAGTGAGCAATCTGAATGGCAAACTTCTACAATAGATTGCATCTCCAGACAATTCATTCATGAGACAAGGAGAATGCATCTCTGATGTAGCAGGCATACTGAATGAGACAGTGTTTTTCTACAAAGCACTGACATTTTGTACTGACTCTGACCATGTGAGAGACAGAGCAAAGAGTACACAAGTTGAGTGCATTTTGTTTCAGAACCCAATCATTCTCTTCTGATCTCTTATCTTACATTTTGTCCTCTTCAAAAATGCCTCCCAAACTTCTTCCCCATCGTTCCTACAGGTAGAGCTTACCAAGGCTATGTGATTACTAAGTCTCTGAGGATGATTTATTTTATTTTGACATGACCTTCCTCCTCATCATTAAATTAATAGAAAGAGTGGGAACCATAAAAACCATGGAAATCAGGAGCAATGTTTTACAGTCTCTTCTTGGTCAATATCTCTAGCCTGCTTAGCTGGGTTTCAGATATAACCTTTATTTCAGAGGCCACAACTAGGCATATGTAATTATTCCCTTGGCTTCTTATTTCTTTCTACCAACCCTACTACATAAAAGCAAGTTGTTCCATTTATCTTGGTAAGCAGGACAACTTAACACTTTCCAAACACTTATATTTGCATGATTATTACAGTCACTTTATAAGTCCTTTTACTGAACACGGTAGTAATTTATATACCATGTGTGTACTTATACATGTCTCTGGATATTACTAGTTTTGGCATTCATATACAGTCATTCTCCAACTTTATGTTATGAAATCCTACAGAAGTCTTTGAAACTTTGTGTGGTAGGAATATTCAGAGCAAAACTATTCTAGAAATAACTCCTAATATTATGCCGCTGCTTTGCCAACCTCATATATATGAGATGAGAGTGATATAATCTTTACTCTGGGTCAGATATGTAATTACTATGTTTAAGTACAACCACACGCAGAAAAGAACAAGTGCCTGGGTGCAGAAAGAGTTTTCTAACACAAAAGGCAAAAGGTGAATCAGGCTACTTAAATAAGATACAAACAGAAAGAAAAATTAATAGCATTTTAAATATTGTAATAATATGTACAATTTCCAATTTACTTCAATAGTCCTTAAAATTTACTTTTCTTATTTGAGAAAGACTTTACTGTATAGACATAAGTACAGCAAATCATTAAAAGTCAGATAGTAACTATGCCTTCAAATAGATAAATTAACTAAGGCAAATATTATATAACACAGTCCTCATGAGAGGACCGCCTTTTACACTTATCTAATGTTTGGTTGCAAAATTTGAACTTTGTAATTGAGTGTATGTGTGTGTTAAATATTCCTCTTGACTAATATGAATGGGTATATTCATAAATTGTACTGCTATGAAAAACACTAGTAAAATAAAAATTGGTTTTTATAAACCATGTTCTACACACATCTTGCATACTGGAGGCAGATTTATATGCAATATTTAGCTATGTGTAGTAAGATTTGGAAATGTTTTAACTGTACATATTTCAAAATGTTTAAATATTTACAAACTGCTTGACACATATTAACTACTTTTATGTTATTAGCTAAAATTAAATACTCCAGAGAAATAGAGCCTTTCTCCAGTGTTACTCAGATTAGTCACTTTACTTAATGGAGCTATCTATGGTTTTAATAAAATCTCTTAAGATTAGTGAATAAGTTGATGCTTTTGAAATAAAGATACAATATGCAAATTTATCTTTACTCACACTTGAGTCTTTTAAATTTAATGTGTTATATTTCATCTTATGATTCTACAATTCTTTTTTATCTGCAAAATGCTTTGACATACCAGGTTCTGGTAAAATAAAATGTTTATAATATCCAATATCTGACAAGCCTGTTGGGTATAATTAAAATGAATATTTGTATAACACTGTATTTGTGAAGTACAAAAGAACTTCAAAATTTTTCACAGTACAAGTACTAGGATGTATACTGCTTGGTCAATTTCATACTCTTACAATTTAGAGAGAAATATATTTGTCTGTAATATCATCTCTTTCCCTATAAATAAAACCAATTATATAAATATGTGTTAAAATCTATAACAAAATTTCATAGAATGTAACATGACATTATATTTTATATTATTTAATTACACAGCATATTTTGTGCCAAATTTTCTAAAATCTGTACATTATATTAACTAAACTTGGGCTTTGAAGTGATTATTTGACATAATATACTGTCACAGTTAAGATATTCTTAAACTATCTTTATAGACCTTATCATTGCATGCAAATTTTTAGGAGATATTGATACATATTTACAAATTCATAGTTTCTCATGTTTTAAGAGATGTGGCTTTCATTTCTTTCTGATTATTCCTTCATAACTTTCTAACAACTTTCGATATCTTTCTTAGTCCAAAAGCCTATTTTTTTCCTCCATTTGATTAGTATGAATAACTGACTTAGTTTGCTGTGATGACATTAATTTTTCTTTTTTTTTTGGAACTTGAGTAAAGATATAAGTTTATACCCAGATTATTACAGGTAGTTGAATGGCTTATCACTGCTCCTTAGTACAAAGATATTGAAAAAAGCATTCATACTGTAAGAGTAAGTCTGAAAATTTCTCTAAATTGTTCATGAAATGAAGAAAGACATTTAACACCTTGGAAATATAATTTTCTCCTCGTCTCATCTATTTAACCACTTTTCCTTTGTAATTCTCTTGACATTTTTGTGAAAAGTGTTCATTGATATTTACTAAAATTTCATTGCTATACTGATAAGCACTTACTAAACAGGTATTTTAAAGAAGTCATTCAACATGAAACACTGAGCCAGTCACCAGGAAAACACACCCCTGTTCTCAAAGCTTAGACTATAGTGGAAGACTATAAATAAACATAACATACATGCAAATTTAGAGTTCTGTATACTGCAAAAACTGTCTCCAAAGAGGACTACCATGGATTTCTTCCTTTCCTGTATCAAAATGCTGCTTCTCACAAACAGAGATGAATTGTGTTTGCCCTTCCTTTGAATCTAGTCTGGATTTAGTTACTTTCTCGACCAAAAGAATGTGGAAGAATTCACATTCTGAGACTTCTGAGTCTAGGTCATTAGACAGCTTCCAGCTTCTCCTTAGGTCTCTGAGAAAAGGCAGATACTAGGTAGGAAGCCCAACACAAGATAGCAACATTTTGGGTAAGCCCAAAATAGCCCCGTGGAGAGGTCTTATGAAAAGAGATAAAGCTAATCAGCATTTGGTTAGCTTTCTAGCCATCTCAGCTGATGAACCAGATATGTGAGTAAAGGTACCCAGCACAAGTGAGCCTTAAGATGATTCCAAGCCCAGCAACTATTGACTGAAATAGGCATAGGAAACACCAATGAAGATCATGCATCTGAGCTCTGTTTAACATACAAGGCCATGAATGATGATAATACATTATTTGCTTTAAACCACTAAGTTTTGGGGGTGTTTTATGTAAAAAAATACATAAATAGAAATCATTTATTTATGTTTACATACGTATTATATATAAGATGTACATACAAAACAGATAATATACATATAAATATGTATATATCTGTATATAGAAAGTGATGAAAAACCATAAAAAAAACTTAGTCAACCAAATATATATGAAGAAATGGGATTGGACTTAACGGCAAAAAAATTAGAGAGAAAGGGCTGTTAGAGAAGTCTCTCTCTGAGAACATATGAATACTTCAAACTAGGATGCAACAGGTAATTGTGGCAGAATATACCAGCTGATAATCAAGCTCACTTCCTCATTCTCCAGTTCTTCTCGCCCTTTTTTGAAGTTTATACAGGATACTGTGAATGGATTTTAGCAAATAAAATGAAAGTGGAATTGTGTGCATAAACTCCAAAGCTGTACCTCTATTTCCATACCTTTTTTTCCTACCTTCCTTCCCTTCTTTCATTCCCTACTTCCTTATTTCCTTTATTTATTCCTTCTTTATCTTATTACTTCTTTTTAGCCTATATTCCCTCTTTGTGAGACAGCTATGCACTTGGAAAATATCTGTTGTGCTTTATTACGTATTCCCCTGAGTTTCTAGTCTAAACTCCTTCCTATGGAATAAAACCTTGGAAAACATCTCTTTCTTAGATCTGCAATCTTATTTTTTTCATTCTTCTTTGACATTTCTGTCTTTCATCACCACATGAATACAAGAAAATATTCTAGGACGAGGGGAAGATGGCGGAAGAGTAAGACGCGGAGATCACCTTCCTCCCCACAGATACACCAGAAATACATCTACACGTGGAACAACTCCTACAGAACACCTACTGAACACTGGCAGAAGACCTCAGACCTCCCAAAAGGCAAGAAACTCCCCACGTACCTGGGTAGGGCAAAAGAAAAAAGGATAAACAGAGACAAAAGGATAGGGACGGGACCTGCACCAGTGGGAGGGAGCTGTGAAGGAGGAATGGTTTCCACACACTAGGAAGCCACTTCGCAGGCGGAGACTGCGGGTGGCAGAGGGGAAAAGCTTCGGAGCCGCGGGGGAGAGCACAGCAACAGGGGTGCGGAAGGCAAAGCGGAGAGATTCCCACACAGAGGATCGGTGCTGACTACCGGCACTCACCAGCCCGAGAGGCTTCTCTGCTCACCCGCCGGGGCGGGCGGGGCTGGGAGCTGAGGCTCGGGCTTCAGTCAGAGCGCAGGGAGAGGACTGGGGCTGGCGGCGTGAACACAGCCTGCAGGGGATTAGTGCACCACGGCTAGCCGGAGGGAGTCCGGGGAAAAGTCCGGACCTGCCAAAGAGGCAAGAGACTTTTTCTTACCTCTTTGTTTCCTGGTGCGTGAGGAGAGGGGATTAAGAGCACTGCTTAAAGGAGCTCCAGAGATGGGCGCGAGCCGCGGCTAAAAGCGTGGACCCCAGAGACGAGCATGAGACGCTAAGGCTGCTGCTGCCGCCACCAAGAAGCCTGTGTGCAAGCACAGGTCACTATCCACACCCCCCTTCCGGGGAGACTGTGCAGCCCGCCACTGCCAGGGTCCCGGGATCCAGCGACAACTTCCCCGGGAGAACGCACGGCGCGCCTCAGGCTGGTGCAACGTCACGCCGGCCTGTGCCGCCGCAGGATCGCCCCGCACTCTGTACCCACCGGGGAAGCCCCGGCCTGAGTGAGCCAGAGTGCACGAAGCAGCTGCTCCTTTAACCCCGTCCTGTCTGAGCAGAGAACAGACACCCTCAGGCGACCTACACGCAGAGGTGGGGCCAAATCCAAAGCTAAGCCCCAGGTGCTGTGAGAACAAAGAAGAGAAAGGGAAATCTCTCCTAGCAGCCTCAGAAGCAGCGGATTAAAGCTCCACGATCAACTTGATGTACCCTGCATCTGTGGAATACATGAATAGACAACAAATCATCCCAGAGTAAGGAGGTGGACTTTGAGAGCCAGATTTATGAGTTTTTCCCCTTTTCCTCTTTTTGTGTGTATGTGTATACTTCTATATGAGATTGTTTGTATAGCTTTGCTTCCACCATTTGTCCAAGGGTTCTATCCATCCTTTTTTTGTTGTTGTTTTTTCTTAAAAAAATTTTTTTTTCTTAATAATTATTTTATATATAAGCAGAAACTCTGCAAGCCAGAAGTAGTTGTATCTTACTTACCATTGCAATAGGACATATTTAGAGTGATGAAGGAGAAAAGCCTGCAACCAAGATTACTCTACCAGCAAGGATCTAATTCAGATTTGATGGAGAATTTAAAACCTTTACAGACAAGCAAAAGCTGAGAGAGTTCAGCACCACCAAACCAGCTTTACAACAAATGCTAAAGGAACTTCTTTAGGCAAGAAACACAAGAGAAGGAAAAGACCTACAATAACGAACCCAAAACAATTAAGAAAATGGGAATAGGAATATACATATCGATAATTACCTTAAATGTAAATGGATTAAATGCTCCCATCAAGACACACACTGGATGAATGGATACAAAATGAAGACCCGTATATATGCTGTCTACAAGAGACCCACTTCAGACCTAGGGACACATACAGACTGAAAGTGAGGGGATGGAAAAAGATATTCCATGCAAATGGAAATCAAAAGAAAGCTGGAGTAGCAAGTCTCATATCAGACAAAATAGACTTTAAAATAAAGACTATTACAAGAGACAAAGAAGGACACTACATAATGATCAAGGGATCAATCCAAGAAGAAGATAAAACAATTGTAAATATTTATGAACCCAACATAAGAGCATCTCAATACATAGGGCAAATACTAACAGCCATAAAAGGGGAAATCAACAGTAACACATTCCTAGTAGGGGACTTTAACACCCCAATTGCACCAATGGACAGATCATCCAAAATGAAAATAAATAAGGAAACACAAGCTTTAAATGATACATTAAACAAGATGGACTTAATTGATATTTATAGGACATTCCATCCAAAAACAACAGAATACACATTTTTCTCAAGTGCTCATGGAACATTCTCCAGGATAGATCATATCTTGGGTCACAAATCAAGCCTTGGTAAATTTAAGAAAATTGAAATTGTATCAAGTATCTTTTCCGACCACAACGCTATGAGACTAGATACCAATTACAGGAAAAGATCTGTAAAAAATACAAACACATTCAGGCTAAACAATACACTACTTAATGACGAAGTGATCACTGAAGAAATCAAAGAGGAAATTTAAAAAATACTTAGAAACAAATGACAATTGAGGGGCTTCCCTGGTGGCGCAGTGGTTGAGGGTCTGCCTGCCGATGCAGGGGACGCAGGTTCATGCCCCGGACTGGGAGGATCCCACATAACGTGGAGCGGCTGGGCCCATGAGCCATGGCCGCTGAGCCTGTTCATCCAGAGCCTATGCTCTGCAGCGGGAGAGGCCACAGCAGTGAGAGGCCCACGTACGGCAAAAAAAAAAAAAAACAAACAAAAATGACAGTGGAGACATGATGACGCAAAACCTATGGGATGCAGCGAAAGCAGTTTTAAGATGGAAGTGTATAGCAATACAATCCTACCTTAAGTAACAGGAAACATCTCAAATAAACAACCTAACCTTGCACCTAAAGCAATTAGAGAAAGAAGAACAAAAAAACCCCCAAAGATAGCAGAAGGAAAGAAATCATAAAAATCAGCTCAGAAATAAATGAATAAGAAATGAGGAAACGATAGCAAAGATCAATATAACTAAAAGCTGGTTCTTTGAGAAGATAAACAAAATAGATAGTCTACAGATTCAACGCAATCCCTATTAAACTACCACTTGCAGTTTACACAGAACTAGAACAAAAAATTTCACAAATTTTATGGAAACACAAAAGAGCCCGAATAGCCAAAGCAATCTTGAGAAGGAAAAATGGAGCTGGAGGAATAAGGCTCCCTGTCTTCAGACTATACTACAAAGCTACAGTAATCAAGACAGTATGGTACTGGCACAAAAACAGAAAGATAGATGAATGGAACAGGATAGAAAGCCCAGAGATAAACCCATGCACATATGGTCACCTTATCTTTATCAAAGATAAAGATATCTTTGATATCTTTGCTAAAGGAATGTACAGTGGAGAAAGGACAGCCTCTTCAATAAGTAAAAAAACTAAAATAAATAAATAAGTAAATAAATATACCTATTATTCCCAATAGGCAGAAAAAAAATAAGAAAAGAAAATATTTTAATGACTCAACCTTCTCTCACGCTAACCTTGCTGCCTCTCTACTCACTGTTAGCTTGGTTTCCTTCTCTTCAACTTTCAAACCTTATTTCAATGCCACTCCTCAGGGATCCTCTCCTAACTTCCATATTGAACAATTCTTTATACTTTCTCAAAGCACATGGTCTGCTCTTTACCAAATGGACACAACTTAATCTATATATTTATTTGTTTACTATCCATATCGTCTATTAAAATGTATATTCTGTGAGGCCAGGGACAGAAAATTTTTTTCATGGCTATGTACCAAATGGCTAGCATAGCGCTAAGAACATGGTAGACAACATATTTATTCTGCTAAATGAAACAGAGTGTTTTATAGTTATCCAATGAAATTCAATTTAATTTCATTTTCAATGTTATTTACTATTAGTTAACCATATTTCATCCAACTGAATATGATTTTATTTCATGTTTGTGTAGATACATCAAAATATTCTCTACCTTCATTTCACAATTATACTTATTGCATTCACTAACATGAAATAGATTAAGTTGAATTTTTAGCATACTTTACAAAATTAGTGCTCAGTGGTGGGTTAAAAAATACATGTTGTGAATTTCTTAATCTTTGGGTACCTCTGAAGAAATCTTAATAATAATTATTTTCTCTCCTTTCAACACAGCCCAACAAAACACATGAACCAGGAATAGCTGAGGAAAATAATAAGAAATAGTATTAAGATGGATTGAAACCTGATATTTACATTTTTATCCTGAATATGTGGTCCTAAATGCCTGAAGATAAAGTATCAAAGTATTCCCTTTCAACTTTCTCATGAACCTGGTATGGTGAGAAACAAAAAGCCAGTTTACTTGACTAATTTCCAGCTGGCAATTCTATAATCTTTTTTAAACATCTAGTGAAAAAGAGAAATTGTAAATCTATATTAACCTTGTTATCTTAGAAAGGATATCAATAGGTTATTTTTCATTGATTTTGAAGATATACTTTTCTCATTAACTTTAAAATTTGGCTTGGAGTTTTAAAATGTTAACCCTTTCTCTATTGTGTGAGGGGAGAGTAGGAAGTAGATTGTGCATTTGATTATTTAGGGACTACATAAAAGATATGTTATGCTTTTATTTGAATGTAGAAATAAATATATACATACGTATTGTATACATATATACACATAAGTACAAATATGTGTGTATTAAGTTTTGCTATTAGCAAAGATATAACAGATTAAGGGAAGAGAAAGGGAGATGTACTACTTTTTTCATTTTAGAAACGTATTTATTTTTCTTACTTTCTATTTTAAAACTTTTCCGGATTTATTTAGATATAATTGATATATAACATACTGTAAGTTTAAGGTATGCAAAGTGTTGATCTGCAGCACATATACTGCAAAATGATTACCACCAGAGCATTAGCTAACACCTCCCTCACATCACATAATTACCATTTCTTTTTTATGGTGGGAACATTGAAGATCTACTCTCTTAGCAAGTTCCAGTATATAACACTATATTATTAACTATAATCACCATGTTGTACTTAGATCCTCAGAACTCATTTGTCTTATAACTGGAAGTTTGTACCCTTTGATCAACATCTACAGATTTTATCCACACACCAGCCCTTAGCACCCACCATTCTACTCTGTCTCTACAAGTTAGATTTTTTTAGATTCCACATCTGAATGAGACTATACAGTAATTGTCTTTCTCTGTCTGACTTATTTCATTTAGAATAATGCTCTCAAGGTCCAACCACGTTGCTGCAAATGGCAGGAATCCCTTCTTAGAGATAAATAACATTCCCTTACACACACACACGCACATGCATACACGACGGATACTATGTTCTTTCCCTTTTTTGGCTATTGTAAAGAATGCGGCAATGGACATGGGAGGGAAGCTGTTACTTCAAGTTCCTATGGAACTGGAATTGCTGGAACATATGGTAGTTCCAGTTTCAATTTTTTGAGGAGCCTTTGTATTTCAGTCAGGTCAGTGTCAATGTCTCCTTTTTCATTTGTGATTTTATTTATTTGAATCCTCTCTTTTTGCCTTGGGTAGTCTATCTAAAGGTTTGTATATTGTGTTTATCTTTAAAGAAAAACCCCCACAACTCTTAGTTTTGTTGATTTTTAATTTTTTTTTCAAATGTCTATTTCATTTATCTCTGTTCTTTCTTTCCTTCTGCTAATTTTGGGCTTAGTTTGTTCTTTTTTTCTAGTTCTTTGCAGTGTAAAATTATTATTATTTTTTTTTTGAGATCTTCTTTCTTGTTAATGCAGGCATTTATCCCTATAAAGTTCCCACTTAGACTGACTTTGTTTTGGTATGTTGTGTTTTCATTTTCATTTGTTTTAAGACTTTTTAGTTTCTCTTTTGATTTCCTCTTTAACCCATTGCTTGTTCAGGAGTATATTGTTTAATTTCTACATATCTGTGAATTTTCCAGATTTCCACATGTTAGTGATTTCTATTTTCATACCATTGTAATTGGAAAAGATACTTGGTATAATCTCAGTCTTCTTACATTGACTAAGACTTGTTTTATGGGCCCAGCCTATGATCTTTTCTGTAGAATGTTCCACGTGCCCTTGAGAAGAATGTGTATCCTGCTGCTGTTGAATAGAATGTTCTATGGATGTCTGTTAGATCCATTTGGTCTAAAGTATGGTTGAAGTCCAAATTTTTAGTTTTAATTTTCTGTCTAAATGATCTATCCATTGTTGAAACTGGGGTAATGAAGTCCCCTATTATTTTGTATTATTGTCAATATCTCCCTTCAGATCTGTTAGTATTTGATTAATATCTTTATGTGCTCTGAATTGCAAGCAATATCAGATAATTATATCTTGATGAATTTATCATTATATAAAAACCTTCTTTGTATCTTTTATTGTGTTTGGCTTAAAGTCTGTTTTACCTAAATATAGCTATCCTTGTTCTCTTTTGGTTTCTAATCGCATAGGATATCTTTCTACATCCCTTCACTTTCAGCTTATGTATGTCCTTAAAGCTGGAATGAGTGTCTTGTAGGTGGCACATAGTTGGATATCATTTTTTTATTCAACTATTGACTCTGTTTTTTGATTGGAGAATAAAAGCAATTACATTTCAAGTAATTATTCATAAGTAAGAACTAAATAATACCATATTATTATCTGCTTTCTGGCTTTGTTATGCTTTCCTTGTTCATATTTTCCTCTCTTACTGCCTTTCTGTGTGAATTTATGATTTTCTCTAAGAATGTGCTTTGATCCCCTTTTCTTTGTCTTTTATAAATCTATTATAGGTTTTTTGATTTGTGGTTACCAAGAGGATTACATAAAATAACTTACACATATAGAAGTCTATCTTAGGCTGATAACTTGCAGTTGCATACAAAAACTTTACCCTTTCATTCCCGTTTTATATTTTTCATGTCAAAATGTACCTCTTTTTATATTGTAGGTTCATTAACAAATTATTGTAGCTATAGTCACTTTTAATACTATTGTCCTTTAACCTTTATACTAGGGTTAATTGATTAGTGACCCAAAAAATTACAGCATTAGAATACTCTGAATTTGAGTATATACTTATCATTATCAGTGTGTAGTATATTTTCATATGTTTCATGTTACTAATAAGCATTCTTTCAATTCAGCTTGAAAAACCCTTTTCAGCATGTCTTATAAGGTAAGTCTAGTGGTGATGAATTCCCTCAAGTTCTGTTTGTCTGGGAAAGTCTTTATCTCCCCTTCATTTTTGAAGGATAACTTTTCTTAATATAATATTCTTGTTTGGCAGTTTTTTTTTTTTCCTTTCAACACTTTGAATATATCATCCAACTCTCTCTTGACTTGTAACATTTCTGCTAAAAAACCTACTGACAGCCTCATGAGGGTTCCCTGTAAGTTATAAGGTTTTATTCTCTTGCTACATTTAAGAGTCTTTCTCTTTGACTTTGGAGTTTTATTATAATGTGCCTTTAAAAGTATCTCTTTAATTTGATTTTGTTAGGTAACTTGTGAACTTCATGAACTTGGATATCCAAATCTTTCCCCAGAATTTGGAAATTCTTAGCCATTATTTCTTTCAATAAGCTTTCTTTCCCCCACCCCTTTCTTCTCCTTGTGGCTCTCCAATGATTCATAAATTGGTCCTTTTGATGATATCCCATAGCTCGTGTAGGTTTTCTTTAGTTTTTTTCACACTTTCCTTTTTTTCTCTTTTGACTGGGTAATTTTAAAGTTCCTGTCTTCAATCTCACTGATTCTTTTTTCTGCTTGATCAAGTCTGCTGTTGATGCCTCTATTCTATTTTTTCATTTCATTCATTATATTCTTCCACTCCAGAATTTGTTTGGTTCTTCTATATGATTTCTATCTCTTTGTTAAACTTATCATTTTGGGTTTCTTTTTCCTGATTTCACTGAATTGTCTTTCTGTGGGTTTTTCTGTAGCTCATGGAGTTTATTTAAAATAGATATTATGAACTTTTTATCTAAAAAGGTAAATTGGAGATATCCATGTCTTTGAGATCAGTTACTGGAAGATTATTGTGATACTTGGTGAAATCATGTTTCCTTCATTTTTCGTATTTCTTGTAGTTTTGTTTTGCTGTCTTCATGTCTGAAGTAGCCGTCACCTCCTCTAGGCTTTACTGCTTTGGGGAGAGAAATACTTCTGTCTGCCTTGCTAGAAATTCTGCAACTTTCTCAGACCATCTACAGATGCATCTGTTCCACACTTCTTCCTTATTCTTGTGGCAGAATCTTTAAGATTGTAAGCCTTCTCTGGATCCTGAAACACAACAGATTCTTCCAACTTTCTGGCCAGGCTCACCAGCCATCTGCCAAAGCCTGCTTGTGCCACCATTGAGAGTGTGCACATGGATCTGCCCAGAAAGGAGTGAGAGGTGTGGTGTGTGGTGAGCATTGAGGGTGTCTCTGGGCCATTTGAGGGGATCCATTGGTGGGACATTCCCAGGAGCTCATGGGTGAGCTTCTTAATGAAATCTGCCATGCAGTTAGAATCCACATCCTTTTAATATCCTTCAAGATTCCTATCTGCCACTCTCCCAGACTCTTACTGCCCCCTTCCCCGTAACAAAACTTCTGATCTAGTACTCTGGATGGGGTGAGAGCAAAATGAACACCTTTAGCAGTGTCCCACACAATTGGTGAAACCAGGTGTTCACTCACACACTCTCCCTTTTTCCTTGTGGGATAAATTACAGGCAAGTGAAATTCTTTTTTGGCTCTACACTGTGCTTCCTTGGGGGATGGGTGACATGCAAAAAGTCAAACTGTTCCTCCTACCCACTCCGATGTATCCGAAGTCATATTTTTTGGTCTCACAGAATGCTATAACTTCTTTGGAAACCTGGGACTTCCACAAAAGCTCTCTCATCTTTAAGTGATTGTCTAAGTCAGTGTCCTCCAGGGCCTCCTATATCATGACAAGGAGGCTAGAGTGGTTCATGGGCCACTGAAGCATTCACAGCCCAGACCAAGATTTGTCTGTCTGTTATCTGACGAGTGGGTGGGTAAGACTCCTTTTGTATATGGTGCTGGATCCCACAGATCCCTCAAAAGCACTTTGGCCTGTGAATTGATGCTGAAATTTTGTTGTTGGTTGTGGGGCAAAAATAAGGGAGGTCTTGTGTTGCCATTATGCTGATGTCACTCCTCTTACTTTCTCTTTGATTAAACATTATTCAAAATGGATTGCCATATTCCTATCAAAAGGATAATTTATGCATGCATTTCATCATTTTCTCCATTGCATTGACATCTGAAACATTTTCAATTTATTCCATCTTTAGAAAAACTGGATTTAGCATATTTTATTGCACTTAACTTACAAACCAGTATTTGTGAAGTGAATTTATTTTTCAGGCATCTCAAGAAATTTTTGATTGCTTATGTGTGCTAGTGCCTCTTTCTCATTCTCTTAGTGTATAGGGGTTTGATAACACTATTGCCAAAAAGAAAAGAGAGCCACTATTTCCAAATAGCATTTCAATGGGATGCAGACACAGACTGTTATAATTTATTCCAAAGGGAATTGTTGAGACACTATTATTCTCTACTTTAACTTCCAAGTTCATACGTCTCTTGCCAAATCCAAAAAAGTAAAGCATAATGGGAGAAAAAGTTACATTCTAGAGTATACACATTCAGGGGCTCCCTCCAGCCATGACTCTGAGACTCTCTGGCAGATGTAAAGGCTTTTAGCACAATACATGATAAATCACAATTTAACACCCCACAGGTATAAGAAGCAATTTGATTCTGCTTTGGGTGGATTCTCACGTAGGAGCTTTTGGTCCCACCAAAGCTATTGCTTAATGTAGACCTTTGTGTTCAGAATGCAAGTTTCTGGTGATTTGACTCCCTGCTCTGATCCTGAGGTAGGGCAATTTCTTTTCTGAGGACTGTGGGACATTATCAGTTGTTTTATCATTTAAAGATAATTTCCTCATCTTGATTTACTGAGAACACCAATTCTTTTGTCATATTTTAAGTACATCCACACCACTCAATTATTTTAGGTTTTAAGTCCTTCAGACAAGTGCATTAAGCAACAAATTTCACACCTGCAATCATTGCTTCATCTTAAAAAGTATTTCACTCAAATATATAAGTTGCATATATTTAACTTAACTAATGTCTTCAAAATAATTTTTACCATAATCTGAACAATTTAAATGACATTTAAAAGTAAGCAACTGTAAAAATATTTCCTTCCTTTTTGGAGCAAACATACCTAAAAGGACTTTCCTGTACTACTTAGTCAATAAAACTAAATGGTATTTCTAATAGGAAAGGTTTTATAGCCATGAGTCTCAGTTTTTCTTCTTCTTTTCCTTTTTTTGTTGAAAAGACTGATACATTCTGTGTATTATTTTGCATGCCTGCTAAAAAAGGCCACAAGTTGTCCAAGTTGGCAGCCACAGAAATGACCATTTTTCTCTAAAACTAGACCTAAACCTTAGTTGCCTTTCAATACTTTGTGTGCTTGATTCAGATTCTTGTTGGTTCCTGTCTGAACTAAGAGTAATTTTCTTGTTTCTAATAGTACCTTAGAAGTGAGCCAAGTATGACCATGGATCATCTTGATGCGTTTCTCCTGCTTTAGAAAGTACATGACTCCGGAGAAGTCAATGAGTCAATAGGAAGAGGCACAGTGCCCTTTCCTCTCACATTTGAGCTTGTACTGGGAGGAGATATCTTGAACTAAATTTATCATTAGAAAGATCTTTTTTTCTGGTAATACTGACCTGACCAAAGCATCAGAAACTGATCTCTTGTGAGAGAGTCTATGAGATTTTAAAGCCTGAGAATTCATTACCCCAATCACTGAAGGTCAGCACTGACGTTTTTTTCTTTTTTTTTTTTTAAGAAGTGAACTTTTAAAAGTTCAGAGGCTTAACTATAGCTACTGTAAATGAAGCTTAAGGCCAACGCAGAGTCAGAAATCAAAGCCAAAGTGACGTCATGTCACAAAATTAGGCTAAATGTATCCTTATCCGAGTTTTCTTTTTTTCCCCCTTTTTTTCTCCTCATATCATAATATCCACATGCACACAAGCTAAGAAAGGCAACTATTTACAGGGAAAAAATGTTCACAGACCTGGAAAAGAAGGATTGGAAGTCTTGGCGCAGGGCTTGTGCTGATGTATTTAAGAAAAATTTCTTCACACCTATTTAACCTTTTTCAAGCTTATATCATTGAGGGATACTGTACTTTTATAAAGGCCCAAATCATTCTCAAAGTTGAATGGAAATTATCTCTTTAAAGTCTGCCTGTCTTGTGCACTTGTATTATGCTGGGTCTCTCCATTCCTCATCACTGAGATGACTCCTGCACCCAGAAACATCTGTCACAACATGGTCACTGTGTTATACCAGAGCTATTCATTACATGAGTTCCTGTTTGATAAAAGAAATAAACCTGCTCAAAGAAGAGATTCATTGTACACTAGAGAGATGAATTAAGGGTTCTTTAAACTCTTAGGAGTGTTCTATACTTTTTAGCTACTTAGCTCATCTTTTAGAAGACTAACAAGAAATATCATAGACTAGCCTTCCCCTCAACATATTCTTCCTGATTCAGCAAAGTTTTATGTATTAAACCACATTTTTCAAAGATCAGCACAGATTATAAATTAAGTGTAGATATTATTTTTATATTATGTATGAATATAGCATAATTATACAGAGAATTTGAAGGAATAAAGATTCATTAATAGTGTAAAAAAGAAATATAATCATTTTAAAGTAGATAAGAGAAATTAAGTATCATTATGTGATAGGGACATTTTAGATTCAGTTTAAAATAAATGGTACTATCCATTCACTTATAAACTTTCTTGCATTATAGTAATTGGGGTACATTTGTAGGACAGAGAGAAAATTCTGTTTTATTTCAAAAGTAAGATATATTAAGAGGACTGTCTCTTTGAAATTAATAGTTTTGCATTAGTAAGTATACATGAAATTCCAGTAATTCCACATATATGCACATTATTGAGCAATATACATATAGATGTTTAATTATTTTCTATGCTCTACTTAAGCCTCAAATCTAAGTGCACTAATAAATGTTTCATCTAGTATAATCAAGTAACTAACAATTTATTATCTTAAAAATGTACCAAATAACTTCACTTGACCTTAAAATTTATCCTTTTAAAATCCAAAACAAAAAAATTACAAAACAAAATTAAACAAGTAAGAACATAAATAAATATGTAAATAAATAAATAGATAGGTGGACAGATGAATAGATAGATAAATAAATAAAGAGTGGCAGTCATTATACTTGGCACATAAAGTTGGTTTTTAAATTTAGTTTATTACCAGCTATAGTTTTCAAAGTAATTTTTTCTTACTTTAACTTATGGTGTCTTAAACTTTATGTACTGTTATTAGTTACTTACAATCTTTTTTTAAATAAGATGGAGTACAAAAAAAAATACAAAATAACTATTTGGCATAGAATTAACTGTATTTATATTACTTTCATTTCTTTAAAAGTATGCTGAACTTGTTTAAATATCTCTCAGTGACTGAAGGTTACATCATTGACATTAACAATATTACTATGCTTTTGTATAGTGACACCCTGAAGGAGCATTGAGACCTTAAAAATTATTTGACTCTAGGATAAACGATATTATACCAATGTAATTTCTACTATTCTGTTTCTCCTTCTATTATCAGCTATGCTATTTCTTGGTGTGTGTGTGTGTACATGCATACATCTATCTATGTATATATAATACAATTACTGAGTGGCCCTCTAAGGTAAGTTTTTTTATGAATGTGAAAATAAAAGTACTTTTGGAAAGCTACAGGAGCATGGGAACTCTTAAAATACAACAGTACTTTCCAGTTCCTGGTTGCATGTATAGCAGTAATTCATTTTCCATAAATACGAAGAGCATAGTGTAAGACAAAAATATTAAACAATTATAGAACTATTAAAATCATGATTCAGATAAGCATTAGCTAGATTTCAAAATGAGGAAACCAAGTAAAAATAATTTATAATCAAATTTAACCCTGAAATTTGCTTAAGAATGCATCACAATGGAGACTGGCATTCTTGCTCTTACAAGTCTAACTAAAACCATTTCTTCCATTAGTGCTGCAATCAATTGTTGTTTCTTTAATTAAGGATCAGATGAAGTAATTTGTATGCAACTTGGGGAAATAAAAAAGTACTTTTGTGGTAGAATAATACTCAGTGTGAAAAAAGTAACAAACAGTTTTGGATATAATCACTTGAACCATTTGAAATATATTATTATAGGTTTTTAATTTCTTTCTTTGTCAAGCACATACAGTTCAATTTTAATAATTCCAATATGTACACACACACACATATGCACATACACAGAGTAGTGTCTACTGTATGGTCTTTGCACAGGTTTAATAGTTCAAAACCAAAATAGTAAAAAAAAATAAATAGACTGAATTTATTCAAAGAGTTGGTCTTATATTTTGTCTTGTGGTCAGTTGCAATTATTAAATGATCTTTTCTGCTTTTATTCCACTTTTTGTTGTATGGAAGGTCTCATATTAAATCTAATTCCATAGTGCCCCAAACACATGAAATCCTGTTTTTTTTTAAATGTATTGCCAGTCTTCTACTTCAGAGAAGATGGAATAGATGTCTTTTCCTCTATTCTTTCCATGAATTAACTCTATAAACCAAAACATTATATATAAAATGCACATAAGACAACTTCTGAAAGATAGACAGAAAAGATAGATTGACTAGAAACATGGAACCCAAGGAAAGACAGTAGTGGTTTCCTTGATTTTTCTTTTTGCTTCTCATATTCTAGATTGAGACCTAAAGAAGCTGTAAATTGGATATGCCAATAAGCACAGGAAAAAAAAATGCCCCATAAAAGCCTCCTCTCCATAGCCAGAGGACTAGAAAAACAGGAGCCTAGAATCAAATGTTTTAGACAACAACTGCTCTACTCCAGCAAACACCCACCTTATCCTACCCCATCCCATCCCACCCCCTGCATGCACACACACACACTTACAACTACAAACCAGCAAAGTTCAGTTGGATATCTGGGACTTCCACCCTTGCCAGTACTAATGAGTTATTTTACCTCTCTCTATTAGAGTGATATTACAGGAGGCCTAGTGGGGAGTCAGGACTTTCACTTTTGCCCAGAAATAATGAGGGCAAATATTTTCTCCCCTCTATGAGTATTGAGTAGAGAACATGTGAGGAGGTAATGAGACTCTGCTACTCCTCCAAGTCAGAGAACTAACAGTGGAGGACTAATGGGGAGCCAGAACTCCAGTCTCCACCCAGCAGTAATAAGGAGACACTCTTTGGTGTCAATGGAAGCCAAATGTGGAACCTAAACTTCTACTACATCCCAGTAGTAATTAGGCAATGATCAACTCCCTACTAGAGCAATGTCAGAAGACAGATAAGAGAGAAGGTTTAAATAAGACTGAGAGTCTCATAATATAATACTTGAAATGTTCAAATTTTAATTAAAAATCACATGTAATATCAAGATCCAAAATAATCTTAAATTTCAGGAAAAAGATAATCAATAGGCGCCAACACTGAGATGCCAGTGATGTTAGAATTATCTGACAAAGATTTTAAAGTAGCTATCATAGAATTGCTTCAACAAGAAATTTCAGCTCAGTTAAAAATATTTAAAAATATAAAATCTCAAATAAGAAAAAGTCTCAGTCAAGAAATAGAAGATAAAAATAAGAACCAAAGGTAAATTTTAAAATGGAAAAAATTAAAAAGTCTCCCTCCATAAAAACAAGGAATAAGCTTAACAACAAAGACAAATGATGAGTTCAACAGCAGAATGCAGGAGACAGAGGAAAGAATAAATTTGAAAACAGAACAAAGGAAATTATCGAATGTGAACAATGGAGAGAAAATGGACTGAAAAAGAAAAAAAAAAAAAGGCCAGGGCTTCAAGAACCCCTGAGAGACTATAAAAAAATATCTGACATTCACATCACTGGAGTTTCACTAAGAGAAAAGGAAAAAAAGAGAGAGAAAAAGTACCTGATAATTGCTGAAAACTTTCAAAAATTTCGCAAAAGAAATTAACCTACTGACCCAAGAAACTAAGATTACTCCAAACAAAATAAGCCCAAATAATTCCACACCAAAACACATCTTGGTCAAATTTCTGCAAAGTAAATTAAAAGCAATAAACCAGGAGACCAAGAAAGAAAAAAAGACACTATAGGGGGAAAAATACCACATTAATTATGGTGGATTTCTCATATTAACCATACAGACCAGAAGGAAATGGAATAGCATTTTTAAAATGCTGAAAGATGACTATTTACCAGGATTCCTATGTCCAGCAAAAATATCTTTAAGGACTTTACAAAAAATCAAGATATTCCCGGATGAAGGAAAACTAAGAATTTGTCCCCAGAAGATATACCCAAATAGAATTGCTAAAGATAGTTCTCTATACAAAAAGAAAATGATTAAAGAAGGAAGCTTGGAATATCAAAAAGGAAAAAAGAACATAATGCACAATGTTATAGGGAAATATGTTAGTCTATCTTCCTCTTGAGTTTTCTAAATTATGTTTGACAAGTGAAGGAAAACTTACAGCACTGTCTGATGCAGTTCTAAATGTCTATAAAGGAAATATCTAATGTGACTGTATTATACTTGGGGGAGAACAAAGAGGGGTTAACAGAGGTAAAGTCTGGACACCAGTAAAGAGTGATAAGTTATGTACATATAATAAAATACTTAGAGCAACCACTAAAGAGATACACCAAAGCATACACTAAAAACACTATAGATGAATCAAAATGAAATTCTATAAGATGTCCAATAACCCACAGGAAGGCAGGGAATAGAAAACACAAAACAGAGAAAACAGAAAACAAAATTAAAATGCACACATAAACCCTAATATATCAATGATTACATTAAGTGTACATGGTATAAATACATAAATTAAAGCCCTGTGATTAGCAAAGAGGATTAAAAAATATAACCCAACTATATGCTGTTTACAAAAAATGCAATTCACATAAAGCAACATAAGTAGGTTAAAAGGAAAAGGATGGAGAAAGATATATCATTCAAATATTAATCAAAGAAAATTGGACTGGCTATATTAATAACAAATAGACTTCAGAGAAAAAATTACCAGAGAGAGAGGTGCATTATATAATACTGAAAGCATCAATCTACCAAGAAGACATAGGAATTCTAAATGTATAAGCAATAAACAACATAGTGTAAACTGTGTGAGACCAAACCAACAGAACTGAATGGATAAAGAGCGAAACCCCCAGTTATTTTTGGAGATTTATCACTCCTCTCTCAACAACTGATAGACCAATTACACATAAAGTCAGCAAGGATGTAGAAGAAATCAACAACACCATCAAACAATAGGATTTAGTTGACATGTATAGAACACTTCAACCCAAGCCAGCCGAATGTATATTCTTTTCAAGTGCCCATAGAACATAAACCAAAGTTACCAATATAGTTGGCATAAAATGATCCTAAAGAAATTGGTAAGAATTGAAATCAAACAGAGTGTGTTTGCTGACCAGAATAGAATCAAACTTGAAATCAGTAACAGGAAGATAACAGAAAAATCTCTACACAAGTGAATATTAAACAACAATCTTCTAAACAATCTGTGGGGCACTGGAAGTTTCAAAGAAAATAGAGAAATATATTTAACTCAATAAAAATGAAAATACAATATATGAAAATTCAAGGGACACACCTAAAGCAGTACTGAGCAAAAAAACTGTAGCAATAAAGTATACATTAGAAAAGAGAAAATAATCAATAAACTCCCACTCCATAACCTAGAAAAAGAACAAAAAATAAACACAAACCAAGAGGGAGGAAGAAAATAATAAAGATAAAAGATATCAATGAAATTTAAAATTCTGAGACAATAGAAAATATAAATAAAAACTTATTTGTTTAAAAAGATCAATAAAATTGCCAATCCTCTAGCAAGGCTGAGAAAAAAGAAAGATATATGAATTACCAGTATCAAGATTGAAGAGGGGATAGGACCACAGGTATATCAAAAGTATAATAAGTGTATACTAAAAACAACTCTACACACATATATTTGAAAACTTAGATGAAATGGACCTATTCCTCAAAATTTACAAACTACATCATCTCATAAAATAGGAAATAGATAATATGAATAGCCCTTTTGACTATTAAGGAAATTTAATTCAATATTAAGGAAATTCTGAAAGGCAGCACTTCCAGAATAGCAGTGTGAAGAGATCCACAGACCCACTCCTCAGTGAAACAACAATAATTGGTGAAATTATCTTAAAACACAATCATCAATAATCTCAGGAAATTATACCAATGGTATACAGCAAAGGGAGAAATATTTGCTCAAAAATATCTACTAAATCTAGATAAGAAGAGTGAAATCTGTGGCACGTCAGCCATGATCATCTCTGTTGTCTTCCCAAGCTCATCAAGAGGGAATCTCCATTCTAGAAACATGTGGCTTGGAAGACAGGCCTCCCTAATCCCTTCAGCTCTTAATCAAGGAATGCTGGGCCTCACTGGGAGAGGCAGACCACCAGTGTCTTCCAGGGCTTCTCATCCACTACACCTGTAAGTTCTAAGGCAAAATTCATGGTGAGTTTGGCCAAGAGGTCAGGGCTCTCTCTCTCCACACAGCCACCACTCATAGTGTGGCAGGTTGAGAATAGCAGGGTCCATATTGCCCAAAACCCAGTTTGCTAACAGAGCAGAGATTCCATCCCCAGAATGGTGAGCTGAGATGACCAGAGTTTATGGCCCCTCTCCAATACCTGGAACAGTGGCTTGGAGATTTTGCACAGAGAGCTCTGAATATCTACCCAAAGGAACAGATTCTATTTGAAACATGATGTTGGAGAATCCCAGTTTAAAGGCATTCTCTAAAACAAAGGAAATTTTGGTTGTAAGTAATTATGAAGCATTTGATAGTTCTGTGAGAAAAACAAGTTAAATTGTAGACCAGCTAGTTTAGCAGAGAACCAAGAAATAGCTAAGAAGAGCTCTCCTGGGGTCAAAATAAACCACTAAGCATGACCACAAAACTATCCCTACCCAAATATAATTAAACCAAACAATCAAGGATTTTATACTCTGTTTATTCCAACATATACCCTATGGCAGTGTAAAAAAAAAAAAAATGGAGCAATCATCTGGCAATTAGTAGAGCCTAGCAGCTGGGTGTGATAACAAAAGTATAAGGTAGCTTAATGAAGATATCAGGAAAAGGGACAAAGACATCCCTACTAAAAATTTCTGGTAACTTACAGTGATTGTACAGATGCTGATAATCTGTGTTCTCTATGGAGCAATGTCAGACAGTGCCTATTGCTGGGGAAATAGACCTTACTAAAATGACCCATCAAAATAATAAACAAATAACAAGGATGCAAGAATAGTAATGAGACCAGAACAGAGGGAATGAGATTCAGTACACGGAGCAGCTATATTACCAAAATACTGAAATTCACAAAAACTGGTAAGATATGAAAATAATCAGAAAAATCTGACCCAGATTTTTCTCCTTTTTTTTCCCCAGGGAAAAAAGGAGGCAAAATATTGCCTTTGAGAGGTACCAGATGTTAGACTGAACAGACAAAGATTTCAAAACAGTCATTATAAAAATATTCAAAGAACTAAAGGAAATCATGCTTGAAGAAGTACAGGAAGGTATGATGACAATGTCTGATCAAATAGAGAATAACAACTAACAGATTGAAATTATAAAATATAATAAAATTCTAAAGTTTAGAAGTACAATAAATTAAGTGAAAAATGTAGTAGAGGGATTCAACATCAAATTTGAATAGCATAAAAAAGAAAGAATAAACTTGAAGACAGGTCATTTGAGATTATCTAGCTGGAAGAACAGAAAAAGTAAAAAATGAAAAAATCAAACAAACAGAGCCTCAGAGATCTGTCAGACACCAAAATTTAATAGTGGGAAATCAAGTTAAAAAGAAGAGAGAAAGGAGCATAAAAACATACTTGAATAAATAATGATGATAATTTCCCAAATTTGATGAAAATATTAATCTACACATTCAAGAATCTCAACAATCTCAAACTAGGAAAAACTCAAATATGTGTACCCCTGATTATATCATAACCAAATTATTGAAATCAAAGACAAAAAGAAAATTTTGAAAACAAAGAAAAATATTCATCATGTAAAAGAGATCTTCAATAAGATTAACAGGTAATTTTTCATCAGAAACCATGGAGGTCAGAAGGCAGTGGGGTGGAATATTAACTAGAGGTACAGAAAACTCTAAACACAGCCCAATTCCCAGGCAGATTGCCAAAAAAATGTACACTTAAAATCTTGTGTACTTTTGTTCCTATTACCTGATATGTAATGTCCTATGTTCAACAAAAGAATTACAATATGTGCTAAAACGCAGACACACACACACACACACACACACACACACACATTCTGAAGAGACAAAGTATCAGAACCAAACTCAGATATGATATACATTTTAGAATTTTTAGATAAGAAATTTAAGTAACTGATTGAAATATTACTTTAGTGGAGAAAATAGACAACATACAATAAAAGATGGGTGATCTAAGCAGAGAGATGGAAACTCTAGGAGAAATGCTAGAACTAAAGAAATATTATAGACAGAAATGAAGAATACCTTTCATAGGTTCATCAGTAGCCTGAACACAAGAAGGCAAAGAGTGTGTTTGAATATATGCCAATAGAAATTTTCAAAACTGAAATGAAAAGGGGAAAAATAAAAAGAATGAAATACAGAATAGAATATCCAAGAAATGTAGACAACTTCAAAGGTTCTAACATATATTAATAGGAATGCCAGAAGGAAAAGAAAGAGAATGCAGCAGAAAAAAATATTTGAAGTAATAATGGTCAAGAATTTCCAAAATTAATTATAAACAGGACACAGATCCAGGAAGCTCAAAAGTATTAATCAGGATAAATACGAAAATATCAACAAATAGACATATCTATTCAAACTGCAAATAACTGAAGACAAAGAAAAAAAGAAAGAGACAAAGAAAAATGTCAGTGGGGAGGAAAAAAAACTTTAGCCACAGAAGCACAGGTATAAATATTACAATGGGCTTCACATTAGAAACTCTCAAAAAACTGTTGAGGGAAAAAAAAATCACCCTAGAAATATTTATTGAACAATATTATCCTTCAAAAGTGAAGCAGAAAACAAAAACTTTATAAGAAAACAAATACAATAAGTTAATTACCAGCAGACTTTCCCTGCAAGAAATGTTGAGAGAATTTCCTCAGGCAGAGAGTCAATGTTATAGAGCAGAAATCTGGATCTACATTAAAAAAGGAAGATACCATAAAAGGAAAAAAATGAAATAAAATATTTCATTTTTATATTATTATTAATTTACTAGAAAACTATTCAGAATACTAACAATGTACCTGTGGTTATAGAATAAGTGAAATAAGGATAAGTGAAATGAATAACAGCAATTTTATAAAGGCTAGGTGGGAGTAACTGGGAATATTCTGTTATAACGTAACTCCACTATCAATGAAATGTTATAGTGTTTACTGAAAACAGATTTAGATTAGCTGTAAATAGATACTGGAAGCACAGGGCCAACAGCTAGTTTTTAAGAAGTGATATGCTAAGAGAAGAAAGAAAGTGGGATTAAGTAAAATGCTCCATTAAAATAAAAGAAGACAGAAGATAAGGGGAAGAAAAAAATCAAGGAACAAGCTCAACAAATAGAAAATAGTTACAAACATAGTAGATGTTAATTCAACTATATCAATAATTACCCTAAATGTGAATGGTCTAAATATTCCAATTGAAAAATAGAGATTATCACAGTGGATTTTTAAAAATGACCCAACTATATATTGCCTAACAAAATATTTTAAATATAAAAACATAGTTAAAAGTAAAGGAGTGTAAAACATATATACTATGCTAAAAATAAGAAAGATAAAATAGCTACCTGAATATCAGGCAAAGCAGATATCAGAGTAAGGGCAACTATCAGGTGTAAAGAGAGCCATTACTTTATGATAAAGGGATCAATTTTTCAAGAAGACTTAATAATGTGTATGTGACTAACAACACATTGTCAAAATATGAGAGGCAAAAAGTGATAGACTGCAGGAGAAATAGACTAACCCACTATTGTATCTGGAGACCTCAACATCCTCACTGATAGATCAGGGAGTAGAAAAATCAGAAAGGATATAATTGATCAGAATAGCACAGTCAGTCTTCTTGTTCTAATAAACATGTATAAATACTACACCCACCTTCAGTAGAATATACATTCTTTTCACACTTACATGTAACATATACTAAGATAGACCACATTCTGAGCACTACAATGCACCATAGTCAAAAAACAAAAAAAATAGAAATCCAACAATTATGTTCCCAGATGACAATGGAATTAAACTAAAAATCATTGGCAAAAAGGTAGACAGAAAATCCAAAAACTTTTTGAGATTAAATAACACATTCCTAAATAAGTATCAAGAAGTATCAAGATAAATCTTTAAATTATGTTGGAAATAATAAAAATGAAATTACAACACATCAAAATTTGTGAGAAGAAGTGGGAGCAAGAGCTACAGGGATATTTTTAACACTAAATTAATATTTTAGAAGAGAAGAGAGCTTAAAATTAATACTGTAAGTTTCCAATTTAGGAAACTTGAAAAAGAACAATTTAATTGGAAAGCAAGAAGAAAAGAAATACTATTACAGCAGTAGTCAATGAAATTGAAAACAGGAGAGGGGGAGGGAGGGAGAGAGAGAGAAAATAATCAAATCCAAAAGCTGAGTTTTGGAAAAGAACCACAAAATTGATAAAACTCCAGCCAGGCTAACTAAGATAAAATGAAAGAAGACACAAATTGATAATGTCAGATATGAAAGAGGAAGCTCCACTACTCATCACATTTTTTAAAATTCAGAATACTTTGGACAACTCAATGCCCACAAAGCAATCCTTCAAATAAAAAGTGAAAGGCATCTAAATCAGAGGAAGGAGTAAAATTATTTGTTTACAGTTGACATGATCTTATATCTATAAAACCCTAAATATTCCACACACAAAAATTGTTAGGACTAATAAAAGAATTCAGTGTAGTTGCAGGATACAAAACCAACATTTAAAAATGGTTTGCATTACTATACACTAAAACAAACAAAATGAAAAGGAAATTAAGAAAACAATCCCATTAACAATAGCATTAAAATAATATGTAGGAATAATTTAAGAAGTGAAAGATTTGTATGTTGAAAACTCATAACATTGATGAAAGAAATTGAAGACAGACAAATTTGGAAAGGAATCCTGTGCTCATGTATTGAAAAACATATTAAAATGCCCATTCTACCCAAATTTATCTACAGTTTCAATGCAATCCCTATCAAAATCCCAATGGCATATTTCACAGGAATATTTTTTAAAAGTACTAAAATTCATATAGAACCAAAAAGACCCTGAATATGCAAAATAATCTTGAGAAATTAGAACAAAGCTACAGGCATGATGCTTCTTACTTTCAGAATATATTACAAAGTCACATAATTGAAACAGTATGGTACTGGCATAAAGAGAGACATTTAGATCAGTGAAACAAATAAAGAGCCTTAAAATAATTCCATGCATATACAGTCAACTGATCTTCAACAAGGGTGCTTACATTACGGAGAAAGGATAGTCCCTTCAAGAAATGGTGTTGTGAAAACTGGATATCCACATGCAGTAGAAAGACACTGAAGCACTGTCTTACACATATGCAAAAATCAGCTCAAAAGTGGATTAAACAACTTGAACGTAATACCCTGAAATTATAAAATTCTTGAGCAAAACATAGGAGAAAACTTAAAGGCATTTGTCTTGGAGGTGATTTCATGAATAACACACCAACAGCACAGGAAACAATAGCGAAAATAAACAAGTGGCATTACATCAAACTGAAAAGCTTCTGCACAGCAAAGGAAACAACAGAGTAAAAAGGCAACCTATGTAATGGGAGAAAACATTAGCAAACCATATGTCTGATAAGGGGTTAATATCCAAAATATACAGGGAATTCCAAGTCTATAGTAAAAAAGAAAAAAAAAAGCAAAGAAAAAACAAAAACAATAACCTAATTTTAAAAAATGGGCAAAGGTCTTGAATAGACATTTCTCCAAAGAAGACATATAAATGGGCAATAGGTATATGAAAAGATGCTACATATCACTAATCATCAGGGAAATGAAAATCAAAACCACATTGAGGTTTCACCTCACATCTCTTAGGTGGCTATTATTAAAAAATAAAAGATGACAAATGTTGAGAATGTGGAGAAGTTGGATCCCTTGAACATTATTGGCAGGAATGTAAAATTTTGCAGTTGTTATGGAAAACACTATGGAGGCTCCTCAAAATATAACTCCCATATGATCCAGCATTTCCACATTGGTTATTTATCTAAAAGAATTGAAATCTGAATCTTAAGAGATATCTTCCCTCCCATGTTCACTGCAGCATTGTTCACAAGAGCCAAGATGTAGAAACAGCCTAAATGCCTATCAATGGATGACTGGATAAAGAAAATGTGGCATACACCTACAAGGGACTATTATTCAGCTGTAGAAAAAAGAAATACTACCATATATGACAACATGGATAAACGTGGAGGATATTATATTAAGTGAAACAAGCTACTCACAAAAGGACAAATGCTCCATGATTTCACTTATATGAGGTATATAAAATAGTCAAACACACTGGAGCAGAGAGTAGAATGATGGTTACCCAGGGTTGGAGAAAGAAATAGGAAATTGTTATTCAATGGGTAGAAAGTTTCAGTTATGAAAATGATTAAGTTTTAGAGATCTACTGCATTATCATGCCTATACTTAACAATACTGTATTGTACACATAAAATTTCTTTTAAGTGTAGATCTCATGTCAAGTTTTCTTACAATAATAAAAACAAACACAAATAATTAATGCCCTGCCAAAAAGAAACCATTAGTTCCAGATAGTTTCACTGGTGTATTCTCACAAATGTTTAAGGAAAATAGGTAACCAATTTTCAAAATCTCTTCCAGAGAGTAGAATTGGAGGGAATATTTGGAAACTCATTCTGTGAGGCCAGCAGTACCCTAATACCAACACCAGATAAAGATATTATAAGAGTGAAATACTACTGCCTGTATCTCTTATGAACATATGCAAAAATCCTTGACAAAATATTAATAAATCAAATCCAAAAATATATTTAAAAATTATATACCATTACCAAGTAGGATTTATTTCACATGTACAAGGCTTGTTCAACATTTGAAAATAAATTAATCTATCACATCAGTAGGCTAAAGAAGAAAAATCACCCAATCTTATCAATAGATCATTTAAAAAATATTTGACAAATTCCAATACCCATTCATGACAAAAACTCTCAGCCAACAAGGGAAACTTCCTCAAACTGACAGAAAACACCTACAAAAAAGGCATAGCTAACACTATACTTAATTGCTTTACAATTAAGATCAAGAACAGGCAAGTATGTCTCCTCTTACCACTCTTTTTCTAAGCCATACTATAAGTGTTAGGCTGTGCAGCTTAGACAAGAAAAGAAAAGATAAACAGATTTGAAGTAAAACTGTCTGTTCACAGATTATGTGATTGTATATAGATAAATCCTAAAGTATCAACAACAACAACAAAATGCTCCTGAAACTAAGTGATTGTAACAAATTTGCAATATACAAGGTTATTGTACAAAATTCAAATGCTTTCCTATACATCAGTAATAAACAATTGGAATTTGAAAATAAAGACACAACATTGCACCTAAAATGAAATACTCAAGCATAAAAATAATAAGATATGTGCATCTATTTTTAGAAAAATACTAAAGTGATAAAAGAAACAAAATAAGATATAAATAAATCGAGGAATATTCTGTACACATGTACTGGAAAACAGTACCTGTAAGAAGTAAAATATTTCCATTTTAACATATGTATTCAAAGGCAATCTCAATTAAAATCTCAGCATGCTGTTTTGTAAATATCTATAAACTGATTATCAAGTTTTTACAAAAAGGCAAAAGACAACAAAAACTAAAGTAGACAAGGAAAGTTAGAGGTGTCAACTCAACTTCAAAAGTTACTATAAAGCTACAAAAATAACACAGAATGGTATTGGCAAGAGAATGGACACATAGTTAAATGAAACAGAATGAAGATCTAGAGATATACCAACCCCAGTACAGTCAACTAATATTTGTCAAAGAAGCAAAGGCAATTTAATGGAAACAGGATATTCTTTTCAACAAAAGGTGCTGGAAACATTGTACTATTATATGCAAAAAAAGAAAAAGAATGTAGACATATATCTACAATTTTCACAATAGTAACTCAAAATTACTGACCATAGGCCTAAATGCAAAACACCTTTTTTTAATTTCTAGAGGAAAATACAGGAAAAGATCTTTATTATCTTAGGTTTGGCAATGATTTTTTAAACATTCAAAACCAAAAGCATGATCCACGAAAAAAAAATAAGTTGGACTTTATGAAAAGCTTCTGCTCCACAAACTATTAAGATAAATTAAAAGACAAGACTGAAGGAAAATATCTGCAAACAAAAACAAAGACATATCTGATAAAGAACTCATATCCAAAATATACAAGTAACTCTTAAAATTCAACCAAAAATCCAGTTTTAAATGAGCAAAAGATCTGAAAAGTCACATCACCAAAGAAAATATACGTATGTAAAATAAGTATATGAAAATATGTTCAACGTTATTTGTCATTAGGAAAATGCAAAATAAAAATAAGATACCACTATATATCTATTAGAATGGCTAAATTCCAAATATTGACAATATCAACTGCTGGCAAGAATGCAAAGCAAAAAAAACTCTCATTCATTTGTAAAATGGCACAATTTGGAAGACTGGCAGTTTTTGAAGCCAATTCTTACTGTACAACCTACTAATCATACTCTTAGGTATTTATTCAACTGATTTGAAATCTATGTTCAAAGAAAGACCACATGTAAATGCTTATAGCAACTTTTTTCATAATCACCAAGAGCTGGAAGAAACCCAGGTGCTCTTCAGTGGGTGAATGGATAAACAAGCTGTATTAATCCATATAACAATATTATTCTGTGATAAAAAATAAACATATGAGCAATAAATGTACAAAAATTATATAGAGAAAGCTTAAATTCATACTTCTCAGTGAAATAAGACTGTAAGAAAATGCTGAATAATAAATTATTCCAATTATATGACATTCTAGAAAAGGTAAAACTATAAGATAGTGAAATGATAAGTAGCTGCCAGAGGTACCAGAGCAGGAGAGGGAGAAGATGGAATAGATGAAGCACAGGGGATTTTTAGGGCAATAAAATTATTCTGTATAACACCATAATGATGGATACACACTATTTTGAATTTTTCAAAATTCATGGAACTTGAAAATACAAAGAGCGGCTTTTAATGAGTGCAGGGTGGAATGCAGAAAAAAATATCAGTCTCTAAGGGATTTCAGGAAAATGCAGACATAAGTAACTTTGGAAATCTATGAGGTATGTAAGTTAAAGGCAAAAGAAACTACATAAACACTGTACATTAGTCGGTAAAGTTGTTTTCCAACTGCGACAACAATTTTGATACACCTATACATATCTGCCATGCTACATTTTGTTTTATTACATGTCTCATTTTTTTTCTTTTTCTCCTTTAATATATTATTTTGCCTTAAGTGAATATATCTAGGGCAACAATCATTCCTTTAAGGTTGTTTTTCATTATATGTATTTTACTTAATATCTTAGTGTTTGCTCCAGGGCTCACAATATATAATTTATTTTGCAAAAATCTACTTCTGGTTTATGCTAATTTAATTACAGTGAAATGTATAATTGTCATTCCTTTATAACTCTGTTCCCTCTTGCCTCCCTTTTCTGTGCTATTATTGTTATACATAATTTATATATGTTACAAGTGCAACAATGAATTGTTTTATTACTTTATATAATTTGTCTTTTCCACATAGCTTATGTCTTTTTTGTTCCACAGTCCCTCCATTACTGCCTTTTGTGTTAAATAGATATCTTATAATGTGCCATATTAAGTGTCTTGTTTGTTTTAATGTATATTTTGAGTTACTTTTTAAGTGGCTTCACTGAGGATTGATATCTTAATTGACAATATTCTAGTTCATGTTAATAACAACTAAATTTCAGTACTATACAAAACTTTCATTTTATATACTTCTGTTCCATCCTCCTCTACTCTGTTATGTCACAACTTATATTTTTATGCATTGTGATTCCATCAAAAGATTTATTATTATTGCTTCTTACAGTTGCTTTTCAAGTCCCATAGGGTAAAAAAAGGAGTTTCAAACAAAGATACATTTATATTGTCCACTTAAAAATATCATTATTGAGGTATAGTTAATATGCCATAAAATTAACCCATGTATTGTGATTAAATGCAACAGTTTTTACTATATTCACAGATATGTACGTCATTATTACCGTCAATTTTAGACCATTTTCATCACCTCAAAAAGAAACCCTAGACTTCTGATTTCCATTTCTGCATACAAGCAGAAATGCCACCGCATTCTTGTTAGTAAAAAGCTGAACATACTGAAAAATCAGTAACTCTTCTTATATCCATGAGAAAGGGGAGAACTCAGGAGAAATTACTGCTTCCAAGATTGGAGAAATGAGCAAATAAGAATCTTAACTTACCTGAGCACAGATTCACAAGTAGAAACTGCCCAGGAAACCAGTGCTGGAGAAGGAAATCTTGAACTGAAATTGATGAGTTGCTGGAGGCTCAGTGTGGACAACTTTGAGAGCTAAAACTCCAGGGGAACACAGTCATAGGGGGCCCTACAATATTATGAGATTTGCCCCCAGGAGCTTGACCAATTTCTCACAGTAAATACCGGAGAAAAATCCCCTCCTGCCTCTGGCAGCAGGAGGATAATAGGAACCATTTTGAAATACCTCAGGGTGATCTAGTCTTCTTAACAAACCTGCCTACAGAAGAAACTAGTTAACTGAAACATAATCACCTGGGTATTATCAGAGCCTAACTAAAGCAAAGAAGGGAAATAATTAACTGAAGCTGGCTCTAGCCTTCTACGTGGGACAAGGGAAATACCCATCTCCAACCCACTCTATCGGTCCTGTCCCACATAATGGGAGAGAAAAAAAAAAACCTGAGAAACTTCTGTGAAATTTAAAGTCCAGAGATATACCCTCACTAAAAGACTGAGACCTAATCATAGAACTATAGAGCATTTCCCCTCCCTCAACACCTCACCACCAAATTACTGAAAGACCATTGAAGCAATGTCTTTTACTTGTACACCATGCAGCTATCAAGAGGTTGAAATCCTAAAAAAAAAGAAAAAAGAAAAAAAAAAAGCATGGCATTGCTATGAGGCCACACCTGTCTGTAATTTAAAACTATTAAACACCAAGATAGTTTAGCATTATATACTGATGGGCAAAGAAGTATAACAAATGTCCTCTGATTTGAAGGGGTTTATGGACCACCTAAGGGAAATGAGATTTAGTAAACAAAAAAGAAAAGAAAGAATATATAATAGTTGATAATAACAATATGAGATATTATAAATCAGTAGAAGATTAATTACCTAATGCATGACACACACATTAAGATGTGTAGGAGCTCAAAGGAGGAAATGGTCATAGAAGATGGGAAGAGAGAAGCTTCACAGAGGAGGGAGAATTTGTACTATGTAGAGTATCAGGATATCTAGTGTAAAGTACAGCTATGGGCCTTGTATCCAATTTTGAATACTTCTGTTCATAAATCCATCTTTTTTTAATTTTTGAATTTCTGTGCCTGATAAAGGAAGTATATATTTTACTCTATAAAGTAAACTTCTCAATGCAATGAAACATTTCTTCCCCAATTATCCTCTCTAATCATAATGTTAACACTGAAAAAATACACCTATTTTATGTGTAATCCCTGTTAACTTATAATTTAAAAATACAATTGTGGAAACATAAATACATAACTTAAAATTTTGGCAAGAAGCTTGTAACAAATTTTTGCCCAGTGCATATTTAGATCTAAGGCAAGCTCTTTCATATTCACCACAATTATCTATATGTGTATATGTGTCAATATTTTTTTAAATAGTATTTTTCATCTGCTGTGTTATGATACAAGCAAGTCATGATCAACTCTGCAATGTGTTATAAACTATTATTAATGATAATTTTAACACTAAAATTCAATATTGTGCTTTTGCTAATAATTACCTTGTTATCTGTAGTCAAAATCACTACCTACTTACTCTCTTGAATGTAAAATATTAAAGTCATAACTGTCAGGGAGAGAATTATGCACAACACAGTATGTGGCCGTTGGAGTATCATGAGATGTGATATGAGTGTGTATCATGAGTATGTGGTCGTGAGACTGCTCTGAGTAATATACAATGTATTGGGAGACATATGTAACCTACTCCTTTAAAGAATTGTCAGGGAGGGCTTCCGTGGTCTTCCCTGGGCTTCCCTGGTGGCGCAGTGGTTGAGAGTCCACCTGCCGATGCAGTGGACACGGGTTCGTGCACCAGTCCGGGAAGAACCCACATGCCGCGGAGTGGCTGGGCCTGTGAGCCATGGCCGCTGAGCCTGCACGTCCAGAGCCTGTGCTCCGCAACGGGAGAGGCCACAACAGTGAGAGGCCCGCGTACCGCAAAAAAAAAAGAATTGTCAGGGAAGGGAGAGTTGAATAAAAACTGTTTTAAGACTAAATGTCGAGCACATTCTTTCTAAAATGTGTTTTTAAATTGTATTAAACCATTTCTTTAAAATGTAGTGGATTTTTAAAATACCAACTTTTTAGAAAAATTTTATGTTGAAGTTGCAATTACTTAGGTAAAATAGTTTTCAAAATATCTAAATATGCCAGTGACACCATGTCCAGAAGTATACTTCTAAAGTAAATAGTATTCTTATAACAAAGAGTATATGAGTATATGAGTTTTATTTATACCAAGAGTTTTTAGGGTAAAGGACAATTATTTCTATTTACCAAGTAATCTGATAAATTCTCCCACAACGTTTCATCATTGTATTCGTTTAATCTACCCATTAAAGGAATATATTATATATGCTTATATTAAACCTCAGCAAAAATTTAAGAAAGTGACCATTTTATCTTTCTTAAAAATGATAATGTTGATGTCCTGAGTGACTGACAGATATTTAATTAATATCATGCACAGCTTTTATCTAGGAAGATTAAAATACAACTTTCAACTGAAAGATTACATGAAAGAATTTCTTAAAAAGAATAAAACTGGAATAAAATGTCAGATGAACAGAATAAATTCTCAGACTTCAGATGAGAGCTTTTAATGTTTTTGTTTGTTTAAGTGTTGTTGAGATTGAAGCCAGTTTCAGTTATTATGTATGTCTTCTTTTATTGGTCTCCAAGAGATTGTTACACAGGACTCAGTTTATCACATATTTTGCTTCCTACAAAAGAGTCATAAGTTAGAGCGCTCCTCTGGCCCATTTCTTCAGATAATGTATTTTCAAACCCCTATACTAATCCCTGTCCTCCAAAGGAATAACGCTTTCAGAAAACGTCTGATAAACAGAGGCATCCATCGGTAGCTACGTAAATGACAAGTAGATAGCTTGATGAGAAACAGCAGCATTGTCTAAAAGCTGACCTGTTCAGTATGGCTTTCCCCACCAGTAATAATTAGATGTTACTGCTCAGTGATGTGTAGCATTGTTCACTTCCCAGGTGTATTTCTCCCTGGAAATATACCCAGACGGGTATCTCCAATATGTCTAAAAAACACTGTACTCATTTATACTGGTATAAAAGAAGTAAACATGTCCCTAAACAAGGGAAGATAGGCAACATCTCAAATCTACTGAAGAAAAGTATAGTGCTTTCCTTCCACATATTTTATTCAATAGCAAATTTCCTATTAACATCTACTCACCAAGTGTTTAGATCTGGAAAGATTCCCAAAACATGTTTTGGAAAGTTTATCTCTTTCCTTTTGTAACTGTAATCTCTTTAGCTATCCACTTCCTCTGAGTGACATTACTACACAGACACACAAACACACGCACACACACACACTCGTGCATGCACATATGCACACTGGTCAATTTCATACCCTGCAAAGTGCAAAACCAAGATTATGGCAGTTATTCAAGTGTTGAAAAAAGAAGATAAAGACATATAAGCATAACAGCTAAAATACTCCACTAAAAATAATGTATCTTCAACCCAACAATTATACTGCTGGGCATTTTTCCCAGAGAAATGAAGATCTATGTTCAAGCAAGAATCTGTACACAAATGTTAACAGAAGCTATATTTGTAATAGTAAAAAACTGGAAACATCCCTGATTTTATTTCTCTCAATTTTAAATGAGATAATATCTGCAATGTCCTTAGCATCATCAACATTGTACTAGTCTTAACTGAAGTGTTTGTGTAGATTCAGAGTTGGCAACTGACACGTTTAATTAGTTGTTTATATCTACATATAAACTTGCTAATTCATTCCATGTCTTGGTTAGAACTTTATGCATTTCCCACGTGTTCCATGCTGTCTCTGCTATGTCAAGTGTCCTTATCTGCCTCATGACCATGTAAACTTCCACTAATCTTCTAACACCCAGCTCAAACATTTCCTTCTTTAAGAACGTTTCCTTTCATATCATTCGTACTATCTATACCAACATAGTTGTGTGTTCCCTTGATTTTACAATTATTTTTTCTTATGTATGTTGCTAGTAAAACACAAATTAATGTCTATTGGACATGTCTATTTATGTGTAAGTTATGTGTTTAGTAACTATATAATTTATTGTCCAAACTGGAACACTTCTGAAAGCAAAATGTGATGCTGTTAATAATAATGCCAGGCTAACTCATATAAATCCAAATGATAACTTAGAACCCAGGACCAAACTCAACACTAAATAATAATCAAGTTGAATCTGGGGACCATATGTTACACTAATTATGTGTGAGGACTCAAGCAATTTGCTTTTCATGTAATCAATGTGTATTAATGTTCATGGCACCTGAATGCACAAATGAATCCATAAATGACTCAATGTATCATACTCTGGCCAATGATTTCTGGTGATTCCTTTGATAAGGAGTCACCAGTTGATACCAGTTGATAAGCTTCTGTCTCTCAGTGATTTGTTTTACAATTTTGGATGTAGAACTTTCCACATCACATTTTTGTTCTGCCGTCTTGTTCCCTTTCAGGCTCTGCCAATAATGGACACTTGAGAGAGACTGAGAAGCTGGGAGAAGGAGGTAGGTCTTGTTTTCTGTTTGCCTCCTGTTCCTTTAGCAACCTTGTTTCTTCACCAGAGCAGCAGCAGTTACATACAATGGCAGCGACTGAATCTAGTTTGCAGCTTTTTACAAAAGTCACAAACACAGCATCATTGTTCCTCCTCAGAGATACCAGCACCTTGGGCGGGCACCTCACCTTCAAAGGTCTGGTTCCCTTCAAGCTCAGAAATACCTGTGTCAGCTGGCCAAGACCCACTCCTCAGAGCTCAGAGTTTCAGTTGTGCAGGCCCCTTTCTCCAAGCTCTTAAATTTTAATGACACAATCCACTTCCTTTGTCCCACCAGCCCTAAGAGTGGCAGGTGTTTCATGCAAAAGTTACCTCCATGATACCTTAGGGTTTCCTCTGTGCCTTTCCAATTACGAATTTGACACCGTCAAATGTAATTAAGAATTATTTACATTAAGTTATCTTCTTAAATAACCAAATTGTACAAGCACCTTCTGCAGGGTAACATTGATACACATTCCGCACAATATGTATTTTTCTCCTTGTGGTCTCACGTTCTTTTACAGTTCATTACTAACTAGTTATGAGTCACCAAATTCATAAAATCAATAATCAGGCCTATGAAGGAAATAATTATTGCTATGATCCCATCTTGCCTTTTGTAGCTCCATATCTGAAGACTCCATCAGAGAATATTAATACCATGACCTCTAATTTTTCCTGACTGCAAAATCTCATCTTTGTTTTGGTAGCTCCTTTATAAACCATTCCTTGATCATTTGTGCCCTTTTTGAGGTCTTAATAAGCAAATACAAAATCCCAAGAAAGGAGCTCCCAATGGCAAAACTTTAGCTTCATCTCCAATATCCATTTTTCTTTTTAAGTGTAATTTATTTATTTTATTTATTTACTTATTTATTTTGGCCATGCCACATGACATGCAGGATCTTATTTCCCCTACCAGGGATCAAACCCCTGCCCCTGCATTGGAAGTGCAGAGTCTTAACCACTGGACCACCAGGAAAGTCCTTCCAATATCCATCTTTCTAATATCCAATATTTATTTTCTTTCTATTTTTACTCATCATGTACAATATAACAATTACAATAGTGATTTAATATAAAAATACACAGAACTGTAAGATATTAACTGTACCCATAGTTAAATAATTACTGTACACCTTCCTATTTTAATTAGTGTAGTGCTTTACTTCTTTAAGCTCTTTTAATTCACACATAATTATCTATGTTCATATGTCTTTACAATGACCATTTATATAGCTAGAAATATTTTATTAATTTGATAGGTGAATATTTATGTAGCCATACTCCAGCTTCTGGACATTCAGTTTGGTTGCAGATTGTCTACTCTACACCAGGCCACAATGAATATGTTTGCATACATATTTATATCTATTTTTTGTTTGGAATATATCCTCAGTGAAAATATCTAGATTTAGAAATATTGTGTCTAAGAGAACTGAAAACATGCTCCTGTAATAAACTCAGACAGAATCTGCTGTCCTGATGATTCACCTCTTGGCTCACCCAAGACGGGGGAAATGACTGCAGTCTTTCTTATGGAGCCAAAAGATTTTGGACAAAACTGGTGCTTAGAAATAGGGGACTATATTCATGGGAAGCTTGTTTGTTCATAGTGAGTTTTTCAGGTATTTGGTACATGGAAAAGGAAGGGGACCAGTCATGTTGACATTCAGTAGCCTAGTAAGTTGTTACTAGTAAGTTCTTTTTGTCAGTCAGTCTCCAGGTGAGATGAGGTTGATAAGTAGAGAGAAAGATGAAGATTCTTAAAACTACCTTAAGACTACAATTGATTTAGACTTGATAGTACATTGGGAGAGTCCAGTGGACTCTATTAGCATAGTAGTGTTGCAGGGACTCCTCTCCTGAGCACATTGTGAGTTTGCTCTTCCTCACTTCCTTTGAAGTTATGTGACGAACCATCGTGCTCTCACCAGTGAAATATGAGCAGAAATGATAGCTTCAATATCTTAGGTCAGAACAGAGAAGGATGAGGATGTGTGTGGCACATGAAGAGAAATTAGGAGGAAAAATAAGAACGTGTAGGGAACAGTAATGCAAAAGAAAGCAGTGGTTAGCAGTATTAAGTCCTAATGGAAGAGCAAAGAAAGATCAGAAACAATACCTACACTCTTGGAAAATTAATAAGACAGAGGCTGTTGATAATCTGTGGGAGAGAATTTTCAGTGCTGTGAAGTGAATGAGAACTAGATTAGAGAGATTAAAGAGTAAGTAGAAGTTGAGAACGTGTACGTAAAGTATTGTGACTGCTTGTTCCAGAAGTTTGTTTATAAAGAAAATGGAAGAAATAAAGTGATAATTGCAAGGAGTAGTAAGATCAATAGAGAATTTAAGGTTTCTTTTTTAATTTTTTGTATTCAAGATATGATGACTTCTGTATGTTTAAATGTTAATGAGACAAGAACATATAGGTGCAACTTTTCCTTCAGGACATGATATATAAGAAATTCATACAAGCAATAGATAGGAAAAGTTGAAGCAGAAGCTTCAGTCAAACCTGGATAGAGATTCAGGGAGCTGAATAGATGGTTTTGTTTTATGAATACATTTTGAATTGAATAGATAGAGTTTTAAATCATGACTATATAGATAGTAGTAGCAATAATGGGAGTGAATAATATTACCAAATACTGTGCAGAGTAAAAAAGGGAAAGGAAGGGAAGGGAAGAGAAAGAAATCAGGAGAGAAATTGGGGGCCTCCAGAAATATCTTAGGGTTGGTTAAGTAATAGAATGCTTTTGTTTATGAATAGACATATTCTTGTAACTTTCCAGTTGTCATTATCTATATTCTATATAGGTATATCTATACCTATATCAATATATGTATTTTTTTCTATCTGTCTAAATATCTGTATTCTGGGACTTGTAAATATAGGAAAATAGGAAAACTTCTTTGTCTTTACACAGCTGCATTTGATAAACAAGATCTAAAATACATTTAGAAAATTATGAAAGTATATTTTTTGCTGTGTGCCATTTTTAAAATTTGATTTTGTGTTTTTCTTAAATATGGATTTTCAGTATCCAAAATATATAAAAATAATTAACAGATTAATTTTAAGATTGATAAACAGAGCATTGTTTGAAAACTATGTCTTTAAATTTTATGGAGAGCAGAAAACTAAATGTAGCCAGTAATAATATGATATTGAGGCATCTACTCCCTTAAAGTGGGCTGAAGAAATATAGCTCCTGATTTTTTATAGGGATATAACTGCTGTTTAATTGTGATATGTAATCAAAATAAATTTATGTATGTTAATTGTATTTTTACTAACAAATTTAATTAATAACTTTGAACATTTTAAAATTAGAATGTTCAAAGTTACATGAATCTTTTTTCATCATAATTACTTGGGGTGGCCATTACACTTTCCCCAAGATATAAGAAAACAAAATCCATGGGAATGAGGCAAAGGAATCTTCAGATTCAAGAGACACTTCAGAAGATCATTGTGTTAGGCAGACTCCGAAATGCCCCTCAGTGAGTCCACCTCCTTGTAGTTCAACCTTTGTATAATCATTTCCCTTCAAGTGTGGGCTGGATGTAATGATTTGCTGCTAACAAACAGAATGCTCCAATGTGATGGAGTCTCTTTCCAAGATTAGGTTATAAATCCTTGCTCACATTTATTTTACCTCCATTGTTCAATCCTACCTGCTCAAATTGATGAAGCCAGCTACCATGTTGTAAGGTATGGAGAAGCCAATATTATAAAGAATTGAGGACAGCCTTGGCAAATAGCCAGCAGGTAACTGAAGCCTCCAATCCATCAGCCTACAAAGAATTGAATGCTGCCAACAACCACCAAGTGAGTGTGAGTGGATCTTGGATCCTATTAATATCAAATATTAAGAGGATCCTAGGTCATATCAATGTCAAATATTGATATGACATCTTGGATGACACTTTGATTGCAGGCTTGTGAGAGTTCCTAAGTCTCAAACCCAGAAAACCACATATGGATTCCTGCCCCACAGGTATTATAAAATAATAAATGTGTTGTTGTAAAATTCTTATTTTTGGACAATTTGTTGTCCAAAATAACAATAAATAACTGCTAGAATAATACTGCACACTAAGACCTAGAACCTCCATTAGAAAAAATTAAAATGTGACAAAAATCAATGATGAAGAAGGCAAAAGTTTTCTGTTTCATGCCCTTAAAATTTACTAATACATCTTGAATGTTCCAGCATTATACACCCACCAAAATAAAAAAGGCAAGACAAAATACTCTGAGAATCACTCATATGATATAACAAAGAGTTCAAAGCTTCTGCACAGCAAAGGAAACCATAAACAAGACAAAAAGATAACCCTCAGAATGGGAGAAAATATTTGCAAATGAAGCAACTGACAAATGATTAATCTCCAAAGTTTACAAGCAGTTCATGCAGCTCAATATCAAGAATACAAACAACCCAATCGAAAAATGGGCAGAAGACCTAAATAGACATTTCTCCAAAGAAGATATACAGATTGCCAACAAACACATGAAAGAATGCTCAACATCACTAATCATTAGAGAAATGTAAATCAAAACTACAGTGAGATATCATCTCACACCAGTCAGAATGGCCATCATCAAAAAATCTAGAAACAATAAATGCTGGAGAGGGTGTGGAGAAAAGGGAACCCTCTTGCACTGTTGGTGGGAATGTAAATTGATACAGCCACTATGGAGAACAGTATGGAGTTTCCTTAAAAAACTAAAAATAGAACTACCATAGGACCCAGCAATCCCACTACTTGGCATATACTCTGAGAAAACCATAATTAAAAATGAGTCATGTACCACAATGTTCATTGCAGCTCTATTTACAGTAGCCCGGAGATGGAAACAACCTAATTGTCCATCAACAGATGAATGGATAAAGAAGATGTGGCATATATACACAATGGAAGATTACTCAGCCATAAAAAGAAATGAAATTGAGCTATTTGTAGTGAGGTGGACGGACCTAGAGTCTGTCATTCAGAGTGAAGTCAGAAAGAGAAAAACAAATACCGTATGCTAACACATATATATAGAATCTAAAAAAAAAAAAAAAATGTCATGAAGAACCTAAGGGCAGGACGGGAATAAAGACACAGACCTACTAGAGAATGGACTTGAGGACATGGGGAGGGGGAAGGGTAAGCTGGAACAAAGTGAGAGAGTGGCATGGACATATATACACTACCACATGTAAAACCGTTAGCTAGTGGGAAGCAGCAGCAGAGCACACGGAGATCAGCTCGATGCTTTGTGACCACTTAGAGGGGTGGGATAGGGAGGGTGGGAGGGAGGGAGACGCAAGAGGGAGGGGATATGGGGATATATGTATACGTATAGCTGATTCACTTTGTTATAAAGCAGAAATTAACACACAATTGCAGCAATTATACTCCAATAAAGATGTTAAAAAATAAAATAAAATGTGAAAAAATATAAAAATAAAAAAATAAAATGAATATGAGGAAAAAAAAAAGTCAAAGTTGCTGAGAGACTAGACCTTAAGAATTCCCACCACAAAAAAGAACTGATAATTATGCAGTTTGATAGAGCTGCCAGCTAATGCTATCATGGTAATCATACTGTAATATATACGTGTATCAAACCAACATATTGTACACCTTAAACTTACACAATGTTATACATCAATTATATCTCAATAAAAATAACTTTTAAAACAAAAAAGAAAAAATATTCCCTTCACATGTACCCGACACTGCCCAAGGGAAGCCTTTTTGGTCTTGGAGCAAGCCCAGAGGGTTCAAGCCTGTGCAGATAAATACAGAAGTCCTAGAGGGGTCTTTTCAGCTAGCCTGTGCAACTAAGAATTGGTAGTATTGACATACGTACAGCTGCTTGCTACAAGATTCATTCTACTCCATTTTATCATTTTTTAGAACTTCCACAAAAGCTGTGTGCTTATCCATGGAATTTCTTACAAGCCAAGAATGCATTTTAAATTGAACAGAGACATATTAATAGGAAACCACACATAGGTGTCAAATACACTTGCCTAGGAAAGACATAGCCTAAGAAAGGATTCAATCCTGGCATGAAAGAAATACAAAGTATCTGGCATTCTTCTGTAGAATTGTAATGTGAGATAAAGTCAAATAAATGACGTTTTCATCATTAAAAAATATATATGTATGTATATATATATATATATATATATATATATAGTGCCTAAATAGGATAGATTTTCTTCCTTTCACATAACTTTGTAATGATAGCCAAATTGCCCAGAAATGAAACTCAAGTCAGTACAAGCAGTAACAATAGGACTCAGGTACCATCTATCTTGCTCTTCTGCCATCACCAAGAAAGTTGACTTAATCAACATGGTTAAAACTGGCTTATCACCATAACATCTAGATTTTTCACTATTGGAAGTGGGAAGAGGATATAGAGAGCAAAGAGTTTTCTTTTAAAGACATGACATAAACTGTGTACTTTCTATTCACATCCTCTTAGCTAGAAAACTGTGTACTTTCTATTCACGCATCCTTTTAGCTAGAACTTAGTCACGTGGCAACACAAATCTTCAAAGGAAGCTGGGAAAGGTAGTTTCTAGCAGGTAAGTTATATGTGCAAAAAAACTCAGAAAACATGCATGTATTTTAGGAGACATGAGCAACATCTGCTACAGAAACCAATTCTTCACCAAAGACATTGGATATTCATAAAGAAAGAATAATGTAGCAACTTAGACAAATAAAACACAAAAGCAAAAAATGAGGTTAAGACAGAAGTTGGCATTTTCAAGAGGTAGGAAATGATATACATGGTTTCAGTGTAATGATACATTATGGTTGGAGGGGTCTGAATGAGCTTATTGAAAAAGGTGAATCCAGGAAGGTAGCTTGGTGTCTTGGCAGAAGGTTTGAAAGCCCTACAAATAAGTATTTTTTCCTAAGAAGAGTAAAAACTTTTACTCATTTTGAGCAAAAGAGTAAAATAATTAAGTTTGTATTAAGAAATATTTCAGAAAGCAGATATAAGGGTAGGCTAGACACAAATATAGTTTTAAGCCATATTATAATTTGCAGTTAAATTTTAAAGCACATTAGAAATAGAGCCAAGGAAGTGAGAAAGAAGAGATGACAGTTTAAAGCATACACTTGAAATAGAATAAAGTAAGATAGGATGGGATAGGACAGGATAGGACAGAATAGAACAAACATCGTAACATAACATAACACGGCATAACATAACATAACATGCAAATTGATAACAAGTCAAATATAAGGAATGAGCCAGAGTGAAAATCTGACTATGTCTCCAAAGTTTCCAAACTAAAATTCTCCCTGAACAGCAGCTCTTATGAAAGGAAGTGGTACAGTAGAAACGACTGAGGTTTTTTTTGAAAAGGAGATAATGTTTTCCATTCTGCGTATGTATAGAGTCTCAAATACTTATGGGATGATCTGATAGAAATTTGTGACCGAAATCATAAATTATATTTTGGTTTGCCTATGTTTATCACCTTGGCTTATTTTAGAACACAATGCTCTTATTGTGCTGAGTTGATTGATCTAGTAGTCTGTCACCAGGCCAGTATTTCCATAACTTATTACCCAGTTAATGCCTTTCACTACCTCCTTTTCTCTCCATCAGCATGCGTTGGGCAATGAAGCACAAAAATTGCATATGGTGCCTTAATTTTAATATGCAAATATATACTGCTTTACTGTTGTACTTATGGTCTTTCTTTTCCTGAAAGCTTATTGATTGAATTTTTGACTCTAATTGAGAAGACTAAAATAAACCAGCTTTTACCTTGAATAATGATTTTCCATTATTTGCTCTTCTTGAATAATATGAACTATATACCTAACTAGATAGGAATTAAATTTCTTTTGGAAATTCTGAGCAATACTTTTGTATTACGTTTTTAGGATTTATTTCCTTTAAGTAATAAGTTTAAATGTTGGTAAAGATAAAAAAGAAAACCAAAAGGAAAGTATTTACTGTAATAATAATGAGCTTTATACAAAATTACTTCAGTTTGAGACTTCTTCAGTTATTCTATCAGTGAACTAATGTACTGCCCTGTTAGACAAGGTCTTTAAACCAATTACATAAGGTTAATGGTATAAATTAACATACCTAATATGATAGCAACAGCACTAACTGGTTGAATAATGAGTGTTTTCTAACTGAATGCATTAAATTCATCTCTGTTCATCTAGTAATAAAAGCAATAACCTTTTAAACATTAAATGGAATAACTATAATGTCTATAATTATTTGCTTTTTTAGAGAATGAGAGAAATAGATATGAATCATACTATTTGCTATTTATTTCTAATTTGCATGCTATAGTGATGTTCTCTCAAACCACAATACTTGAAGGTATTTCAAAAATAAAACCACTATCCAGGGCTTCCCTGGTGGCACAGTGGTTGAGAGTCCGCCTGCCGATTCAGGGGACACGGGTTCATGCCCCGGTACGGAAAGATCCCACATGCCGCGGAGCGGCTGGGCCCTTGGGCCATGGCCGCTGAGCCTGCGCATCCGGAGCCTGTGCTCTGCAACCAGAGAGGCTGCAGCAGTGAGAGGCCCGCGTACCGCAAAAAAACAAAAACAAAAAAACCACTATCCAATGACTAAATAGAGATGCAGAAAGTAAGCCTAAAGGGTAGCAAGCTATATCTAGAATTTTCTTTATATATTGTGTTTTTAACAGTAGCTTGCTAGATTTTGGCAAACCTAAGACAACCATACTGAAATCTGTCAAATGCCATAACAGGACATTTAATATATTTCTCAGTTGATCTCCAAAATTGTTTTTATTCTATACACCTTGTGGTCCAGCCACAGCTACTTCCTATTGCTTGAAAGTGTCATTCTCTCATGACTATAAATTTGCTGATTTTCTTCACTCGTTCTAGTATAGCCATATCTCTCCTTTCTCTATTTTGAGTTCTTACCCCCTCTTTCTTTCCCATGCCATCTTTCTACTACTCTTCTTCCTTCTTTCTCTCCTTCTCCTTTTCATCCTTCTCCTCCTCCTTTATCACACCAAATTTATCTTTTTTGCATACCCAATTCATTTCCTAACAGACCATCTCATCACAAATAATTCTATACCTCTCTGTGCAAATTTAAGGGTCTATTTTTATTTTTCTCATGCCATCAATCACTGTCTCTCTTAGGCTATGATTTCTTACATACACATGTGCTTTTTATCCAAGATAATGTAGGTTTAAAAGAGATTTACTATGTTTCATTCACATTTTTTCTTTAGTACCAAGCCCAAAAACTTTCACATGTTTAGTCCTTCATAAATACTTGCTGAAATACACCCACTGAATATACATAGTAGTTCCTGGCAAGATAAACTCACTAAATTAAAAATTCATGCTTAGGGGGCTTCCCTGGTGGCGCAGTGGTTGAGAGTCCGCCTGCCGATGCAGGGGACATGGGTTCGTGCCCCGGTCTGGGACAATCCCACATGCTGCGGAGCGGCTGGGCCCGTGAGCCATGGCCGCTGAGCCTGCGTGTCCGGAGCCTGTGCTCCGCAAATGGGAGAGGCCACAACAGTGAGAGGCCCGCGTACCGCAAAACAAACCAAAACAAACAAACAAAAAATTCATGCTTTTTTAATATAATAAATAAAATTGAATCTTTAAATGTATAAAGAAAAGAAACTAAATAGGAATACGGAAGTGCCAGGTAAAATTATGTTTCTACAGTGGATTCTAGTTAACATTAACAGCTTGGGGAACTGAGGTGAGTCAATTTTTTTCTGACAAAGTGAGTCCCTAAGAGCCCCAAGAAACAAAAAGAAAATGTTTCCATTTGGATCAAAAAGAAACAGTGAAATTATCAGTAGAGATAGGTAGGAATAAAAACCAGTGGAGGGAAAGTCACAGTGGAAGATTACAAGTGAGAGGCAGAATAATTATATTGATAAACGAAACCATAAAGGCTATAGGTAGAAAAGATAAGATGAAATGATACCACAAGCAATAGAGAGAATGTAAGTTAAAAATCACAAAATGAATGTAACATTGTTTTAGTAATTTAGTGTAATTTAAATGAAAATGAAGTAAGGCAAAATTACAAAGATACAATACTCTGGTTTTGTTCTTTTATTCTAAGTCTATAGTAAAGACTCTCTAATATAAGAGAAAGATAAGAGCATAAACGAGAAGAAATGTCATTCAGTATGACCATTTCCACACCTTAAGAGGAAACTAGGTCTTTTCTGAACCTGCCATCTCCAATGTTTTTCTCTTAAATGGCAGCATTTATTATCCAATATTTTATATACTTGAGAGGTGCCCTTGCTCCCCATTGCTTTTATAATTCATTATTTTCCACTCTTTTGTTGAAAATACTTTCTATTCCTTTGATGCCCCTGCCCATTCCTTTGATGCCCATCTGGCTATACCAAAATTCCCTCTCCTAGCAATTATTTGTCAATGTCTTGATTACTCTCATTCATCAAAACCTTCACATCTGACTTTTCCTTTTTCAACCCAACTTTTCACCTATCAACTCAAGCTATGTTTTTATCTTGGATGCATTCAATGTCCACATGGGTGATTATCACTTATTCCGCCTTTTGGATTATTAATCTCCTTATTCCAAAGGATTTTTTCCAGGGGGAAGACATGCCTCGATCTTTTAGTAAAGATTACTAAAATCTTAAATGATGACTTCTCTCTACACGTCTTCAGTTAAATGGATCACAAGATCATACCTAACAGCAATGAAATCACAGAAGATGAGGATTTTTAACTGGTAACATCTTCATTCTGAAAAAATTGAGATTCTTGCCGTGTAGAGAGTCCATACGGGAGAAGCAATCAGCAGAATCTGCGAGACCATCTACTTTCACATCTCAGAGTTTGTACTACTGATATTTTTTCTCTCTTAAATATACCTCCGCTATCTAATTAAGTCTTCCCTTTGTCTTTTAAGTATTTTCACATCTGTCTCATTTATATAAAATAAATCCCACACTCAAGCTGCATGTCTTCTGAAGCTACATTTCTTGCCTCCATTTGCATTCAAACATTCCTGAAAGGGTGGTTGAATCACAGTGTCTATTTCTTTGGCTCTCATTTATTCACAAGCCTAATTCAATTAGGTTTTACACCCACTTTTGCAGTAGCTCTCATTGAATTTATCAGTGCTATCCATGTGCTACAAAGCTACACACAGCATTTCATTAATTCTGTTTCTTGACTACCTTTACCTCTTGACAATATTGACCACTATCTTCTTAAAATAATCTCTTCTTTTGGCTTCCTTAGCAAAAAAATCCTTTGGGTTTTCAACCCACATCTCTAGCATCTGTGTCTCTTTTTATTCTTTTTTACATAATCCTTACATCTTTGTTTTTCTTCAAAGTCACACTTTATTATATTTCTAGCTATATTATCTTCTTAGGCCGTCTAATACTTTCACATGTTCACAAACATTTACTTAACTACATATTCTGTGCCTAACACTCATTCAGGTGCCAGAGACTGAAAAATGCATACAAAAATTTGTGAACGCATGAAGTTACATTTTAGCTTTGGAAATGGCTAATACACAAAAAAATTAAATAAAATATATAGTATATTACAAAGTGACAAGCATCAAGGAGTAAAAAGAAACCAGAGATTTGGAATAGGGATTGTCAAGATGGAAGAACTGAACTTTTGGAGAAAGTAAAGAAAATGTCTCACAGAAAAGGTGATATTTGAGAAACTTGAAGGAGGTAAGAGAATGGAGATATGTGAATGTCTAGGAGGAGATAACTGAAGGGAGGAAACTGAAGGACATATTAAAGGAACTATATAAAGAGCTTCGATTGAATTCTATTGAGAGGTATTAACTTATTGAATGAATAAATGAATCATAGGTAATCTTCATGGGAAGAGACATATCAAAATATTTTATAATCAGTGAAATATATTTTATTTAGATTATTTTCATTCTTTCATTTGTAATAAGTATTCTCCTTTTATACTGTAAATTAAATCTAGAATATAATTAAAACATTGATATAATAAAAGTATAAATATGAAATAAATTTATAAAATGTATTAAATATAATTAATGATACAGTTTAGTAGCACTCTTCTAGATTCTGGGATTAAAAGGAGAAAGCTATATAGGAAGACCATAGTAGTTTACACAGTGGGTTTTAAATAATCAAGTCATACACATATACTATAAAAATTTGGAAAGATAATTTTGAATTCTTATTATGGTCCATTCACTCTGTTCTCTCCATCCTCTTTCTTTACTGTCTTGTAAGTATGTTTTGGTGACCATAAGAATAACCCTAGATTTTCAACCAAAGAATTTAAGAAGATATTTCTGTAAGAATGAGGTTATTGGTCTCTTAGATATTTGGCTCTTAAATAATTTTAATCGTAACTCTCTAGGCTGCTGATGATTTCAGCCAATGCTGAGGTTACAACATTTTGGCCTAGACATATCTTGCTCCCTGAAGTTCAATCAACAGCTTATTTTGTCACCCCTTGTCACTTAGTAAATTTCAGGGAATCGGTTGTAGCATGGTTAGTTAGTCGATGGCCTCGGTTATTTTTGTTGGAATCTTCTGTTTCTATAAAGGTTATAAAATTTAACAAAGCAATGAGCCCCATCAGCTGGAAATCAGTCAGGCTTTTCCCTTCTATTGGCACATCCTCCATGTCTGATCATTGCTCCAAAGGATTGAGTAGCAGTAAGAGAAGAGGGAATCCACTGAGACTAAGGCTAAGATCTTCTCTCCATCAGATATATAATTTCCTTATTTTAGTTTAAAGTAAAACATTTCCATTATTTAAATGCAAGGTTTTTGTGATTTTGCCTATAGTTTTCAGAAAAAAAAAAAAACAGAAAAGATTGTGAAATGGACTAAAGTTTAAAACCACAGTAGGCTGGTAGGAGTTAGGGGAAATAGTCTATACACTAAAGAATACCTATGGTGTCAAGAAGAATATTGAGATAGGTATATAATATATGTAGTAATGCAACCCTCTCACACTTACTTTCCAGACTGATAAAGCCACCAAAGCTGCACAGCAGTTCACCTCCAGTTTCTTGCACTTTGCAATCACACACATTTTAACCACAGTCTTACAATATGATCAGGAATTAATTCTCACCTACATTAGGGGATTTTAAAATATTTTAAACCCCTATGTTTCAACATTCAGGTGGACTTATTTCTGTTTCCATTAGCTTTTACATTCGGAATGCATGCATACTTTCTGAATATATTCCTGAATGCCATGAATACTTTCATAGAATATTCCCTCTTATTTGTCATAATCACTTTGGATATATTGTTTCTGCTATGGTTTTATTGCTTCTACTCACTGCTTCTAGTAACACATGGTCTGAGTTCTTTCAATTCTTCTTCACATGGCATAATTTCAATTCTCCTTTCCATAATTGTTATGCCCCTCTTCTACTTTGCCTTTGATTAATTATCTTGCATGATAGAGGCTACTATTTATTAATAACCAAAGTGCCAGAAATACCTTGAAACAAGGTACACAGCATATCGTAGACTGTAAGAAACACTGCTTAATTGAAAATTATCACTATCTTGCTAACAACTAAGTTACAGAAATAATATGTTCGGAATCTGAAATTCAAAGCAAATCTTTCTGGTTCCAAAGTCAATTATGTTTCCACCCTATTGACAGCTTTATGCTTTTTATCCTCTATTTTCCCTTCTTACTCTATTAGTTTCCTGTAGCTGACATAACAAATTACCATAAATTTGGGAGCTTAAAATTACAGAAACATATTCCCTCACAGTTTTAGAGGTCAGAAGTCTGAAATCAGCATCACTGGACTAAAATTAAAGGGTTGACAGAGCCACACTTCCTCCAGAAGCTCTATTGGAGAATCCATTTTTAACCTCTTCCAGATTTGGTGGCTGCCAGCCTTCTTTGGCTTGTCATTGTATAACTCTAATTGCTGCTTTTGTAATCACATCACTTTATCCTCTTCTGTCTGGGTCAAATCTCCCTTTGCCTCCCTCTTATAATAATACAGGTAATAACATTTAGGTCCCATGTTATCATCCAGGATATTCTCCCTGTTTCAAGGCCTTTAACTTAATCACATATGTAAAATTGGTTTTTTTTGGGGGGGGGTTGAGGGGGTTGTTTGGTTTGTTTGTTTGTCATACATGGTAACATCCACAGGTTCCAGTATTTAGGAGGTGGATATCTTCTGGTGGGAGGTCATTACTTAGCCTACTGCGCTCTCTATCCTTCTCTACTCTGCTCTTTTTTCAGGTTCTGATAACCATGTCTTCCCTTCATTCCTTCTGCTCTATAGGGAGCTACAGCTCCTTCTTTTTAACCCTGTGGTTTAGCACCATTCCTCACACTTTCACTCACCTATACTTTTGTAAATAAAACAGTTTATTAAACTCTTCTTCAATTATCTTAATTATCTTAATTTGTGTATGTCTATATGATGCTTGGATCTTTAAAATATCTCAGACATAAAATATAATTTGGGACATCAGCAAGATGGCAAATAGGAAACCTGAAATCTCCTTCCCCTTATGGACACACCTATTTAGTGACAACACACAGAACAGTTCCCCTTGGGAGAAATCCACAAACTGACTGAGAGGCTCCTGAATGCTGGGTGAGCACAGAAACAGCCACATCAAAGCTGGTAGGAATATTTCATCATGAGTCCTGTACCAGAGTACAGCACCATGCTATTGAAAGGAAACTCCCAGTTTCCAAATTCTTCCCAGGGAGAGAAGGAAAGGACTAGACCATAGATTCAACATTATGATTATGCTGGGGGCTTCCTGAGCCACTGACTTCTGTCTCACCTGTTTTGAAGCTCTGATGAGACTTGGGATACTCTAAATATTGAGGACTATTGAGAACAAAAACTGTTGCTTGAACTGGCAAACTAACACATGCCATACTACACACCCCAGCTCAGCACAAAGCAAACAGACAAAAAGAAACCCAGCCCCCAGCTTCTCCCATGGAGGAAAAAAAAAAAAAGCACAGGCAACAAAAACAACAGTATGGAGATTCCTTGAAAAACTAAAAATAGAATTACTACACAACCCAGCAATTCCATAACTGGCCATATACCCTGAGAAAAGCATAATTCAAACAGAGTCATGCACCACAATGTTCATTGCAGCACTATTTACAATAGCCAGGACATGGAAGAAACCTATGTGTCCATTGATAGATGAATGGATAAAGTAGATGTGGCACATATATACAATGGAATATTACTCAGCCATAAAAAGAAATGAAATTGAGTTATTTGTAGTGAGGTGGATGGACCTAGAGTCTGTTATACAGAGTGAACTAAGTCAGAAAGAGAAAAACAAATACCATATGCTAACAAATATATATGGAATCTTAAAAAAAAAAAAAGGTTCTGAAGAACCTAGGGGAAGGACAGGAATAAAGACGCAGACGTAGAGAATGTACTTAAGGACACGGGGATGGGGAAGGGTAAGCTGGGACGAAGTGAGAGAGTGGCATGGACTTATATATACTACCAAATGTAAAATAGATAGCTAGTGGGAAGCAACCACATAGCAAAGGGAGATGAGCTTGGTGCTTTGTGACCACCTGGAGAGGTGGGATAGGGAGGGTGGGAGGGAGACGCAAGAGGGAGGGGATATGGGGATATATGTATACGTATAGCTGATTCACTTTGTTATATAGCAGCAACTAACACAACAATGTAAAGCAATTATACTCCAATAAAGATGTTAAAAAAATAAAATAAAAAATATTTTTTAATAAATAAATGCATTGCTATGCACCTTGCTTTTCTCCCTTAATAATGTTCTCAGAAGAGGGATTGCTGAGTCAAAAGATAAAATGCATTTTTAATTTTATAGATAGCATGATATTTATTGTCCTCCCAGAATCTTCTTGATGTTGCTATTTTTCTCTCTATAAGAAAGTTTTCAGCTGTTTCAGAAGCTTATGAGCTTCTCTCATTAAGATTTAAATGACAAATAAAATCTGATATACTTTCCCAGATATTTTCATCTAAACAGAGAATAAAGTCTGAAATGAAAAGAACAAATCTCTAAATGATGGTATCAATTAGCTGAAAGAATTTAGAGAGGGACATATTCAATATTCTAGAATTTGTGACAAGCAAACAGAAAAAGTTGTCCTTACTCAAGGTCTTAGGGTGTAACTATTATGTAAACATTTACTTTAAATGTCACTTCTTTGAAAGTCTGACCTTGGCTGTTAGGTATTTGACACATTTGTTAGACCAACTTCCTGCCTGAATAATTGAGTCAAGTAGAGTTCTGTTTACCCACTTAGAAATGTAACTGTTTATTTAAGTTCCTATACAAACTGACCACTTCTGTTTCTACTATAAACCATGAAATATGTAAATTAGTTAAATAAAATCTCCTAAAGTTAAATACGTACAAAAATAAATAAATAAATAAAAATAAGTAAATAAAAGGATCATATACCATGACCTAGAGGGATTTATCCCTGGGAGTTGAAGATGATTTCAACATACAAAAATCAATTAAAGTGATAAACCATGTTAACAGAAAGAAGAAACTTGTTATAGAAGGATTTTACACCAACATAATAAAGGACATGTATATTAAAAGCCCACAGCTAATAACATACTCAATGGTGCAAAACGAAAAGCTTTTCAGGAAAAGCTCAAGAACAAGGCAAAGATGCCCACTCTCAACACTTTTATTCAACTAGAATTCCTAATCAAAGAAATTAGGCAAGAAAAAGTAATAAAAGGCATTCAGGTTGGACAGGAAAAAGTGAAGTTGTCTCTGTTTGCAATGGCATGATATAGAAAACCCTGAAGACACTAGAAAAAATTCTCAGAACTAATAAAAAAATTCATTAAAGTTGCATTAAGTAAAAATAATACAAAAATTAGTTTCATTTCTATAAATTAACAGTGAGCTTTCTGAAAAAGAAATTAAGAAAACAATGTAATTTACAATAACATCAAAAATAATATACAAAGGAATAAACTTAATTAAGGTGAAGGATTTGTACACTGAATACTACAAAACATTGATTAATAAAATTAGAGTCAAATAAATGGAAAGCCACTCTGCATTCATAAATTGGAAGATTTAATATTGCTAAAATGTCCATACTACCCAAATCAATCATGGATTCAATGTAAATAAAAATTCAATGTAATTTTTATTTATAGAAATAGAAAAAAAAAAATCCTAAAACTCACATGGAACAAAAAGATCCCAAGTAGTCAAATAATCTTGAGAGAGAACAAAGCTACAGGCATCACACTTCCTGGTTTCAGGACATATTACTATGCCACATTATAAAACAGTATGTACTAGAATAAAGACAGACATTTAGATCAATGGACCAGAATACAGGGCCCAAAAAATCTCATGCATATATGACCAACTGATCTTTGACAAGGATACATAGAATGCACAATGAGGAAAGACTAGTCCCTTCAACACATGGTTTATGGAAAACTGGATATCTACATGAAATCAGACCATTATCTTACACTATACCAACAGATCAACTGAAAATGGATTAGAGACTTAAACATAATACCTGATATTATAACATTCCTAGGACAAAACATAGGAGAAAAGCTTCATGACATTTGTCTTGGCAATGATTTCATGGATATCACACCAAAAGCACAGGCAACAAAAGCAAAAACAAACAAGTGGCATTACATCAAACTAAAAAGCTTCTGCACAGCAAAGGAAACAACAGAGTAAAAAGGTAACCTATGTAGTGAGAGAAAATATTTACATATCATGTATCTGATAAGAGGTTAATATCTAAAATATATCGGGAACTCCTTTAACTTTATAGCAATAATAATAATAATAGTAATAATCCAATAAAGATAGGCAAAGGTCCTGAATAGAATTTCTCCAAAGAAGACATACAAATGGCCAAAAAACACATGAAAAGATGCTCAACATCACTAATAATCACAAAAGTGAAAATCAAAACCACAATGAAATATTACTTCACCATTGTTACTATGACTATTTTTTTTTTAAATGATGAGTGGTAGTGAGAATGTGGAAAAATTGGAACACTTGTACACTGTTCACAGGAATGCAAAACTCTGCAGCATCTATGAAAAACAGTATGAAATTTCCTCAATTTTTAAAAAATGAACTACTACATGATTCAGCAATCTGACTTCTGTGTTTTTATCCAAAAGAATTGACATCAGAATTGAATATCCTCGAGAGATATTTGCATCTTCATGTTCATTGCAGCATTATTCACAATAGCCAAGATGCAGTGTCCATCAACGAATGAACGGATAGAGAAAATATGATATATACATACAATGGAATATTATTCAGCTTAAAAAAAAAGGGAAATCCTCCCATGTGTGACAACATGGATGGACAATATATTAAGTGAAATAAGAAGTCACAGAAGGAAAAAATACAACGTAATATCACTTACATGAGATTTATAAAATAGTCAAACACATGGAAGCAGAGTGTGGTATGGTAATTGCCATGGACTACAGAGGCAAAGGGAGGGATGGTGAGTTGCTACTCAACATGTATAAGGTTTCAGTAACACAAGATTAAGTTCTAGAGATCTTCTGTACAGCATATTGTTTGTAGTTAACAATACAGTCTTATATACCTACAAATTTTTTACAAGGGTAGATTTCATATTAAGTATCTTACCACAATATGTATATAAAATTTGATCAATGTACTTTCCTACTTCAAACACTGGTGGATTTAACACATTTCTAGGTGTGGTGGAAGGATTATTTTGAAATATTCACTTTGGGTTTTAAAAAGGAAAAATGCATGATTATTACTTGTGTGAGTCCATATGGACAAGATATTATAATTCAAATGGATGTCTTAGGATCTACCAGTCTAATGGTTTATGGTGCTCTCCTGGTACACAATGTTAGTCAAGAAAGTGTGTGTCCTGAAAAATACCTGACTTTTGCTAATGTCATGAATGGAAAAGAGAATCATCTAATGTTGATGGAATTCTTCTTAGCCCCCTCATTTGTATATTTTTGTTACTTTTAATTACTTGTTTATTTTGTATTGTCTGAAAGTGATCACTACATTAGAACACTTTATTTTCAAAAATGAGATACAAAGGTCTTCCAGGAAGGTGAAGTAGGGGTATAACTGAGGGGGAATAATAATAATTCTCCCTAATAATTCATATATGATGTATATAAATACAGGCATTGTATAGTTCTACAAATTGACCAAAATGTGTGTTGGCTCAATATTCAGAAAACAAAAGAAGAATGAGAGCAAGCTAAATCAGAAATTTCTGAGCAAAGAATAATTTAATTAATACTTGATTAGTATAATGTAATTAACATTGATTGTATTTGTTTCATTTTTTCCTAAAAATGAATACAAAGATATTTTTCAGGTCTTGTTCAGACCTATACTGAATTTGCTTTTAATCCCCAATACTACTGTTATCCTTTGAGTTTGCTCTCTGGTTAAATAATACGTGAGCTGCTGTCCATTAACCTAAGTAGAATGTACTGGGTTAGCCCAAAAGTTTGTTCAGTTTTAAGTAAAAATAAAAGACACATTTTTCATTTTCATGAAGAACTTTATTGAACAACGTATTCACTAACCGAACGGACTTTTTGGCCAATCCAAGAATATTGAAGTTTCTATTTGGGGAAAAATTTTATCTAAAATGTTGATTTGAGTAGCGGATTATAGATTTTCAGTTGAAAATTAATAACCATTACATTCACATTTCTAACGTCAGGGTGAATAAATTGGTGCTATTGACTTTCAAGGTCTGAACAGAAATGATTTTGGGGGATTAAAATGGGAAAGAAACAAGGACCTACTGTATAACACAGGCAAGTATATTCAATATCTTGTAATTATGATGGGAAATAACCTGAAAAAGAACATATATATATATATAAAACTGAATCACTCTGCTATACACCTGAAACTAACAAAACATTGTAAATAAACTATACTTCAATTTAAAAAAATTTTAATGGGAAAGAAAAAATATAGCTACAGATGGCTCAACTTTATTGTAAGGAAACCCTAATAAGACAATTCAACATATACAATATACATTATTATTGATTTTGGAAGTACCCCCTTTACTCCAGCCTGTGGATTGACTTCCTAACTGAATTTCAAAAAGGAAATATAATTGAGAAATGCAGTTAACAAAATTAGCCTTTCTTCAGGGAAATATATTTAACTGTTCCTGAGGCAATTTTATATGTGAATTACTGATCAATGAAACGTAAGTTTCTAGGAAACTAGACAATTTTAGAAACAGAGGGCAGAATGGAAATCTGGAGGTTATCCTGTCTATCTCATCTTCCTAGAAGCTCAGCCTTATGCCAAGTAGTGTGGAAGTATTCCTTGAGTGCAGAAACCTGCCCTAATCTTATAAAACTTTTACTGTGCATATGAATGTCTGCACAAATGTCAGTGACAAATGTGGGACTGGGACCATTTATCTCAAATGTATCCTCTTTCACCCCTAATAGTTTAATTACCTTTAAATACATTTCTTAGTTTCATAGGTCATTTTTGCCTTTAGCCTGTAAACATGTTTTAAAGAGCTTAAACTCCTCCCTCTAGCTGATTAGCACCAGGACTGGAACAGACCTGTCCAGCAGCCTGCCTGCACCAGTACTGGGATGCATCAGGTCCAGCCAAGCAAGTAGCCAGGCAAGGACAGAGCCCCACCCACCAGCAGGCAAGCTGCTTTAAGACCCCCTGAGCCCACAGCTGCTGTGGCACACAGCCCTGCACACCAGAGGGTCCAGGACCTGACCCCACACACCAGTGCACAGGACCAGTGCCAAGGACCCTGAGGGCCCTGCAGACAGATATCTTAGGTAGTAGCTCTGCCCATCAGTAAGCAGGAACCAGCCCCGGAACCCCCTAGGTCCATGGAGGTTCCTCAAAAAATAAAATATAGAACTATTACATGATCCAGCAATTCCACTCCTGGGTATATATCCAAAGAAAATGAAAACATTAATTTGAAAATATACATACACTAATTTACAATTGTAAATAGCATTACTATTTACAATTGCCAAGAAATGGAAGCAAGCTAAGTATCCATCAAGAAATGAATGTATAAAGAGGATGTGATATATATTTGCAACAGAATATTACTTAGCCGTAAAAAAGAATAAATTTTGCCATTTACAACAATGTGGATGGACCTGGAGGGTATTATGCTTAGTGAAAGAGAAAGACAAATACTCTATGTTATCACTTATATGCAGAATCAAAAAAAACGAGTGAATATAACAAAACAGAAGCAGACTCATATATAAAGAACAAATAGTTGTTAGCAGTGGGAGAGGTAAGGGAGGAGGACAAGATAGGTGCAGGGGATTAAAAGGTGCAAACTACTATGCATATAATAAATATGCTACAATAATATATTCATACAGCACAGGGAAGATAGCCAAAATTTTATAACTTTAAATGGAGTAAAAGGGCTTTTCTTTTAATGTAAAGCTAAAATTTATAAGTTACAGGGATAATATTGAGCACAATGTATCTGTCAGTGTTAGCAACTAGTGTATAATGGTATCCAACTGCCTTCCCAAATGAAAAAGCTGCTGCTCAGTAGTATTGGCCAAATTATTTTCACAACTCTTTCTGTTTCCTATGAGCTCTAATTCAACCTCTAGGATCACAGAAAAATCTCCCTCCCTGGCATGTGATTTCTGCTATTTTACTTGCTCACGGTCAGTGTTTCTTCATTACTTTAGCTCTTATCCTCTTTGCAAGCCCCTGGACCTGTATCTCAGGTCAGATTGTTCCACATATATTAATAGTGTACTCTGGGAACCCCAGGTGCTTATTTCTATACAGTCGTATGTTGCTCTGGAAACAACAGGGTTTAATTATTCTTTGAGATCCTTTCTAATGATATTTTTATGATTTTTTGGGTCATATGCATACTAAAACTAATTTTACAATAAAAGTAATATGAGTTAAAATACAAAATTTTAATGGATCAGGTTATATAAAGTGAATATAGACCCCTCCTGCCATCCTAACTTCTTCCACAGTCCCAGAAATAATCTCTATTAATTGCATCTAACATGTTTTACTAAAAATGTTCTACACATAGGTGTAAGTATTGTCATACTATCATAAAATATCTTCTTTCACTTAACAGTGTATATATATATATATAGAGAGAGAGAGAGAGAGAGAGAGAGAGAGAGAGAGAGAGAGAAAAGTTTTTCTTCTGTTGGACATATTACTTATCTCATATTTTAACATATATATAATCTTACCACACAAATGTGACATTTCATATTGAAGCTGTATTCTACTGGTGAACATTTATGTTCTAATTTGTATAAATTATAAGCCATTTTGCACAGCATTCCTTTATACTTCTGATTGTGTTTTCTACAACCTGTGATTATACAAAATAAATTCCTACAAATGGAACTGCTTAATCATTTTTTTAAATTTTTAAATAGACTTTAAAAATTGTAACACTTTACAAAAAATATCATTAGTATTATTTTCCTATTAACTTGATAAACTTATTAATCACTTTAATGTTTGTTAATTTAGTTGGTAATAAAAATAATCTAGTTATTATTAGTACCCTTAAATATGTGTGAAACCCAAAATATTTTCATATGTAAATCATCTTTTTAAATGTGATTTCTGTGAACTGTCAGTTAATTTCTTTTTACCCTCTTTTTCCTCTTTTTAATTATTTTTGAGAGATTAAGGAATGTATCTATTTGTTTCCTACGAATTTTACAACTCCATATTTTTACTTGGTACTATCTAGTATTTTTCTAACCTTACATTTCTTGAATTAATTCCAAATGATAATGCAGAATTATTTTTATAATAGTTCTCAAATAATTTACATATGATATCTGCATCACTACTCATAGTAAATTTGGCCTCTATTTTATTTATTTACTTTTATTTTTGTGCTGTGCTACGTGGAACCCTCCACACCAGATGCAGCAAAAACCAGTGTTAAAGCAGAGATGATATGAATCAGAACAAACTCTGAAACAAGGAATCCCTTACTGTTGAGACAATGTGTGCCCCATTATAAGTCTGCTCTGTGACTGAGTTTTCAGTGTGATACTACAACGAGTCCTGAGTCCATAACTGATTTCATTGATTGATTTTCATTATCTCTCTACTTCACAACACTTTCTAGCTTCTCCTCATTTTCAGTCAATTCTTTACCTAGTTTGGTGTGTACCTGACAGTAATCTAGACTTCTATCGCAGAAAAGTCTGAGAATTTGTTTTTCTTGATCTTTGTCAGGTAATGGCTCCATCAAATACACACTTAGGAGTATCATGGAGCATGAAAACACTGAGAGATTTCCCAGGGACACCTGAGCTCTAGACATGCTTATAGGTCCTTTTGTATAACACCATACCTGGCTCATAATAATATGAATTTATTATCCATGCCAGTAGTATAACTCATTTCTCTTCTTTCTAATATACCAGCTTACAATGCTTAAAATGACCAGAAAAGAAGTCATTACTTTAGATTTACTGTAATCTAATTGTATTCTTTGGAGGAAGGGTTCTGCCTAGAAAGAAAGACATCTTAACCATCAGAATTTAGAGTACCAAGTCAATGTGAGTGACAGTGAGGCCAATCCTACTTCCATTTTACCTCCAAACATACCCATTCGAGTTAAAACATTATAAATCTGCACTTGACCAAGTGCATTTATTACAATTCTGAGGCTATCTCTCAAAATGTTTTCCCTGAGGTGGCAACTTATCTAAGCTTTCAGTAGGCCACCCTGTCATTCTTTTAGCCTGTTGGCTTCTCATAATGTGTTATATGGTAGGAATAGTGTGTTAATTATGGTACTTCCTTTGCCTTTATTAAATATCTTGATCTGAAACAATATTATGTTACCTTCTATGTCAGTAAATGTAATTTTCTACAAGGCTTGCCACTACTGTTGGCAAAAATCCATAGTTGTATTAGTTCTCAATTCTTGTGAGAAAAAATTAATACCTTTTCCAAGGTGGAAGGGATATAACTGAATTAAACTGAAGCCAAGTAACTGATCATCTGAAAGAATGGTACAACTGGAGGATCTGTGCAAATCTTTTCCAGTAAAGATACCACATATAACAAAGTTGCTGAAAATACCAACTTGAATAAGTTTACTGAGTTCCATTTTTGGGTCTTCCTTTAAGGGAGGGATGACAAACAGGTGAAATGAAGAGAATGTAATAGGGACTACAAACCTCTGCATCCTTTAAAGTCATGGATTGCACTGAAAATTTCAACAATTTATCCCACGACAAAGTATCAATATAACTTATGATTTATTAAGTTGGCAAGAAGGGATGGGAAGCAGCCTGGAGGTCTTCAAGTTGGCCTTTTCTAAGATCATCTTTCTACCTATCAAGTCAGGAATCCACTGTGAGGACTCTTCTACCAGTGTGTATCCATTCTAATTATGCACTAAAGTACCAAGTAAATAAACACAAATGGGGTCTGTGTACCTATTGTATCAAATGTGAGATGTTTGTGCCAGAATGCCATGTATTATCTCATCCCAAAAGGCTCCTTCTAACAAGTTGACCATAATAGTAATTCAGGATCAGTGCTAGTGAGACTCTACATATAACAGACTTAAAATACCTGGTATTCCTCTTTCTCCAATGGTCTGCTTCAAGAAAGGATTAAAAGGTGTTGCAACAATGTCTTCCTCAAGGAACACAACGTCCACCTTAATCAGTGTGCTTCGGGTCTGATAATAGAATTGGATCTAAAAAGTGAATGAAAATTGCAATGATACCCTTGTAGCAGCTGACTCAGCTTTCTTTTCACCACCTCTATTTTAAACTTTCTTAGTCACACAAATGAAGTAACATCCTAGATGACAGCCTATTTTGCCTTTAGCTCCTATGCCTATTATCTTGCTCTTTGTCCTCCTAAATAACCCTTGATTTACTTGGCTAATTTCCAATAAACATTTAAAATTGAACTCTTTTTATCTCTTCTATTTTCTCACCTACTCTAGCCCAAAATATTTCATTACATAATCTTTTTAGGTACTTATAAAACAATTCAGTTAAAGGCCCCAAATAAACACACAGTTTGTCATTGGCACCTTTTACTTGCTTCCAGTTCTCTGCAGTTTTATCTTAACCTAAATCTTATGCTATTCTGCTTGAAGATATAAGGCTCATACTACAGCTTTACAGTTATATTCAAATAGAGCATTCAACTAAAAATATATAAAATTTCATTTGGAATGTCAAATAGTCATTTAAAGTATGGTCATATTTTACTCTTATAGGTGACATGTAGAATAATCTAATTCAGAACTGGGAGAATTTTGATGAAATGATTTTTTCTTAAATATATCCAAATGATAAGTCATTTAAAAATACAGTTATGATAAATCACCAAAAATATACAATTATAATGGCAAGTAGACAATTTAAAAAACTTAATTTTTAGGTAAATTTATCTTTTTAGCATCTATACTAATAGGAAGTATAGATATTTAAATAATTCTCTTTACATATTACATTCACATCAATTCATATTCTTGGTCTCATTTTAATAATGTTTCTTTTATTTCCTACCACTTTAGCAAGTTCTTTTCATATGTTCACTCCTTGTGATTAATAAAAAGTCATAGAAAAGTATAAAATCCTGTTTAAATTGAATATTTTTTATATTCTATGCTAGAAACACTTTCTATATTAAGCAAGACCACTTGAGTTTTAATGCATCCTTATAGAAATATGATCCATTTATTTTATATTATCTGCTGGAAATGAAAACTGTTCCTGGAGGTCTTCAGCTACCTGAAATGGATCAAAGTTCACATGTTAAAGGTAATCAGTATGTACAGTCAGTCATCATTTTCTGCAAGCTGAAGGAGCCATACTGAGTACCTCTAGCCATTGAAAAAAAGTAATTGTTCCCTTCAGTTCATGTTGTATCAGGAATCAAACATATTAAAAATATGTTTATTGTGATTTTGTTTCAATTCCTAAAGGAATCTGAGGGATGTCTTCTGGCCTTGGGCAATGGTTGTCTGTTTTTCTTTCTTGTACATTTAAAGCAGAAAACTAAGAGACAGCAAAGTGTGGCAGAGCTGAGTATACTTTTTCATATAAGATGCTTCTTAGAAGTAGGCAACGCACAAGAAATCAGCAGTAATACTTTAACATAATTTTAAGTATCAAGCTGCAGCCTACTTTTCTCTAATACACTTAAAACCATATGGTTGTTTCTGTTTTCGGTGTCAATTTGGTTGGGTGGGCAATACTTAGGCACAACATAAGACAATTTCATTGAGTCTTAAAAGGTCTTTATTCACACTTGAGCTAAAGCAGCTGGTGGAGGGTTAGAGAGCACTCGAGTCACCAAATCTCTGGATATTGCCTTCTGCTGCACCATCTGTGCCCTGTTAAATATTCTTGATTTTTGCCAAGTTTGGGCCAATTTATATGTTAAATCAGTTACTGAAATCAGGATCCAAGAAGCTTCAGGGAGAAAAAAAAGTGGTATTAAACTGCACAACTCTTATACATTAATTATTAGTATTGGAATGGGAAGTTCAAGTACTGCCACTCAAAAGATCGTTGTGAGAAATCAGTCTCGCTGAATTTTGGGAGGACTGTGAATGTGAATTATTTTTCAAAAGCATTCACCCCAGAAAAATGTACCCCTTCCTAATTTTTCAAGATAGTGAGTGAATTTTGTATGGAATGCTACAGAGCTGCTGCAGACTCAATTCTGCTCACAAATGCTTTTTAATCTTCTATGCACCATAGCCTAGCAAAGCCTAATACAGTGGCTAATTACGTTGGTAGCCTAACAGTTTACTGTCTTGTACCTGACAACAGCTTCAAGAAACACAAATTAGCCCGTATGTAACATCTTACTTTAAGAAGTATAACATTCTAAATTGCCACATGGAACAAGGGCTCAAATTAGGAAGGCTACTGTCCTGGTTTTGAGATACTGATTTTCGACAGTGAACCAGACTGTATTATTTCAAAATTAAAAGAAAACCTTAGGATATAAAAGTCAAATTACATTACATTTTTAGATATCTTTGACTAAATTAAATATAAAGTTTCAATGAGACTAGTAGCCAAGAAGGTAAAACACTAAAAATTGACTCTGAAAATTTTAGTGCAAATAAAAGAGAAAGACTAATGGATAACTAAGAAATAGCAGGATTAAAAAAGCATGTAGACACAATGCCCCTAAATATTTAGCAAAGCTATATACATGAAACCATAATTAATCTAATTAGAATTTTTTTTAGTGAAAGATCAACATGTTCTAATATGACTAATGAGATGGATATTAGCTAATATTCGCCAATTATCATCTCTGTGATCAGTTCTCTGCTGAATGCATTGATTCATTACCTCATCCAATCCACTCAAACCATACATGTGTATACACTCAAAATATACAGTAAAAACTATATAAGATGTTTCAGTGTAATACAAAGGAGGCAGTAAGGAACTATTTATTGACATCAAAGCCATATCAAATTCACTCACTGCCAAAGTTCCTGTTAAATCATATATAAATGTCTTCAACAATTGTCTCACATTAACTAACTGAGACAACAACCTTTGACATCCCATATTAAGGAGTAGTAACATATTCTGCAAAGAGATAGCATTCAGTACATTGCCCCTAAAAAGAAACAAAGGTAGAAACAAAGGTAAAACAATGGCCTACTGCCAAACTATCAAAGAAATTAGCCAAGCATATTTTTAGAATTATTTGAATATTTGCCAAGTTTTCAATTCAGTATTTACATCTAAAACAACAATATTCTTTTTTTTTTCTTTTGGCTGCGCTGCATGTGGGATCTTCATTCTCTGACCAGGGATTCAACCCACACCTCCTGCATTGGAAGCGTGGAGTCCTAACCACTGGACTGCCAAGGAAGTCCCAAACAATATTCTTTAGGATCAAATGTTTAGTTTTGTTTGCCACAAGTAAAGCTAGGAATCACTTAGTCTGTACTGGGATGTTCAGGCATTCTGTCATGATTGTCAGTTCATGTAGTTCAAGTTCAGATAGTACTACCAAGTTTCAAAGTATTTTTGGAAGAAGGGAGGTTGTGTTAAATAAAACCAATAAAACCAATCTCTTTGAACAGGTCAAAGAGATTGGGGTTTTTAAATTATTTTTCAATTCCGGAAAGAGAAACATATATATTTTCTTAGAGAAGGTAAATGTAACTTCACAAAATTCAATATGATTTAAAAGTCCCTGAGAACCGACTGTAAAAAAATGTTAAAATTGGGAAATGTGTCTAAGTTTATGTAATTTCTCCAGGATAGAATACTAAATTATGATATAGTTTTTTAAAGATCAAGTATCCCACACGTTATTTTTATTTAAATGCACAATTTTCTCAGTTTACTTTATCCCTTATAAGGACAATGATAGTGAAGGTGGAGAATAATATATATATTTAAATAACAACTCAAGTATAGAATTACCCAAATTGTCTTCTATATCACAATCAGTCAATAGACACCATGCCCTTCAAGCAGTAAAGCAAGATATAAATGAATTACAATGATACTTCCTCAGTAAGAATCAACCATATAAGCCAAGGTGAGTGGAGAGATCAAGATGGGGGAGTAAGAGGACATGGAGTTAACCTCCCCCATGAGCACACTGAAAATTCATTTACATGTGGAACAATTCTCACTGTTAAATAATTGGAAATTGGCAGAAGGACTCTTGTACAACTAAGGCTCTAAGAAAGATAGATGTGTAGTTTGGTAGGAATTGAAGAAGAGTGATTGTGTCAGAATCTATACCCCTGGAAGGGGAACTTAGAAGAAAAGGAGGTTGCATGGGGGGAAATCCACCCTGAGGAGTGAGCAGTTCTGGCCACAGACTGGATGCTCATGTCCTGGGGTCCTACATAGGAGAGATAAGCCCCCTTAGCTGGTTGGAGGAATGCTGGAAAAGACAGAATGGCTGTGGGAAGCCTGGACTCTGCTGATGAGGAGCAAGCATTTGCTGGCTAGCCCCCAGGCAGGGCAGAGAGAGGTCTGCTTTAGTGGTGGCTGTATTTCCTATGAAAGCCTTGCTGTGCGCCCCAGCCTGACCTGAATGAAAACTCCGGACCTGCTTACTCCACATCACAGTGCAGCACTGCGTCTAGGGCACCCTCAACTGAGGAAAAGACTCAACCATGGGACACAGAGGTAACCAAGTGACAGGGTAGAGCCTGAGGGAGTAGTAGTGACCACTGTTGGTGCTTACACAATGGACATCTCTGAAGTCTCTCCACCACATCTCACTTCCTGATACACTCTGAGAGTCCACACAGTTCCAGCCCTGCTGAGTGATTCCACAACCGGGTTGGGGCAGTGGAGGCTGGAGGTAGTTATCAGTTATGAGAGAAAACGGAGAGTTGCATTCCAGCCTGGGTCTGAGCGGAGGTATGGGCACCTACACAGACAGCCAATTGGACCTCTGTCTATACACAGGCCCCACTTGCCTCAGCACTCCCCTCTTCTGGGGCAAAGTTCCTGGTGAGGGGAAAAAGAAACACACACACATGAAAGGAGCAGAGCCAGCTTGGGCCTGACCCTCAGAGCTTCTGCTTCCACAATTTGGGACCAAACCCAATCCCTGGTAGGGCAGTGATGGCCACTAAATCAAGAGGAAGTACTGCCTCACACCTGGCACTAGCTCTAGCTCCTCCGTTTACAGCCCCACCCCCCTACCAAGATGTTAACTGCCAGCACTTCTTGAGGAAAGACATGACTTTCATCCATGTCAAATCCATCTTTTCCACCAAAAGGCACTGGACACATGCAATGGGTATAGGGATGTCCCTCATAAGAATACCCTTTCAAGACCATAATATGTAATGGTTTCACTTAAATTCATAAAGGCAGAGAAAGTTAAGCAAAATGAAAAGGCGGAGAAATTACTCTCAAATTAAAGAGCAATGGAATATCCCAGAAGAAAATTAATAAAACAGAAATAAAAAATTAATCAGATAAATAATTCAAAACATTAGTACTTGGTAATAAAAATGTCAAGTGAATTAGGGAAAGGAATTGATGTAAACAGTGAATACTTAAAAAGGAAGTAGAAAATATAAAAATGAACCAATCAGAAATGACTAACTCAATGGATGAAGTTTTTTTAAAAACACACTAGAAGAAATGAACACCAGATTGAGATACAAAAGAAGGCATAAGTGAACTGAAAGATAGAAAAATGGAAATAACCCAATCAGAACAGAAGAAGAAAAACAAATTTTAACAATGAGAACAGTTTAAGAGATCTCTGGCATAATATTAAGTGTTCCAATATACTCATTATAGGGGGTCCCAGAAGGAGAACACAGAGAGAATGGAATGGAGAATGTAGTTGAGAAAATTATGGTTGAAAGCTTCCCAAACCTGGAGAAGGAAACAGATTTCCAGAAATAGGAAGCATGGAAAGTTCCAAACAAGATGAAACCAAAGAGACCCACACTAAGACATAACATAATTAAAATGGCAATAGTTAAAGATAAAGAGAGAATTCTAAAGTCAGCAAGAGAAAAGCAAACAGTCATATACAAGGGAATCCCCATAAGGTTATCAGCTGATTTATCTGCAGAAACTTTGAAGGCCAAAGGGAGTCGCATGATATCTTCAAAGTCTTGAAAGGGGAAAACCTGCATCCTAGGACACTTTACACAGCAAGATCATCACTTAGACTAGAAGGAGAAATAAAGAACTTCTAAGACAAGAAAAAACTAAACGAGTTCATTAATACTTAGCCTACCCTAAAAGAAATGCTAGAGGGTCTTCTCTAAGTGGAAAATCTATAGGATTTATATAGGAAAATCTAAGTGGATTCTACAGGAAAAGGAAAATCCCACTAGGAAAGGCAAATATATAGTAAGGACTGAGAATCAACCACTTAAATGAGCCAGTACAAAAATTAAAAGACAAAAAATGTAAAAGCAATTATAACTACAATAAACAGTTAAGGGATAAGTATGGAGATGTAAAATATGACATCAAAAACATGAAATGTGGAGGAGAAGAATAAAAAATGTAGATATTTTAGAATGTATTCGAACTAAATGACTACCAGTTTAAAACAAGTAGATATAATTATAGGTCAACATATATGAACCCCATGGTAAGCTCAAATCAAAAACATACAATAGAGACACAAAAACTAAAAAGAAAGGAACACAAGCATACTAATAAAGAAAATCATCAAACCACAAGGGAAGAAACAAAAAGAAGAAATGAATAGTGAAGAACAACAAAAACAACCAGAAAACAAGTAATAAAATGGCAGTAAGTACATACCTATCAATAATTACTTTAAATATCAATGGATTAAATGCCAATCAAAAGGTATAGGGTGACTTACAGAAAAAAAAAAAGACCCTTCAATATGCTACCTACAAGAGACTCAGTTCAGGGCTAAAGACACAAACAGACTGGAAATGATGGGATGAAGAAAGATATTTCATGCAAATGGAAATGACAAGACAGTGGGGGTAGAAATACTCTTATCAGACAAAACAGACTTTAAAACAAAGGCTATAACTAAAGACAAAAATGGGCCTTATATAATGATAAATGGATCAGTACAAAAAGAGGATATTATACTCATTAATTTATATGTACCCAATACTGGAGCACTAAATAGAAAAAACAGATAGTATTAGATATAAAGGGAGAAATTAACAATAATCCAACAGTAGGGGAATTTGACACCCCACTTACATCAATGGACAGATCATCCAGACAGAAAATTAATAAGATAACAGTTGTCTTAAATGACAAAATTGGCCATTAAGACTTAATTGCTATCTACAGGACATTCGTTCTAGAAACAGCAGAGTACACATTCTTTCCAAGGGCACAAGAAATGTTCTCCAGGGTAGATCACATGCAAGGCCACAAAAGAAGTCTCAACAAATTTAAGAACATAGAAATTATATCAAGCATTTTTTCCAACCACAGCAGGATGAAACTAGAAACCAATTACAGAAAGAAAAATGGAAAAAGAACAAACACATGAACACTAAACAACATGATACTAAGAAACAAAGGGGGCAATGAAGAAATCAAAGAGGAAATCAGAAAATACCTCAAGACAAATGCAAATGGAAACACAACACTCCAAAATCTACAGGATGCAACAAAAGCAGTTTTAAGAGGGAAGCTTATAGGAATACAAGCCTTCCTCAACAAACAAGAAAAGTCCCAAATAAACAACCTTATCTGCCACCTGAAAGAATTAGCAAAAGAATACATAAAGCCCAAAGTCAGCAGAAGGATGGAAATAATAAAGATCAGAGAAAATAAATGAGATCAAAAAAACAATAGAAAAGATAAATGAAACCAAGAGCCATTTTTTTTGAAGAAATAAACAAAACTGACAAACCTTTAACCAGACTAATCAAGAAAGAGAGGGCCCAAATCAATAAAATCTGAAATGAAATGGAAGAAGTTACAATGAGCACCACAGAAATACAAAGGATCATAAGAGACTACTATGAACAACTATAGGGCAATAAAATGGAAAACCAAAAAAAAATGTACAAATTCTTAGAAAGTTACAATCTCCCAAGACTGAACCAGGAAGAAATGGAAAATATGAACTGATCAATAACCAGTAATGAAATTGAATCAGTAATTAAAAACTCCAAACAAACAAAAGTTCTGAACCAGATAGCTTCACAAGTGAATTATAACAAACATTTAGTGAAGAGTTAACACTATCCTTCTCAAACTATTTCAAAATATAGCAGAGAAAGGAACACTTCCAAACTCACTCTACGAGGCCTGCATCATCCTAATACCAAAACCAGAGAAAGGTATCACAAAAAAAAAAAAGACATTTTCAAGCCAGTATCACTGATGAACATAGATTCAAAAATCCTCAACAAAATAACAGCTAAATGAATCCAACAATACACTAAAAGGTCCATACACCACAATCAAGTGGGATTTATCCCAGGGATGCCAGGATTTTCCAATACCCACAAATCTATCAATGTGATACAGTATGAAGGATAAAAACCATATGGTCATCTCAACAGATGCAGAAAAGCTTTTGACAAAATTCTACATCCATTTATGATAAAAAATTCTTCAGAAAATGGCCATAGAGGGAACATACTTCAACATAATAAAAGCCATATATGACAAACCCAGAGCTAACAGCATACTCAAAGGTGAAAAGAAGAAATCATTTCCTCTAAGACCAGGAATAAGACAAGGATGTCTACTCTCACCACTTTTATTCAACTTAGTTTTGGAAGTCGTAGCCATGGCTATCAGAATAGAAAAAGAATCCAAATTGGAAAGGAAGAAATAAAGCTATCACTATTTGCAGATGACATGGTACTATACATAGAAAATCCTAAAGACACCACCAGAAAACTCATAGATCTCATGGATGAATTAGGTAAAGTTACAGGATACATAATTAATATACAGAAATCTGTTGCATTTCCATACCCTAACAGCAAACTATCAGAAAGAGAAATTAAGGAAACAGTTCCATGTACGATCCCATTGAAAAGAATAAAATACTTAGAAATAAACCTACCTAAAGAGGTAAAAGACCTGTACTCAGAAAACTATAAGACACTGATGAAAGAAAGTGAAGAAGACACAGACAAATGGAAAGATATACAATGCTATGGATTGGAAGAATTAATATTGTTAAAATGACCAATATACCCAAGGCAATTGACAGATTCAATGCAATTCCTATCAAATTACCAATGGCATTTTTCACAGAACAGAAACAAATAATTTAAAAATTTGTATAGAAACACAAAAGTCCCTGAATAGCCAAAACAACCTTGAGAAAGAGCACAGCTGGAGGAATCATGCTCCCTGATTTCAGACTATACTGCAAAGAAACAATAATCAAAACAGTATGGGACTGGCACAAAAACAGACACATAGATTAATGGAACAGGATAGAGGGCCCAGAAATAAACCTGCACACTTACGGTCAATTAATCTATGACAATGGAAGCAATAATATGCAGTGGAGAAAAGACAGTCTCTTCAATAAGTGGTGCCAGCAAAACTGGATGGCTACATTTAAAATAATAAAATTAGAACATTCTATAACATCATATACAACAATAAACTCAAAATGGACTAGAGATCTAAATGTAAGACTGGATACTATAAAACTCATAGAAGAAAACAGAGGCAGAATACTCTTTGACATAAATCATAAATGTAAGACTGGATACTATAAAACTCGTAGAAGAAAACACAGGCAGAATACTCTTTGACATAAATCATAGCAATATTTTCTTGGATCTGTCTCAAATGCAAAGGAAATAAAAGCAAAAATAAACAAATGGGACATAATTAAACTTAAAAAAGCTTTTGTATAGCAAAGGAAACCATCAACAAAATGAAAATACAACAGGTTGAATGGGAGAAAATATTTGCAAATAATATGACTCATAAGGGATTAATATCCAACATACATTAACAGCTCATACAACTCAGTATCAAAAAACCAATAGCCCAATTAAAAAATGGGCAGGAGAACTGAAAAGACATTTTTCCAAAGAGGAAACGCAAATGGCCAATGGGCACTTGAAAAGTTGCTCAACATCATTAAACATCAGAGAAATGCAAATCAAAACCACAATGAGATATCACCTCATAGCTGTCAGAATGGCTATCATCAAAAAGATCATAAATAATAAATGTTGATGAGGATATGGAGAAAAGGGAACCTTCATACACTGTTGGTGGAAATATAAATTGGTGCAGCCACTGTGGAAAACAGTATGGAGGTTTCTCAAAAAAACTAAAAGTAGACATAATATATGATCCAGCAATCATATATATCTGGATATATATCCAGAAAAAAATGAAAATATTAATTTGAAAATATACATGCATTCTAATGTTCATAGCAGCACTATTTACCATAACCAAGAAATGGAAGCAACCCAAGTATCCATTAAGAAACCAATGAATAAAGAAGATGTGGTATATATATTTACAAAGGAATATTACTGAGCCATGTAAAAGAATGAAATTCTGCCATTTGCAGCAGTGTGGATGAATCTAGTGAATATTATGCTTGGTGAAGTAAGTCAGACAGAGAAAGACAAACACTATATGATATCACTTGTATGTGGAATCTAAAAAATAATACAAACAAATGTATATAGCAAAAGAGAAGCAGACTCACAGATATAGAAAACAAACTAGTGGTTTCCAGTGGAGAAAGGGAAGCAGAGAGGGGGATGGTAGGAATATGGGATTAAGAGATACAAACTACTATGTACAATGTAGATAAGCAACAATGATAAATTGTATTGCACAGGGAATTATAGCCATTATCTTGTAATAACTTTTAATGGAGTATAATCTATAAAAGAATGAATCATTATTCTGTACACCTGACACAAATATAATATTTGAAATATTTTATACTACAATAAAATAATATTTTTAATTTAAAAAGGAAGAACCATAAAAAACAGATAAATAGATAGATAAACAAACAAACCAAGGTGGGTGTATCAAGGCTGATAATGTGGTAATTATTTTCCATAATATATCATACTGTCATTTCATACTTTATTAAGGATTGATGAAGTACCATTTCTATAATTCATCAAAATTTCAAATATTAACAATTTATAATGTTTGACATTATTAATGGATAATTAATGGCAATTTCTATAATATTCATTGATGTTTTATGAATACAAAATGACTTTCAGGTTGGTTCTACTTCAGGATATAGGCAGCCACTAAATTTAATATAAAGAGACAATAATGCCATTAACACATCATAAATACCCTATGTTTCTATATACTGGTTATAAAAATTCAAATAAGTAACACAAAACTTATTTCATTTTGACTAGCTATGATATTAAAAATTTACACACTGAAATCCAGCCCAATAAAGAATTTGCTTTATGCTGGGGCAAAGTCCAACTATCTCAGGACTCCTGTTCCATCCCCTTGGGCTTAGTTTAGCTTCACCCAAGATAGGGCAGCAAATGCCACTGAGCATGGGATAAACCCTGACTCACACTTGGCTCCAGCTGTAGCCCCTCTGACTCCAGCCCTTCCTCCCATCAATGCAGTGGCTGCCCGTATATCATGGCAGAAGACGTGGACTCTGCTCACTACAGATCCAGCTCTCTCACCAAAGCCACCGGGCACATGCAAACTGCAGAGGCATGCTCCCACACAAGGACATGCCTTCAAGACCAGGATGGGTTACCCTTTCACCTAATTTCATAGAGGAAAAACTGAGAAAGTCAAACAAAATGAGAAGAGGATTATGTTTCAGATGAAAGAAAAGGACAAAACCTGAGGGAAAAAATATCCTAATGAAATAAATAATTTACCTGATAAAGAGTTCAAAGCAATAGTAATAAAAATGTTCACTAAACTCAGAAAAGCTTCAACAAAGAACTAGAAAATATAAAAACAAATCAATCAGAGCTAAGGAATACAATAACTTAAATGAAAAATACACTAGAAGGAATTAACAGCAGATTAGGTGATGAAGAATTCATAAGCAAACTGGAAGAGAGAAGAGGGAAATAACCAAGTCAGATGAGCAAAAAAAATGAGGGATAGGGGACATCTAGGACAACATCAAGCATACTAACCTTTACATTATAGGGGTCCCAGAAGGAGAAGAGAGACAGAAAGGGACAGAAAATATATTTGATGAAATTATGGATGAAAACTTAGCTAACCTGAAGAAGGAAACATTTCAAAAATACTGTAGATATAACATCTTCAAGATTAATGGTCACGTTGTCCCAAAAGAATATTTTGATAGAAGGAGGTGAATTGCTCAACTTCATAACTTAATAATAATAAGCTGTGTATTATGAAGCATTATTTTCTAAAGAGATCAAAATGGTTTTTTGGACACATTAGACCTAATAATAGGAAAAAATTAGCATATCTCCATGGTAATTTCCACATAGGTCATAGATACTGATTAAGGTGGTGAGGTGTAACAGATATGTTCAATGGTGACTTTTTAGATTAACAAGAAAAAGAAGCAAATAGCTCCAAATAAAGCTTGTGGCCACTTCAAGAGCAATGTCTTTCTTAAAAATAACTAACTTAAGAAGAACAATAAAGTGATGCTGTCCATTCTAAATTACTTTCAAGTAATAGTCTCACTTTTCCTAAATAGAAGTAAACGTAAGCCTTTAAAATCCTTTTTAAATTTTTCTTAAAAAATCATAATATGTCTCTGCAAATAAGGTAAATGAATACATAATAACAAGAAAGGAAGAGCATTTTAGGATACATAAATGAAAGTTATGTTGTTACCAAATTGAGTGTTGGAAAGAAAAATGGAAGAATAAAAGTTACATGTTTCTCTTCTAGATAATTAGAAGGATAGTGTGAACATTATCTGAGTTAGGTAAAACTGTATAAAAGCAGTTTTTCCTGACAGAAATTGACTATGATTAATACAAGGAAATGAAAATTTAGATGCAAAGTGTGGAATTGGCATCAGGATCAGAGAAACAGATTTCAGAGAAATCAGAGTTAATGTCTGAAGGCAATGTAATAATGAGGAAAAAATTGAACAAAAGTTTCAAAAGGATAAATTTTAGTTATTGCATTTTCTTATATTTCTTTTTTCCAAATTTGCATTGTGAAGTAGGAGCAACACCCCCCCCCAACCTATTTTATAGAAAACGAAGGCAGTGAACTCTGTACCTCAAGTTCATGCAGATGGGAAGAGCAAATCAACGTTTAAGACTCTCAGGCTTAGCACAGGGAGATCAGCTCAGTGCTTTGTGAACACCTAGAGGGGTGGGATAGGGAGGGTGGGAGGGAGACGCAAGAGGGAGGGGATATGGGGATATATGTATATGTGTAGCTAATTCACTTTGTTATAAAGCAGAAACTAACAGACCATTGTAAAGCAATTATGCTGCAATAAAGACGTTAAAAAAAAAACTCTCAGGCTTCTGCTGTTTATAACATATCTTTACACTAGGAAAGCGTTGTTTAAAAGGAAGGAAAAGAACCAGGATAAAATATGGTTATTGAAAAGGTTCAATAAATATTAATCAAATGAATTAAAAGAGCAAAGAAGTGATAATTTAATGAATCACTACCTTAAAGACTAGATAAAAATATCCAGATCCTATAAATGTTATGATTTCAGGGAGATTGGAATTCCATCAACATATATCTAAACAATCATTTATAAATGAAAACATATATAGATATAGATTCAAAAATTAATGAAAATCTGATTTATATTTTGGAGAGAGTGAATTAAAAGTTGATGTATGGAGGTTTAATACAGCTACAGGTGATGGCTTATTTGTACAGTCAGATTATGATGGAAATTTCCAACCAGGTTATTATTGAATATCAGGTCACTAAACAGCCATGGGCAGATGCAAAGCCTGTCTCCAAGTCCAGATGTAAAACCTCTTCTTGACAAGGTTCAAGGCTTGTCTAATACCTAAGTTATGTTGGAGAGTCCTGTAGCAGAGGAGTTTAATTTGCTTATGTACTTACAAAGACACCTTGAAAACAAAAAACGACTTTTTTTTCCTTTTAGCTAGCAGGTTTGTTTTTTTTTTTTTTTGCGGTATGCGTGCCTCTCACTGTTGTGGCCTCTCCCGTTGCGGAGCACAGGCTCCGGATGCGCAGGCTCAGCGGCCCTAGCTCACGGGCCCAGCCGCTCCGCGGCATGTGGGATCTTCCTGGACCGGGGCACGAACGCGTGCCCCCTGCATCGGCAGGAGGACTCTCAACCACTGTGCCACAAGGGAAGCCCCTAGCTACCAGCTTTTTAATACGATATTATTATTTCATAGTGTGCAGGTTATGACAGGAACTGTATGTAAGATTGGAGTTTGACATTGACAACGGATTTGCTTGTCTGCAGAATGTAGAAGATGCACTTGCTTCAATCTATGCTGCAACTGAAGTATTCTGGCTCCAACTCTATTCCCTCTCTCCTGGGCTTTGGAAATCTAGACATGCATTAGGATGTGGGAAATGTTCTTCCTATGTGATTCACTAGCCTGACAATGGGTAATAAAAACCTGATGGAAATGTTTTATTAGGCAGTGGAAGTAGAGTAACTGGAGCTAAGTTAGAAAAAGAAAACTATGCTCCAGTAATATATTTAATATATTTGTGTATGTTTGCAGAAGAGTGAGATGGAGAGAGAAAAAGGTTGTTTTGAAGGAGCAACGAAGACATGCAACTAAATTTTATCATTAGGATACATATTTTGTGTAATTTCAGTGAACACAAAGCAGAAATTTTTATTATGCAGTTACAGTATAATAAAAACATTACTGCAAAGAAAACAAGAACAAGAAAATCAACATATTCTAAAATAAAAAACTTAAAAGTTACTAATAATTAAGGGGAAAAAATAAGCTCTATAGTTTTTATATGTTATTAGAAGCTGAGACAAAAAAATCATTCAAGAAAAAAAGAAATTCTGAATGTAGACTAAAAGACTTAGAAGACAAATATGTTTTTAATTTAAAAAATCATAAAAGCCCTTTTTGAATTATGAGTCAGTCTCAATTAAGGCAATATTAAAATATGTTTTAAGAGAGGCTAAGGACTCTTAGCATAATAAAATAAAATTACTGAAAACCACAAAGATCAGCACAAAAGCTGGATCTTCTCCAAGAAAACTTGGCATGACAAAGTAGATCAATTTATAAACTACATCTACTCTGTTAGAATGCCAGCCAATTAGACTTAATATTTTCTTGGATATACATTACAGTTTTAGATAAGCCAAAATGTGAACCATTCGTTAAGAAGCTAGTTGAGAAAATTTTCTTGAAGATATGATTAACTACTAAAATTGCATTTTAAGGATTTCTAACGTTTAAGGAGCTGTGAGTTACAGGAGTTACAAAGGTTTATTTTCTGCCTCCTTATTCTACAATTATCAATGTATTAGTTAACTCTTGTTCAAATATATTTTCACATCAATATACTGGAAATTAATGTTTTCTTAAATATTAAAATTTGATCTAAAATAGCCAATTAATAGCTTTGAGAAAAATATAACATGTTAAGAAAACCCCACAAACACATTAAATATGACCAAACTGAAGCCAAAGGCCAGTTATGAAAGTGTTTATGTTATTTCCATTAAATTTAGTTATTTATTTAGAACCTTCTATATGTTGGGAACAAACAGGATTGTGATAATGAATAAGACCGTATTTATTGTGTCTAATTGAACTTTCCTTCCAGTCAGCTGTTTTTGGATTAGTCACATAATTTGTTGATAAATGGAAGCAAAGTTTACCTACTTTTCACTTTTTTTCCTCTATCCGAATTAAATCTGAGGAATTAACTCTCTTTTGAAATTTATATTTTGCAAATTTTTTTTATGAAAGTTTCCAAAATTACAGAACAGCTTAAAATAATAAAATGATAGTATAGGTTAATCAATTAATATTTTTCACATTTGCTTTAACATCTATATCTTTCTATCATCATCATCTAATCTATCTATATTTATTTATCCATTTATCTTTGCTTTTTTTGTTTCTTTATTGAACAGTTGCAAGTAAGTAGTCCATATTCAAATATGTTGAACCATTATTCACTCAAAAATCACACATTATATTTGGCTCTTAAATGTCTTTAAATTATTTAAATGTAATATAAACATTTTTACACTATTAATTTTTTTATAAGATCAAGATAGTTGTTTTATAGACTGTACTGAAGTCTGGATTTGTCTGCTTTTATATTTGTTGTATTGTTCAATTTGTTCCTTCATACACTGTATTCTTTATGAACTGGAACACATGTCTAAAGACAGATCAGATACAGGTTACACATTTTATTGGCAAAAATACATCTTAGTTGACTGGCTAGAACTAGGATCACAAGGGTCCATCCACTTACTGACAAGTTGTCCTACTACTAATCATGCTCATTTGGATCACTTGATTTCTTTGGAGACAATGAGATCTTCTCATTGTAAAGTACATTTTCAAACTCTCTGATATTAGTAAGTAACATTTATGAATGATGCCTAGCCCATTAATAACATGCACCTGAATAATTATTGCTTTGAGTTTAAATCATAGAAAAATTTTTAATTTATCTTGTTTTTAATTCCCCTATTTGTTCATTTTTTTTCTTTTCTTGTAAATTTATTTTATTTATTTATTTTTGTCTGCATTGGGTCTTTGTTGCTGCACGCGTGCTTTCTCTAGTTGCAGCGAGCAGGTGTTACTCTTCGTTGCAGTGTGTAGACTTCTCATTGCGGTGGCTTCTCTTGTTGCAGAGCACGGGCTCTAGGTGTGCAGGCTTCAGTAGTTGTGGCTAGCAGGCTCTAGAGCACAGGCTCAGTAGTTGTCATGCATGGGCTTAGTTGCTCCACAGCATGTGGGATCTTCCTGGACCAGGGCTCGAACCCATGTGCCCTGTATTGGCAGGCGGATTCTTAACCACTATGCCACCAGGGAAACCCCCATATTTGTTAACAAGTGTCCTTTACACAGGATTACAGCTAATCTCATGGAGCCAATCTCATCAATTATGATAAACTACAATGCTGCCCTTGAAAATAAGATATAAGTTTGATTCTTTGTCTTTACCATTTCTTTAGTAAGGATTTGTATGTCATTTATTTTCATTCTATTTCTTTATAGGCATCCATATGTACTTACATATATTTATATACTTAGTGTATTACAATCAATCATAAGGCATTTTAATGGTTAAATTGTTCCAAATTTGGCCAGGGAGCTCCTTCAATTTTTCATCTGTGTCTTTTGACATGTCCCCAAATTAGTCTTTGAAAGCTTCCTTGCTTTTTAATAAGACAAGATATATCATATTTTTCTTGTAATTCCCCTGCCTTATATACAGAAATACTTCTCTAACTGACCCTATATTCTATTAGTGAGCAATGGTGCTTAGTATCCAAGATTTGCTGTTTAGGGGTGTTCATTGCTAATGGCCTTCTAGTAGACAGAGCTCAGATATTTTCTTAAATTTTTTAGAACTATGTTTGTATTTATTTGTTTATTAATTAAAAACATTGGATCCAAAACTTGACATGTTTTCTATATTTGCTTACCCTATAATAAACATTTAATAACTTCAATATTACTAGTAACATTGCTATATTACTTTAGTATTATATTTGTGTTATGCTTGTAAGGGAAGTGTATAATTCATTTGTGGTTCTTTTTTTTCTCCTTGGGTTATATGCCATTAGTGATTTACAATATTAAAAAATCATGTATAGGGTGTCAGGATTTTATTGTCTTCACTTATGAGTGTTTGCAATTGTTTTTGCAAATAATTGAATTGCTTGCATATCATCTTAGTCCTTTTAAGGCTTGTTTGAAAATTTTGTAAGGGCAGGTTTAAAGTATCCTTTACTATAGAGCGAATTGAGCCCTACTGATAAAGTGTGACCTTCTGTGGTCTCTACTAAATTGACCATGTTTTCCCTACTAGGGCTGATTAAAACTCAAATGTCACCCAGCATGGTTGGAGCTCCGTTGTTGAGTTTACATCTTGGTTTTTGTTTATTTGTTTGTTTTGCTGCTGTTGTGCATACATGTGTGTAGGTGCATGCTCTTGAAATTGTATAAGTTACAGTTTTTTAAATGCCTGGCTTCATAAAGCCTCACTTACATATACAGCCTAACATTTAGCCTGATAGTCATAAAAAAAAAAAAAAAAAAAACCTCTGCATATTTCTGGAGCTCCTTCTCTGTAGTTTCCTTCTCTTTGTTACTCAGCCCCATAAATTTTCACTGTTCTGGTCCTTCTAAATATTAGTCTCATTCTCAACAACTTAGAGAGATCAAAGACCAGCTTGTATTTCATGGACTCCCTTCCCTAGCCATGATCCAGATAGGGCATGTGGGCATAAAGTCACAGCAATCATAGAATTGTCTCATTTGTTTCTTATCTCTAAGAGAAAAAAAAGTCTCATTTTGCCTGCTGTCCAGTATCTATAACTGTTATTTTTATCTTTTGTTCAGTTTTTTTATTGTTTACTTCGGAATGTGAGTCCAATATTAGAAACCTTTTCATAGATAATAATGGAAATCCTTCATATTCATTTTTCATATGCTTGATAGATAATATTAGCTCAGTGAGGCACACATCTTAGTATTTTAACAAGGTTTTCATTAAATATATAAACTAATTTAGATGGAATTGTCATCATTAAATGTCGAGTCCTCTTATCCAAAAACAAGTAAGAGCTTCCCTTTTGTTCAAGTCTACTTTTGTGTCTTTCATCTGTGTTTTAAACTTTCCTCACATTTGTGTAACTTTTAAAATTTATTACTATTTTATATTTTTCTTACTATTATAAATATATTTTGCTTTGTTATATTTTATAATTGGTTATTTGTTGAGAATACAGACTATTTAGTTCATATTAAATTTATATCCTGCTATACTTTAAAATTAATTTTTCATTGATTTTATCAATCATTCTTGGATTTACCACTTATTCAATCATATCATTCACAAAGAGAAAAAAAAATTATTACTTCTTTTCCAATTTGTATCCCTCATTTTTTTTCTTTCTTGTTTAATTGCATTGTCTAATAATTACAATAAAATGTTAAATAGCACAGAAGTCTGTGGTCAACTCTGCCCTTTTCCTGTCCACAGTGGAAATACTTCAGTTTTCCCCATTAAGAAAGATGTTAGTCCAGAATAAAGTATATATGCTTTGTCAGGGTAATAAAGATAGCATCATTTAATATTACTCCATGTATGTGTTTTAACCAGAAATGAGTATTGAAATTTGATGAAAGTCTTTTCAGCATTTTTGCAGATAATCATAATATTTTCCTTAGGCCTATTAGGATGAAAATCTTAATATTTTAATCCTCTACTCCCTCAGCTGTAGAACACCATAATCGGGTAACTAGTTTTTTCTTTAAACAGTAGCTTTTAGGGCAAAAGACAATTAACACCCACATCAGTCTTATAAATAATAAACCTCATATAATTAATAAATTATAAGTTGTGTTTAAAATATAAGGTATATCAAGTTTAACTTCTTTAAGTCATCTTGAACTTTCTGAATAAAACATCAGATGAATTTTCATTTGTATTTAACAGATATGGAGCATACAGCATTATTTTATATTACTAAGAAGGTATTCTCTTTCTTATTTTTTAATTTTAAAGTGGTATGTTTTTAAAAAATTTTTTCATAGATGAATATTTATTGTCACTAAGAGACAACAATATATACATCATAACCCCATTTGTAAAAATGTGTAGAAACATATAAAGACAAGTGTTCTAAGATGCTATTCTCTTTCATTTGACTATTGTTCTATACTTCAGACTTCTTATTCTCATTTCAAAAATTGATATTTACTCCTAAAAATGTCAGTAAGACTAGCTAAACATATTATAGAATAATAGAAACAAGCTAATATAAGACTCTGGCTATATCTACAAAAATGTTACTCGCTTTTAGCTCAGCAAATCCACTTAAAAGTTATAAAATATAATCTTATAAATGTCTAAAAATATATGGAGAATGATATTCATTATAACTTGTTTTATAAGTATCAAAACTGGAAAGAATCAATATGTTCATCCGGGACTGCTTATGTCAATTTTAGTGTATTATAGTGTATATATACAATGGAATATTCTTAAACTGTTTTTAAAAAAGTGAAAATTAGTATATGTTGACATAGAACAATCTCAAAAATATGGTAAAAATGAAAGCAATTTTTAAATATGTATAATATTATCCCATTTGAAAATTAATATGTGCCCAGAGAATATCTGAGAGAGGATATACAAAAAATTTTACCTTGGAAGGAGGAATTTAAGTCAATGGGAAGGAGGTCTTTATATTTTTTAGAATTAAAAATGTTCACATATTGCTTTTACAATAAGCAGTTTAAGTTAAAAAATGTGCAAAGGTATATTATTAAATGTATATAAATAAAAATCAAATCATGCATAGAAAATCCATGATTGAATTTTAACACTCAAATTAAAATTTTATTATTTTGTTGTAACAATCAGATTCAAACACAATTTTCCAAATTATATAAACTTTAGAAATTTTTGGCTTCAAATAACCACTTCATTTTTTTTCTCTTTTGGTTGTTATTCCTCAGAATCAGAGAATTCAAAGCTAAATATCAATATATTGGGTAGTTAGGGAATGCACCATGCAGGGGTGAACCTATCTTTCCTTCCATCACTCTTGTTGTGTATGAAATTTATTGTTCTAGGACGCTAAACAATAAGAGCTAAGGAGGTCTAGATATGTTCCTCTATACATTATAGGTATGTAGTAGTTGGAGATGTCACTGAAACTCCACTGGCCAGAAAATGTTAGATTCTGTGTCTGAATAAGTAGAATTTTCCAGCACATCTCAGAATGATTGCTTAACAAATAGCCAAGTTAGGCTATGAGAAGCCAACCCAGAATTCAGAGGCAGCTTATATGCATCTAGAAACTGTTGAATCCCAAAATAACTGCATACAGATCCCCAAAGTGAAATGAAGTTCATAGAAAAAAAAAAAATGTCCTCTGGCAGTAGACTTTCATTAGCTACTCTGGCTTTCAAGCTTTTAATCAATGACAATCTCCTTTCTTCCCAGTGCAGAGGTCTTTAACCAAGTAGTTTTTGTTTGTTTGTTTGTTTTTGTTTTTACCTGAAAAAGAAAGCTGATCTCTTAAATGCCCTTCAGTGTCTACTTACTGGACACACACAGTTGGAATCACTTTTAGATAACTTTTATATTTTTCAGTCTAAGGTGGGTGAAACAAGAAAATGTTATGAAGTTTCCACTATGAGATGAGCCCTTGGGGAAATAGATAACCTAAATAAAGGCAAGTGTGTCTATACAGGTAGTATTAAAGAAAAAAAATTAATTTGGTTGAATATCTAAGCTTTAATGTATTTTTGGCCTTAGATGGTACTTTTGGGCACCACTCTGGGTCATAAAATGTAAGCTCTTAGTTTGGAAATGGGCTTTAGAGGTCATAGAGTGCTAGTCCAACTTTCCTTCTACGTATCACTTATCCCTGGAGTATGCTGGGAAAAAAAATGAGAATTTATTTTGAACATGAATATTTTCAGTGAGAACTTTACCACTTATGAGATTGGCATAATGATTAGAATTACCTTCTTTAAGTTAAAATCTGTCTCCTTGTGTCCCTACTCAATAGTCTTTGGTTTTCCCTCAGAACAACATAGAACCAAGTCTCCCAATTTCATAATACAACTCATAGCTGAATATTTCTACCTAAACTCCATTTAGCTACTACAAGTTAATAGTCCTCTGTACCTTAAATCACCCTCCCTTGAACACAATAACCAAACAATTCAATGTTTAAGTGTAGTGTAGAACTGTCTTTTAGACCTCCTTTTCTTCTGTTTTCAAACTCCTAGGCATTCTTAAGAATCAAGAGATAGCTTATGCTACTTCTTGCTCTAACAAGCACTTTAAAATGCCACTTTTTGTCCACTCTAGCATCATACAAACTTCAAAACATCAAGAACTCTGTATCTAATTTAAAATTCATGCTTCTTGTGAGGTTTTCTTCACTTTCAAACAACAGTTGTTCTCAGTTCAGTTCATAGACCCATGAGCATCCCCAAGACACTTTTAGGGGACTTGCAGTGTCAAAATTATTTTTTAAATAATATTAAGATGCCATTTATCTTTCACTGCATTGGTATTTGCACTTCTAGTACAAAAATAATGGTAGATAAATGTGCTGAATCCATTCAGTGAATCATGGTAGTTGTAGTCATTTTATTTTCACCACCATGCTCTTAAAGGAAAAAGACTGCTTAACTTAAGATTAACTTTATGAATGAGTAAAAATTATTATTTTATTAAATATCAAACTTTATTATTTTATGTAATGAAATGGAAAATATATATAACAAGGAAATGATAAAAAAATAGATGTGATCAATTACAAGGTATGACCATGAGACAAAGAGGTAAAATGGAGAAAATCATAATTGAAAGTGAGTAGTTCAAGAGACTGTGGAGCCAAAGTGTTTGTGGATCCCAATATGGATGATGATATCGTTGAGGTGGTGACAACAGAGATAGAGGAGAAAAAAGTGAGGTAGAATACAAAAAATACTCTTCAGTGTTTGAAAAGGGTGACATAGATAACTAAAGGTTGGTAAATGACAAATTAGGGGAGCTAATTTTTTTTTTCAGTAGTGGATGGCACAAGTTTCAAAGAAGCTGATTTTGAAAGAGTAGCTAAGATAAATGGTTTCATTTTAGAGTGGGATACAGTAAAACACTTATACTACCCCTGGTGCCTAGTTATAAGGAATAAAAGGGATAAAACATCTTCCACTAGCGAAGTCTACAAGGGAAATTGATTATTCAAGAAGCAAGAGAACTCCAGTTCTCACTAAGTGAGAAGATTAAAGAAACATCAAGAGAAGTTCTTTAGGTTAGAGAGGACTTTTAAAATCCCATGTCTAAAGCGTGGGGGAAGAGAGGAGTAAAGCATTAGGTCTATGAGAAAGTGAGTGGACTAGTATGGTAATGAGTGTTCTCTGTATAACTGATGGCCTGAGATGAACAGGGATAAAAGGGATGAAGATATAAGTCCTGATCAATTTCCTGCTTTAAAGTAAGCAGCTCAGTCAATTCAAACTGTGATCCTGAACTTTCAGAAATCTTCGCAATTACTCCCTCTAGAAGCTACTAAAGATATGCCTGTGAGGGTAGAAGAGCGAAAGAGGTCCTTTATTGAGGGCAGGAGGAAAACTTCTTTCTTTCCTGTATTCTGTCTTACCTTCTGTGCTAGTGAAATACCATAAGGTGCCAACTGTTCCCATTCTTTCAAATATGTTGCTGCTCCTGGAGGTACAAGGCCCTTGATGTGCTGTAACAGAGAGGTTGACAAGGAGAGAAGAAAGCAGTCTTCTTGGCTCAGATCAGTGGGATAAATTAACACAGTTGGAAAAATAGCGTCAAGATGCACATGACTGGGGGCTGAAACTTGATGTTACTATGCAGTGGCTTACGTGAGAGATGCTGACTAAGAAGGATGAAGTTGAAAGCAATGAAGTGATATTTAACAAGCATACAGCATGACTCAGTGAGGAGTAGAAATCAATGAGGCAGAAACAGACTCCTCTTGAAAACAAATGAGGCTAAAATGGACCAACTCCCAGCCCTTTTCAGGTCCCTTTTTTGTTTGCAACTAAGTCAGCCAAGCTGAGTTCTAGTCATATTTCTTCCTGCTCTGAATTGCCTATATTTATGTCCAGTTATGGACATGAAAAACAGCCCACTAAAAGCATAATTGCTCATCCTCCTTACTCCTCAGCCAAAATTGCTGTTTATACTGCACTAGTTCTAACTCACAATGTGCTTAAATGTCATCACTCAGTCAGTGTCCAGCTTAAACTAAATACATCATCCCATTTCTCTTTTCAGAATACTGGGTTTGAAGTAAACAAGGACATTAGAGAGGACATTGATCTAATGGATAGGAGTAGAATTCACACACAAACATCAGGATCCAAAGGAAATATTCAAACCAAAATTTATGTTGTATTCCTAGGAACAGGTGTGCAATTTCATAAGGTTCTGAGAATATTTTTACTTTGGTTCAGAGTTAAGGGTCTATCTTTTTTTTTTTTTAACATGTTGGGTGTAGGAGTTTATTAATTAATTTATTTATTTTTGGCTGCATTGGGTCTTCATTTCTGTGCGTGGGCTTTCTCTAGCTGTGGCAAGCGGGGGCCACTTTTCATCGCGGTGCATGGGCCTCTCACTATCGAGGTCTCTCTTGGTGCGGAGCACAAGCTCCATACGCGCAGGCTCAGTAGTTGTGGCTCACGGGCCTAGTTGCTCCGCGGCATGTGGGATCCTCCCAGACCAGGGCTCAAACCCGTGTCCCCTGCATTAGCAGGCAGATTCTCAACCGCTGCGCCACCAGGGAAGCCCAAGGGTCCATCTTTAAACAATAGTTGAAAAGCATGGGATGAGTTCACTGTTCGGTAGCAAATATTCAGGCAAGGATGTGTGGAGGAGTTAGTGTCTTAGAAAAATCTATGGAATTTGTAAGGAGGCAAGAATAATGCACTCTAAGATTCTGGGTAAAAGTTCAAATTCTCTAGTATTGTTTTCAAGGCATTCTATGATCCACTGCCTGCTTCCTCACCAGACTTATTGCTCACTAAAGGCACTGGTAATGTAGAGAGAGTGTACACCTTCCCTTTGCAACTTTTATAATGTTGTTCTCAGCATGGAATGCAAAGTACCAATACTCAGGATATGAAAACCTTACTCTCCAAAGCCAATATTACCTCTCTGTTTTCCAGTTCTTAAAATATCATAAATCACTTGGAGGAAAAGCCTGGGACTTTTTTTTTTTCTTCTACACTGTGTCTAGCACAGAGTTTTGAATTATATATATTGAGGTTGGATTTTGAGATGACATGAAACATGGCAGAAAAAATCCTTGAGTTGTGGACTTGGAGACACAGGTCTGATATTTAATTCTGCCTCTACTGAGTACAAACTCTGACATTTTAGAAAAATTTAGATTCTTTGTGTGTATAATAATGATAACAGATCAAATTAAATATAGCATTTAAAGGGGTTTAGCACAATATAACAATAAATGATCATCTAATGTTAATTCATTTTATTTTCCAGCCTAAAATAATGACTCAAATAAAATAAAAGAGAAGAATTCTGGACTTTGAAAATAGATATCAAGTTTGGCCAAGCTTTGAAACAAACTTGTAGAGATAGCATACCTCTGAGAAGAAAGGTATTTCTTTCTTTTTCTGAAACTTTTTTCTCCTAGCATTGAAATAAGAAAAAGAAAATCTGACTATTTTCCACTGATTTTTTAAAAATTATTTTAAGTGCAAGACCTATGTTATGCATATAACTTTGGGCAAAGACCTAGGCCTCAGTTTTAACTTTAAATGAGGAATGGGGTGATATGTTCTTTCATCCCTTAAAAGGTGAAGAATATAATTCTTTATGAACATAACATCTCTTATGATTGTATTAGTGTCAATGAGCAAAGAATATTAAGCCAACTTAAGGAATTAGTTATGGAGTTGTAGAGACAGGTGTAGTGATGATGTTTCTTAATGTCTTTAAATTTTATTACTTAAAGGACAGCTATTTTAAGGCAGGTATATCTTTAATATCTGAATATTTCAGATAATTATAATTCAGATGGACTAGCTTAGAGCTCAGAAGCAGATGCAATGTAAAAAAGGAGTAGCATTGCAGTTTCCCACTTATATCCTCATTGATTTTAACAGTGATTAATTTTGCCTGATTATTTGAAACACTAGACCATTTTGTTTATCTGAGGTGAATCAAAGTTAATCAAACAATCTTCATGTTTAATTTCAATGGATTAACAAAATATGGTATCATCATTTTCTCTTAATCTAAGTTTCTTTTTTTTTTTTTTTTTTGGCCACGCTGTGCGGCATGCGGGATCTTAGTTCCCTGACCAGGGGTCGAACCTGTGTCCCTTGAATCGAGAGTGCAGTCTTAACCACTGGACCACCAGGAAGTCCCAAATTTTCTCTTAATTTAAATATGTAAAATTCTAATAACAGATTTTCTTGACTTAAGTGGTAGTCTTAAGTGGTTTCTACCAACAGGTACAGGTCTCCCCTATCTTGACACATGGAAAGATTGCAATTCCTGGAGCCTTGAAGTTAAGTGCGATCATGCGACTTACTTGGCTAATAAAATGGGGGGGGGAAATGACATATATTGCTTCTAGGCAGAAGTCTTTTAAAGTAGATAAGTAACTGTTGAAGTTCCTTCTCCCTGCTACTATAAGCAGTCTGCATGTGTGAGTGAGGAGTACATAAAACACAGTCCCCAGTTTACATATGAAGGACTTGTCCCATTAGTGAAAACTAAAGCTTCTTTTTAAGCCACTCATATGATGAGGCTATTTTTAACTGCAGCATTAGACTCTCCTGAGTGATCAAGAAACTGAAACCAGAAATTGAGTGTCTTCATAACAAAAATCATAAGATATTTTGCATAGGCTTAATCGTTAAGTGGCTGACAGCAAGGAAACTCTAATCCAGGGTTTGAAATATGGCCATACATGTAAGGCAGTAGCAAATTTTTTGGTAATACTGTTGCCTTTGTATGTTAAACAGGTACTCTGGGAGAAGAAGTCACACAACACAATATTAGTTATGTGTGTTGTTTGTTGGAGACTGTCACTGGAAGAGTATCACAGGAGAGACATAACCTCAGAAAACAAGTGGACAATTTGAAAGCAGGAATGAAAGGGATTAGAGAGACTCTAATATTGGAAACTTTTAGGTTTAGAAGAGACAAGTGATTCTCAATTTGGCATAATAAAATTATAAGTAAAAATGGCTGAAAGTAACAAAGACTTACTAAGGTTATCAGCAAAGGCCATTAATCCATTGTAAAAACCTGTGAATAAACTTAAAGCATGTGAGAGTAAACATCCAACCAACCATGTATTGCAAGTGAAACATGACCATTGGAAATGGTAAATACGGTTCATAAAAAGCTAAGTATCTCTGTTTTCCACCATCACATGATAGGCTCAAGGCATTCATAGTTACCTTGAAAGAGAAAGATATATGGCAGTAAGAAAGAAAGAAATATTGTAAATATGAGAATTATAACTCAGAGGATACTTTGTGGATATTAGCACATGGAGCTGTTTGGAATCAGATAAGAAGTTCACTCAATTTTTGAAAGATATAGAAGGCAAAAAAAAAAAAGAAACCCAGCATCAGTTTGGCTGAAAATTATTTAAAGGCTAAAAATGACCATTGGGCCTCAAACTATTTGCGTAGAAGATGAGCTGAGAAATAAGCTGAGGTTTTAGTAAGTGTAAATTTATCACTACCTAATTGAGGATAACGTAAAGGAAAAGTCTCCCAGGTGTCAGTGCCAGAGCTACGAGAAATAATGGACAAGGATGCTATATATTAGGGAAGCAGTCTAATGAAACATCATCTCTTCCAGGATAGAAAGGGAATTTCTCAAAATATCTGCTCATAGAGATGTCAAAATTCCTACAGAGCAGGACCAAGAACAAATGTTTGTCTCCGCATTTTCTTCCTTTCCAACAGGAGATATTTATTTTAATTATTCCTCCTCCTTTGTCATGGACTATTTCTTCTTAATTCATAGGTCTCCAGACCAAGTAAATCCACATCTAGAAATCTAGAACCAGTTTAGGACCACTTCAAAACACCCCCAACTCAAGGATTGCCATGAACACTCAGAGATTCTGTTCTTGGAAATGAATAAAGTGACCTACACAGGACTTTTGGATTTCTCCCTTGTAAAGGGGATGTGTTTGTGTCTAGGAGAAAGAAACTGAATGTTTGGTGACTAGAAGGCAAATTATGGTAGTCAGTTGTGTGGTTACATTACTTCCAGTTCTCCTGTGGGAATATAGTTGTTTTGTACACACTTAAAATTAGGTGAAGTCATGACATCTGCCTTGAAACAAATGAATAAAAACTATATGTGTCACTTTCAGGTTGAAGATTTTAAGAGTAAGTGTATAGTTTATCATGCTCTCTTTTCTCTTAGTCAGCAACCGATGATGTCTAGATTGTGGAGGTTATGTTAAGCTGTGTATCTGAAAGAGGAAAATATGGAGCAGAGCTGTAACTAAATTATAATAACCACATGTCACACAAACAATAAATGAGCCTGGGGTTGTTTATTACAGCAATATATCCTAACCTGTTCTAACAATTTTGAATGTTTAAAAGAAAAGGTCTATTTCCTTTAAACCACTTCAAATTATTTCTAACTGATGTATGTATGATGTGGTTAAAAAATAAATGGTAGACATACTCCTCCATTCACTATCTGAAATATTGAAAATCAGAAAAGAAACCCAGGTAGGATCCAACACATGTTTGCTTTAATCCTCAGCCTTCTATTCCATAACTATAGATAAATTGAACAAATTATTCTACTCTGTCCCTTTCTTTGGAAAATAAATGATGTCTACCAAATTTAATTCCAAGATTTCATGATTCTTAAATGTAAAATGAATTAGAAAAACTTAATGAATATTAACTCCTTTCAATGCAATTAATTTAAATTTAGCAATAGATTGTAAGTATAATTACCTACAGTGTATATATATTATTTAGCATTTATCTAGAAATCAGGATAATACTATAAATTTTGAGAAAAATGCTGCTCATAATTCTTAAGCTCTCTCTTCCTTTAGGTTTCCTCACTGTCATTAGTGGGTTTGATACTCATTTTAGCTTTCCAAAACTCAGAGCCTCACTACTGTTATCTGCCTTGAGATCACAGAGATCTTTACTCCAGTCACCAAAATAAACCCCAGAATCCCAGGCCCCCTCTCATCTTCTACATTAAAATTCCCATAAGGGTTTATATATTCTTACTTTATTCCAATATCACTCTCTCTCCCAAAGTCCTAAAACTCCTACTTATCATTTTAGAAATCATGGTCAACCATAAGCAAACTCTTTTATATCTTTAGCTTCTTGCATTAGCCAGGGTTCTCCAGAGAAACAGAAGCAACAGAATAGACAGACATATATAAAAGGAGATTTATTATAGGAATTGGCTAATGCCATTTTAGAGGTTGAGAAGTCCCATGATCTGCCATCCACAAATCTGCAAGCTGAAGAACCAGGGAAGCTGATGGTATAATCCAGTCCAAGTCAAAAGACCTGAAAATTGGGGGAAGGGAGCATATATAATCCAGTCCAAGTCAAAAGACCTGAAAATTAGGGGAAGAGAGTGGGGGTTGGAGAGTGTAAGTCCTGGTCCAAGTTTGAGAGCTTGAGAATCAGGAGCACTGATGTCCAAGGGCAAGAAAAGATGGATGTCTCAGCTTAAGCACAGAGAATGAATTCCTTCTTTCTTGGCCTTTTTGTTCTATTCAAGCCCTCAATGGTGAGAATGATCTTTACTCAGTCTACTGATACAAATGCTAATCTCTTCCAGAGACAACCTCATAGACACACCCAGAATTAATGTTTTACCAGGTATCCTGGTATCCCTTAGCCCAATCAAATTGACTCATAAACCCATGATACCCCTTGTTCTATATTCTCTAAATGTCTTTATCTAAATGTCAATCTAAATCTGCCCAGGTTAACAGCTTCCTCTGCATTCTCTCCAACAGTCCTAACACCACTGGCCTCAGATATAAAATATGTAACATTATCCTCACTATGGTTCCTAGACAGGTAATTCTCTCTCCCTCCTCAGGTAACTCACCATTATTTTTTGGATAATGTAACTTCTATATCACTGTAAGTCTTTCTAAAATTCCTAGTCTTTTTTTGTGTGTGTGATACGCGGGCCTCTCACTGCTGTGGCCTCTCCCATTGGCTCAGCGGCCATGGCAGGAGAGGTTCCAGACGCGCAGGCTCAGTGGCGATAGCTCACGGGCCCAGCCGCTCCGCGGCATGTGGGATCTTCCCAGACCGGGGCACGAACCCGTGTCCCCTGCATCAGCAGGCGGACTCTCAACAACTGCACCACCACGGAAGACCCCTAGTCTTAATGTTTAGTAAATTCAAATGTATATTCTGATAAAACAGCTATGTAAAAGTTGTGGATTTGGACTAGATATCTTATCTTCTGATTTTTAAAAAATTATTTCCCTTATATATTATCAGCTAGCATTCAAGGGGCATTGTTAGGAAAAGTAATAGGTTACTAAATATCATATTAATGATAAAATACTGAGTGGAATATTTACTATATCATATAGACTTCCTTTAAGGCCATGTTTTCCCAAGCAACTGGTTTGCTTGGAACAGAATAACTTTTATAAATGTTTATGATTACCTCTTTGTTTTGCTAACAAGTCCAAAGCCCATTTGGAATCTATCTCTAGCAATTATAATTTATTACATGGAGTCTTTGTTACAATTTCTTCTTATTTTACGGCAATGTTTTTCTTATGGTCCAGCCCATTCATCTATTTGTTTGCTTTACTTTATAGTAGTATAGATTTTTCTCTGTAACTTGACTTATATCTTCCTTGAACTAGGCTGAATATCAATCAGTTAATTTAAAAACAACAACAAAAATATGTCTGGTATACTGATTACAGGTTTCAAAGAAAACTTTCTATGACATCAGAGATAATGGACAGATTATCCAAGCAGACCCAAGCACTAAGGAAAAGACAGATTCACTCTCCAGAGATGAGGTTTATGACATAGGGACTCCTGAGGAAAAATTCTGTTTATCAGGAAAATGAATAGAGCTATGTAAATGAATGTTGTCTAATGTGAGGAAAAGTTTGAGACATTTGGATGGGGCACAACGTGCTGAGGGGATTGTTAATGGAATTCAATATAGGGAAGAGGAAACAAACACCTGAGGTAAGTTGTCTTGTCCTAGATGAGTTTTTCAAGGATATAGTATAAGTTAATTCCCACTTCCTGAACCTAAATCCAGGTGCCTGCTCCCTCACTTAAAGCAGCTTGAAACTGGTAATAGTTCTTTGTGTGTTTCCTTTAGGTATAGTCCTAATGTTATGACCTCAAAACTTACCTATAAATTCATGAGATTATTCTAGAATTTAAGTGGATTTTACTTTATGTCTGAACACTTTCACAAGCAAGACAACCCAAAGTACACTTCATGTATTCAAACATGTACTCAAAATGCATAATTTAATTTTATGTTCAGCAAGCATAGGACATTTGCCATGATGCATGTTGAAGATTGAGAATATTTACATCTACAAAGCTTAATTATTGTGACTAAGAAGAAACTCTACCTCTTTCAACATCAGTTGACTCTTTATTCCAAAATTATTTCTCAGGCAGATAAAACTGTAAACCAACAAATAATTTCATTATTTGGTTTTGGAAAATCTTGCAAACCAATTCACCCAGACAAAAGTTTGCTCACATGGGCAAACAGCTTACTTTATCAAACACTTTATCAAGGCCCATAGCCTCTCCTTACTGTGTCCATGAATTCTACACTATTATGTTATTAAATTTTCCCAATTAATACCCAATAATAAGATAAACTGTCCCCCTTCATAAAAGATTTATCTTGAGCTGCCTGAGTCCAGATCCCAAAGCCTATAGATACATTCCCCTGACCCTCCCTTCCCAGACACTACCGAAATGTTTTTAAGATTATGTTCTTTACTTCAGCTATTTTAATGAACTTAGCTTTCTTTCACTAGCACTTTTCTTAGTGGTCTTTGGTGGAAGGCTGACAGCTGACAATGTAATGCCAGAAAGCATTGCATACTTGTAGATTTGTCAGAAAGCATCATCTGCAATTTTATGACTAACATTGGAAGACAGCCAGAAATTAACAGACTTTGGAATGCATAAGGCTTGGTTTGAAGTCTACATTGTCCACTAAGTAACTATCATATCATATCCATGATATACAAAATATATATCACTGTATATGCTCTACTGGCATGTAAATCCAAAAATTTAAGTTAAATAGAAGAAAAAGTTATAATTAGGAGAACAGAACAGAGGATAAAATTAGGCACCATGAGAATGCTGGGTCTGACAGGTAGCAAAAGCAAGTGTCTAGGGAATCAGGTAGCAGAAAGAATTTAACCAAATTGATAGTAGACCTCAAAACCCACCATCAGGAAGAAAAGTAATAGCTGTAAGTAGGATTGATGGCAACAATCACCTTAAACCTGAGCCAACTTCTTTGAAGAGGATCTTTGTAACTTCCTTATGCAGAGACACAATGATGATAACAAACTTGCTACAGAAAACTACATATATTCTCAAGAGGAGTTAAGGAGCAGAAAGCCAAGTGGGTTCTTGGAAATGTCCTAATAACATCTGCCTAAATATTAGAACAAATGAATCCTCTTAGTTAGCATCATCTAATTTGACATAGACTCAGAAAAGGAAATGTAGATGAGAATGTGTATGATTTGCTTCCTTCTTTTCATTTTACAAAATTGCATGAGAATAAGGAAAATTTTATAGCTTTTCCAGGTAATTTTTAATCCTTTCTATGAGGGGATTCAAGGTAGATTGTTTTCTTTTTAGTATCTTTACTTGTCCAGGCAAGTTAAACATTTCACATGACTGACATATCTGACAGACATTACATCAATTGAGAAGGTACTTTTCCAAAAGCATTATTGTGAATTTCTATTATGCCAGTCATTATTTAAAGATACAATGTCTTCTCTTCCTTCAACTTAGCTGTCAGCCTTTTTCTTTCATTCCATTTCCACAAAGGTAATGGCCATCACTGACAATTTCCATTTGGAATGTTGAATACGAGATAGAAATGCTGAGAAGTGTTAATGATGTGGAGTTCATTATTGTTTTACTAATAAGTTCTTAATAGTAGTTGCCATTCCCAAAGCGTTTTTATTCTGAATGCTTATGATCCATTTTAGCACACATCCTTGTTGAAATACAGTTTAGTTGTTCCAATTACAGTTGTAATGTTTCATTGAAGGAAAAATTTTTAAATACAGAGATGAGCCAGAGCTGGGATGTTTAATTTGCTCTGGTTAACCTTAGAAACATCATTCATTTAACCATAAAATATAAAAAATTAAAAATATATGAAGAGGGTAAGCTGTGACAAAGTGAGAGAGTGGCATGGACATATATACACTACCAAACGTAAAATAGATAGCTAGTGGGAAGCAGTCGCATAGCACAGGGAGATCAGCTAGGTGGTTTGTGACCACCTAGAGGGGTGGGACAGGGAGGGTGAGAGGGAGGGAGACACAAGAGGGAAGAGATATGGGAACATATGTATATGTATAACTGATTCACTTTGTTATACAGCAGAAACTAACACACCATTGTAAAGCAATTATACTCCAATAAAGATGTTTCAAAAAAAAGGGAAAATAACATGTGTTGACAAGGCTATGGAGAAACTGGAAGCTGTGTGCATTGCTGGTCGGAGTGTAAAATGGCGCAGCCACTGTGGAAAACAGTTTGGTGCTTTCTCATAAAGTTAAACATAGAATTACCATATGACCCAGCATTTCACTCCTAGGTATATACCCAAAAAAACAGAAAACAGAGATTCAGACAGACTTATACACCAGTGTTCAAAGAAGTATCATTCACAATAGCTAAAAGGTGGAAACAACTCAAGTATCTATCAACAGAAGAATGGAAAACAGAATGTGGTATATACATACAATGGAATGTTATTCAATCGTAAAGAGGAATGAAGCTCTGATACATGCTACAACATAGATAAACTTTGAAAACATTATGCTAAGTGCAATAAGCCATACACAAAGGTCAAATGTGGTATGATTGCATTTATATGAAGTATCCAGAATAGACAAATTCATAGAGACAAAAAGTAAAATACAGGTTACCAGGGGCTGGGAGAGGGAGGCAGTTATTGCTTAATGGGTACAGAGTTTCTCCTTGGAATGGTGAAAAAGTTCTGGAAATAGATAGTGGTGATGATTAAACAATGTTGTGAATGCCACTAAACTGTAAACTTAAAAATGGTTAAAACAGTAAATTTTATGTTATGTAAATTTTACCACAATAAAAAAAAAATAATAAAATATATATATGAAGAATCAAAATGAAACTTTAAGCAAAACCTTACAGTTTTAAAAATAAAAACAAATATTTGCCTCAAATTATTTTTTAGGATTGAACTTTTTTAGTTTTTCTGCTTATTATATTTTGTTGAAATTGATCTTAGGGCTTTTGTCCAAGCTATTTTCATGCCTTGGGACATATTTTCTCCTATTCGTCATCTAAGTCCTATTCACTCTTCAATTCTCAGTTTTTCATTTTAACTAAAAGCCTCTCTTTTGAACATAATCTACATCAGATCCCCTGATTTTCCCTCACAGCTCGCATATTTATTCTCCTAGAGTGATTATTTCTTAATATTTGCCTCTATTACTCTCATGGAGACTGCATAATTGTATAGACTATGCAGTGATATCTATGAGCTTGTGTGCATTGTCTTTGTATTATGTTGCTTCTGATATTAAATTCAGATGCTTTGAAATTTAATCAGAATTTATCTTAGCCTAATCAAATATTTATCTCTTAGCTATGTTTAATTCATCTCTTATCATTCACTTAGTCTTTTACTCATTTTGTTGGTAACATACTGAGTGCCTTCTATGTGCTAGATATGGTGCCAAGTAATAGAAACTTAGTTTTTTAGCTTAACTCAACACTTGAAAGATACTAGGTTCCTATATGAAGAGACAGAGTAGACAACAAAACTTAACTGTCAATAGTACACTAATTGTTATGTTAGAAAAACACAAAAAGGGGGAGAATCTGTATCAGTTAAAATAATTCAAATTAGGCTTTACAAATTAGGCTTTTAATACACCACAGGAGATGACTTATTAAATTTTAAGTAGAAATTAGCCAGTTTGAAAAAGACTACAGGGCGTAGAGAAAGTGATGGCATGAATAAAATATTTCAGACAGAGGATTTGAATTAGACAGTAGCTGGGAATGCCCTTGAGACTTTTACCTCAGTTATTTTTCTCTACCTAAAGCACTAATCTCTTAGCTGGACAAATGGTTGACTTCTTTACATTCTTGAAGTTTTATGCACATTTTACCTCAGTAAGTCTTTTTGGCCAAACTATTTAAAATTGCAGTTTTGCAGATCTCTCAATACCCTTTGCCTTGCTCTGTTATTAACATATTTTAAAAACTGCTCATTTATGAATTTTATGAAGAAGTTATGTATCTATGACTTGCTTTTATTCATTTGACATTTTGTCACTAATTTTCATAGTCTGTTATGTGAAGCTATTGTTGACTCATTTTTACAGTTAAATATGACTCCAAATATACCACAATTTATTTTTTCATTTTCCTTTCAATGGGCCTTTGCATTGTTTCCAGGTTTGTGCTATTACGAAGAGAGGTGCTACTAACTTTTGCTTTGGGATCCTTTGGTTTACATGAGCGAAAGTAAATTTTTCAGATTCCAGGAGTACAGTTGTTGAGTCATAGGGTAGAGGGAAGCACTGCCTTTGAAAATGATGCCAAATTGTTTAACCAAGTGTATATAACAATTTACACATACATCAGTAATGTATAAAATCTTTATTTCTGTTATCAGTCTTCTCTTTAAGTCATTTTTCAGCCTAAACAAAGGACATAATCTTAGAGACATGTTCAATCCAGATCTGCCTCTCTATTCCACATGTTGTGGTAGGACATTGATGAGGTTTAACTACTGTAAGTGTCAGATTTCCTTGAACTTTTTCTTTAATGGTCATTTATCAAATAATGTGATGTGACTGCAAATGTACAACATTTGAGACTCTGGAAATTACATATACGAGCACTGCAACACAAATGAAAATTAAGAGAAAGATTATGGTCATAGTTGGTGGTTCACTTTTAAGCCAGGATCAAATAAAAGTTAGGTTCTAGATCTTGTTTCCAAATTAAAACGTTCAGAACTATTTGACAGCCAAGAAAATAAAGAATAAGAGCATAAAGATTAAACCTGATAATATGTGGGTCTGGATTTTGTTTCATCAGACTGAGGAAGAAATAATTATTTGCACACTGGGATCCATTGGATGTAGAATTACTACATCCGAAAGGTCTTTTGTAGAAACTATCTCTTCCTGAAAATCATCTGATACTTTCAGTTTGAAGTCTCTGGCTAGAACAGTTTTCTAATATTCCATGAATTCCTGAAAAATATGCATGTGAGAATCATTGCCTTAAAATATTTTTTTAACAAATCATTCTGTTTTTTAAATTTATTTTATTTTTGGCTGTGTTGGGTCTTCATTGCTGCACGTGGGCTTTCTCTAGTTGCGGCAAACAGGGGCTACTCTTTGTTGTGGTGCACAGGCTTCTCATTGCGGAGGCTTCTCTTTGTTGTGGCGCATGGGCTCTAGGTATGCGGGCTTCAGTAGTTGTGGCACATGGGCTCAGTAGTTGTGGCTCGCGGGCTCTAGAGCACAGGCTCAGTAGTTGTGGCACACGAGCTTAGTTGCTCTGTGGAATGTGGGATCTTCCCTGACCAGGGTTTGAACTTGTGTGCCTTGCATTGGCAGGCAGATTCTTAACCACTGAGCCACAATGGAAGTCATTGCCTTAGAATTTTATTTCTGGGCTTGCTTTTATAACACCCAACAATATGCTGTATTGAGGTTTGAAGCCCTTGAGGGCTATCTTTCTCTGCAGTCTTCCAGAAGACACAGTCTCTAGATTTTAGGTGACAGAGAAGTTCTTTAGGAGATTGTTGAGGAAAATCTAGCTGTATCAGCTGGTGATAACAGAATGTGAATTTCATAAGCCATTTGCAGTATTTTGCCATGTCTGCTTGTAACAGAGCAGAATCTAGTGTCAAAGGTGGTATTTCTACATGCATGAGTGTCTCATTACTAATTCATAAAAGTAGGAAAAAAATTAAACAGAAGGAACTGATCTCATTGTTCATAGAGCTGTTGACACTACTTTTTAGATGTGGAAGTTTGACAGTTTCTGAATGTTTTCTATTTTTAATCCAGAATTCCATTTGTTCTATTTTTTTCAGGTGATTGCTGTAATATGAACAGTGAAGTTTCTGAGTAAATGTCAAGGGTTTTCAAAGATTTTAAATGAAACTCCCAGTAAAATGGGCATATAGTCCCTAGAGAAATAGATTGGAATTCTCTAGAACAAGAGCACAGAATCAAACAATTTTGTTTTGGTTGCTACTATCAGAGCCAGGGATTTCTAACAAGGAACAGCTACATTCCATTCTGGGAAAAAGAAAATAATAAACAGGATATATTAAAAATCCAGTGCATGGGTATAGTTTCATAAAATGCACTTGGAAATATTCAAAGCAGCCTTGAGCTGTGGTCAATTTTCTAGGCTCAGTCTTTACAGTTTTACAATGACTATGTTGGTGACAGACAGGACATGAACGGAGGAGAGTCTCGGCCGGCTTAGTATAGTTAAGCCAACAATGTTGATGGAGTACATTGGTTGTCCTTTGTGTGGTGATTGATTTTTATGGAAAATTTTTGCAGGGTTCCATGTGAGAACATTGGTGGTACATAGAGAGCCATCCTGATAGCATCAGAGGTGATCATCATGTAATACTCAACAATATTAGTTTCTGATTATGGAGTCAATTATTGACCTTCCATCATAGCCCCTGGGAACTTCTTCACAGAATTAGCTCTTGGGGTAACATAGGGATAGGGCTTGGTCTTAGATATAAAGCTAGTTGATAAACTAGGACATGTGCTTTGGTCTCCATGTTACTCCATTATACTGGTCACTTTCTTACAGAACAATAGAGAACTTAAAAATTCTTTAATCTGATGATCTTTCTGCATTGGGGTTTATGCTGGGGTCAAGAATTCCTACTCTCTTAAAAGCATTTCAAAATTATATATTACCTTAGAGGTGTACTCATTTGTTTTTATATAACTGGCAATCTCTACTGAGTGCAATGAGTTCTATCTTCTCACCTGATTTAGCCTCTGGACAGGTTAATTTTGATGGGTGCGTTGAGGCCTTTTATAATGTTATCTAGCCTGATGGTTTACTCTTTCAATTGTAAACAAACAAGAATATATTTGGATTTTTTAGGGGTTATATAATAAATTCTTTGGAATTTGGATAATTCCCAGATAAATCTAGTCAATTTTAAGATTGTTCTTTTTCCAATAATGGAAGGAATGGAGCATGGTTTAGCTATTTACAAAGATGGATGGAAATCTGTGAAAAAAGACAGCAATATAATCTCATAAATGGTCACCCGAACTGCAGAGAAATTGTAGTTTTTGTTGAGCAATAATTAGTACACAACCTAAAGGAACATCAAATTTGAGGGAGACCCTAAATTCATGTAAGCAGAGATATTCATTCATTTAATTTATTCATTTAACAGCTTCTATTGCCCTGAGACAAGATGTATAAACTTTTACTACTAATTAAGAGAAATGCCATGATAATCTACCTATTTCTAATCATTTCCATGAAGCTGAATCAGAACATCAATGACTGTTCACATCATTTACATAATCTTGGAGGAAAGGTTTATGATAGTTAAAAAGGCCAAATAAGGGAAGCCATCCAAGAGTTCATTTTTTAAAAATTGCCTATTCATCCTTAGGATGTAAAGGAAGAATTCTGGATACTAGCCTCTTGGTCATGTCATATGGCGTGGCAATTTCAAGAAAGTTAGAAATTCAGTATCTGAATTACTAGGAGATTCACAGGAATCTCCCTAATTGACACTTAGTAACCTGCCTCGAAAATATCTGAATGGGTTATAAGTCTGCCAGAAATGAGAGATTTATTATCTTGGGACAAAGACAGGCAGAGAGGCAAACAGTTAAAAACAAGAAAGCATTTTACCAAGAAAATGGTATTCTTACATATGAACAGTCATTGAAAACATCCCTAATAGAATCGTTTCCATTCACAGGAGGCAGAACAAACTCAGAATTTTGGAAGTCAATGAAAATAAAACACAGCTTTGATATAACCTGGGACCTGCCTCACTGTCATGAACACAGAGGCTCCTTGGACCTAAGGGAATATGGCCTTCCTGGATCAAGGGTCTTGGTATATGAAAATGAGGTCGTCTTGGCTGGCACTTTGTGAGACACCACGCATGCCAAAGCTTCCACAAACACTACAAGAAAATAGTTACTTTAGCAAAACTAAGGCTACCATATTTACTAAACAAGTGAAAATGCCATCATTAAAGAGCCCTTTAGTGTCTCAAGGTTATTTTCTAAAATATCTGAAAAAAGGTATATTCCCTTAAAAATCTGCTTTTCATTGCCCCTTCACAAATATTACATTTATTAATTATTGCTAACACTGTAATAAATAATAATAATAAATTATTATAAATAACAGTACCATTATAGCTGATATTAACTGAGTGCCTAATATGTGTTGGGCAATACGAAAAATGTTTTATTGTGTATGGGTTTTTCTTGCATTTCTCATAAAACCCTATGGTGTAAGAAATAGTACAGATAAGAAAATTGAGATAGAGACATCAAATTGCTATGTGTTACAACCGAAGTTGGAATCAAATCAAATTCCTATTATGTACCAGTCACTGTTATAAGCACCACAGATTCAGAAAGATAAAAATGCTTATATTTGTGGAGCTTATATTCTACTAAATAGAGAAAGACAGTACGAAATATAAGCAGGGGAAAGAATTGGAGGGTGATAGTCAAAATGTGAACAATATAGCAGTAAAGAGGGCTTCCCTGGTGGCGCAGTGGTTGAGAGTCCGCCTGCCGATACAGAGGATGCAGGTTTGTGCCCCAGTCTGGGAGGATCCCACATGCCGCGGAGCAGCTGGGCCTGTGAGCCATGGCCACTGAGCCTGCGCTCCGCAATGGGAGAGACCACAATAGCGAGAGGCCCGCGTACCGCAAAAAAAAAAAAAACAAAATATATATATAGCAGCAAAGAAAAGTGGGGAGGGAAGAGGAGGTAAAATAAATGTGATGGTCAGAGAAGGCCTATTGAGAGGAAGCATTTGAGAAAAGATAGAGATGAGCTGATGGAGTAAGCCGTGGGGTTATCAGAGTGAAGGGAATTCTGAGAACGTTGAACAACAAATAGAAATGTCTCAAGAGAGGGCATTCCTGACTCATTCCAGAAATGACACTGAGATCAAAGTGGATTTAGGAAAGAGAAGACAAGGAAGGGCTAAAGGGAGGTCAGATCATAAGGTCCACGGAAGTCATTTTATTTTACTTATTTACTTTTCTACTAAAGTATAGTTGGTTTACAATATCATATCAGTTTCAGGTGTACAGTGTAGTGATTCAATATTTTTATAGATTATAATCCATTAAAAGTTATTACAAGATAATGGCTATAATTTGCTGTGCTATAAAATATATCCTTAATGCTTATTTATTTATGCATAGTAGTTTGTAGCTTTTAATCCCATATACTTATCTTGCCCCTCTCCCTTTCATTCACCCTATTGGTAATCACTAGTTTTCTATATCTGTGAGTCTGTTTCTATTTTGTTATACACATTCATTTTATATTTTTAGATTCTACATATAAATGATAACATACAGTATTTGTCTTTCTCTGTCTGAATTATTACACTAAACATAATATTTCCTAGGTTCACCACATTGTTACAAATGGCAGAATTTTATTTTTTTTATGGCTGAGTAATATTCCATTAAAACTATATATATATATATATATATATATATATATATACACACACACACATAAGCCAATGGATAAAGAAGAAGTGGTATATATACCACTTCTTTATTCATCCATTCATCTCTTCATGGACACTCAGGTTGCTTACATATTTTGGCTATTGTAATTAATGCTGCTGTGAACATTGGGGTATAAGTATCCTTTTGAATTAGTATTTACATTTTTTACAGATATGTACCCAGGAGTAGAATTGCAAAATCATATTGTAGTTCTAGTTTTAGTTTTTGGAGGCCCCTTTATACTGTTTTCCATAGTGGCTGCACCAATTTACATTCCCACCAACAGTGTAAAAGGGCTCCCTTTCTCTACATCCTCGCCAACGGAGCACAGGCTCCAGACACACAGGCCCAGCGGCCATGGCCCACGGGCCCAGCTGCTCCATGGCACATGGGATCCTCCTGGACCAGGGCACGAACCCACGCCCCCCACATCAGCAAGTGGACTCCCAACCACTGTGCCACCAGGGAAGCCCTATTTGAAGACTTTTTGATGAGAGTCACTCTGACAGGTCAGAGGTGATATCATATTTTTGTTTCCATTTGCATTTCTCTAATGATTAGTGATACTGAGCATCTTTTCATGTGACTGTTAGCCATCTGTATGACTTTGGAAAAATGTCTATTCAGGTTATCGGCCCTTTTTTTTTGTCGTTTTTTTTTTAAACTGTTGTCTTATAAACTCATTTCCAGAGTTACATAGGTCAGCACCTTTTTTTTTTTTTTTTAAGAAGATGTTGGGGGTAGGAGTTTATTAATTTATTTATTTTTGCTGTGTTGGGTCTTCATTTCTGTGTGAGGGCTTTCTCTAGTTGCGGCAAGTGGGGACCACTCTTCATCGCGGTGTGCAGGCCTCTCACTATCGCGGCCTCTCTTGCTGTGGAGCACAGGCTCCAGACACACAGGCTCAGTAGTTGTGGCTCACGGGCCTAGTTGCTCTGCAGCATGTGGGATCCTCCCAGACCAGGGCTCAAACCCATGTCCCCTGCACTAGCAGGCAGACTCTCAACCGCTGCACCACCAGGGAAGCCCCGGCCCATTTTTTGATTGGGCTGTTTATTTTCTTGATATTGAGTTGTATGAACTGTTTATATATGTCAGATATTAACCTCTTATCTGTCATATTATTTGCAAATATTTTCTCCCATTAAGTAGGTTGTCCTTTTGTTATGTCAATGGTTACATTTGCTGTGCAAAAAACTTTTAAGTTTAATTAGGTTCCATTTGTTAATTTTTGCTTTTATTTCTTTTGCCTTAGGAGACAGATCCAAAATACTTATTACTAATATACATATCTAAGAGCGTTTTGCCAATGTTCTCTTCTAGGAATTTTATGGTTTCAGGCCTTACATTTAGGTCTTCAGTCCATTTTGTATATGCCATGTGGAAATGTTCTAATTTAATTGTTTTACATATGGGTGTCCAGTTTTTCCAACACCACTTATTAAACAGACTGTCTTTTATCCACTGTATATTCTTGCCTCCTTTGTTGTAGATTAATTAACCATAAGTGTGTAGGTTTATTTCTGGAAACTCTATTCTGTTCTATTGATCTATGTGTCTGTTTTTGTGCCAGCACTATTCTGTTTTGATTATTGTAGCTTTGTAGTATATATAGTCTGAAGTCAGGGAGTGTCATACCTCCAGGTTTGTTCTTTTTTTCTTAATATTTCTTTGGCAATTTGGGGTCTTCTGTGATTCAATATAAATTTTAGGATTATTTGTTCTAGTTCTGTGAAAAATGTCATGGGTATTTTGATAGGGATTTCATTAAATCTGTAGATTGATTTGGGTAATATGGACATTTTCACAAAATTAATTCTTCCAACCCAAGAGCATGGGATATCTTCCCATTTCTTTGTATAATCTTCAATTTCTTTTATCACTGTTTTATAGTTTTCAGAGTGTAGTTCTTTCACCTCCTTGGTTAACTTTATTCCTATTATTTTATTCTATTTGTTGTGATTTTAAACCAGATTATTATTAATTTTTTGCATTCTCTTTCTGATAGTTTATATTAGTGTATAGAAAAGGAACAGATTTCTGTATTTAACCTTGTGTCTTGCATTTATTAAATACATTTATTAGTTCAAATAATTTTTGGGTGGAGACTTTAGGGTTTTCAATATATTTATTATCATGTCATCAGCAAATAGTGAGTTTTACCTCTTCCCTTCCAATTTCGATGGGTTTTGTTTCTTTTTCTTGTCTGATTGCTATTGCTCAGACTTCCAACACTATGTTAAATAAAAGTGTTGAGAGTGGAAATTCTTGTCTTGTGCCTGATTTTAGAGAAAAGGCTTTCAGCTTTTTTCTTTTCTTTTTCTTTTCTTTTTTTTTTTGGAATTTTGGACCATAGTTTATTCCTGCAAGTCACATTGAAAAGAAAAAAACAGCTAACATGGAGGTGGTGGGTGTATGCTGTTGTTAGAAGCTTGCACCACTAAAGTTCTCCATGGAACAAATTATACCCCTTTTGTTGTCATCATAAATATACAAAATTTTTCTTTATTAATTTTTTTACATCTTTATTGGATTATAATTGCTTTACAATGTTGTATTAGTTTCTTCTGTACAACAAAGTGAATCAACTATATGTATACATATATCCCCTCCATCTTGAGCCTCCCTCCCTCCCTCCCTCCCTCCCCATCCTACCCCTCTAGATCACCACAAAGCACTGAGCTGATATCCCTGTATTATGCAGAAGCTTCCCACTAGCTATCTATTTTACACATGGTAGTGTATATATGTCAGTGCTACTGTTTCACTTCTTCCCAGCCTCCCCTTCCCCTACTGTGTCCTCAAGTCCATTCTCTACATCTGTGTCTTTATTCCTGCCCTGCCAGTAGGTTCATCAGTACCATTTTTCTAGATTCCATATATATGAGTTAATACATGGTATTTGATTTTCTCTTTCTGACTTATTTCACTCTGTATGACAGACTCTATTGACTGTTGAGTATAATAATAGCTGTGGGTTTGTCATAAAGGCCTTTATTATGTTGACATATGGTCCCTCTAAACCCACTTTGATGAGAGTTTTATCATAAGTGGATGTTGAATTTTGTCAAATTCTTCTTCTGCATCTATTGAGATGATTATGTGATTTTTATGCTTCTTTTTTTAACCCTCGTGTATCATAGTGATTGACTTGCCAATATTGAACCATCCTTGTAAGCCTGGAATAAATCCAATTTTGTGGTGTATGATCCTTTTTATATATGTTGGATTCAGTTTGCTAATTTATTGTTGAGCATTTTTACATTTATATCATAAAAGTAGTTGTATTTTTCTTTCTCTGGTTTTGATATCAGGGTAATTGTGGCCCTGTTGAATGAATTTGGGAGTGTTTCATTCTCATAAATTTTTTGGAATAGTTTGAGAAGAATAGGTATTAGCTTTACATTATAATTTTGGTAGAATTTCCCTGTAGAGCCATCTGGAACTGGATGTTTGTTTGCTGGGAGGTTTTTATTATTATTATTAATTATTATTATTATTATCAGTTTAGCTACTAGTGATCAGTCTGTTCAAATTGTCTGTTTCCTCTTGATTCAGTCTTAGCAGATTGTATAAATTTGTCCATTTCTTCTAGGTTGTCCTATTTATTGACATTTAACTGTATGTAGTATTCTCTTATGATTTTTTGTGTCTCTGTGGCATTGGTTGTTGTTTCTCCTCTTTTGTTACTTATTGTGTTTATCTGACATCCTCTTTTCTTCATGATGAGCCATGCTAAAAATTTGTTAATTTTGTTTATCTTTTAAAAAAACCAGCTCTTGGTTGTATTGATATTTTCTATTGGTTTTTCAGTCTCTATTTTATTTATTTCCTCTCTGATCTTTATTATTTTCTTCCTTCCACTGATATTGTGCTTTGTTCCTCTTTATTAATTCCTTTATTTGAGATTTTTCTTGTTTCATGAGGTAGGCCTGTATCACTACACACTTTCCTCTTAAAACTGCTTTTGCTGCATCACATGGGTTTTCGAAAGTTGTTTTCCCATTTTCATTTGTCTCAAGGTATTTTCTGATTTCCTCTTTGATTTCTTCATTGACTTATTGGTTTTTTAGTAGCCTATTGTTTAGTCTCCACTTGTTTTTGATTTTCTCCTTTTTCTTTCTGTAGTTGATTTCTAGTTTCATACTATTGTGGTCAGAAAAAATGTTTGATATATAATGTCTAGGCTCTTAAATTACTGAGATTTGCTTTGTGACCTAGGATGTTGTCTATCCTGGAGAATGGTCCATGTGTATTCTACTGGTTTGGGATGGAATGTCTCATATATATATATTATGTCCAAATGGCTTATTGTGTTATTTAAGACTACTGTTTCCTTATTAATTTTCTGTCTGGATGATTGTACACTGATTTAACTGGGGTGTTAAAGTCCCCTCCTATTATTTTATTGTCAAATTCTCCCTTTATATCTGTTAATATTTGTTCTATATATTTAGGTGCTCCTGTATTAGATGCATATATGTTAACAAGTGTAACACCCTCTTCTTGTACTGATTCCTTTATCATTATATAATGTCCTTTGTCATTTGTAATAGACTTTGTATCAAAGTTTATTTTGTTTGATATAAGTATTGCTACCTCTCCCTTCTTGTCCTTTTTATTTGCATGGAATATTTTTTTCCATCCTCTCACTTTCAGTCCATGTGTGTCTTTAGTTCTGAAGTGAGTCTCTTGCAAGCAGCATATAGATGGGTCTTTTTTTTTTTCTCCAATTAGCCACCCTATGTCTTTTGATTGGAACGTTTAGTTCATTGACATTTATTCCTTGTTTTACTGTTGTTTTTGTAGTTCTTTCCTGTTCATTTCTTCTTTGTTTCTTCCTTTGTGGTTTGATGATTTTCTTTAGTGGTATGCTTGTGTTCCTTTCTTTCTAGCTTTTGTGTATCTATTGTTTGGTTTTGATTAGGGATTACCATGGGGTTCATATATGTTGACCTATAACTGTCTGCTCTTTTTTAACTGGTAGTCATTTAAGTTCAAGCACGTTATAGAAGATCTACATATTTTACTCCCCTCCCCTATATTTTTTTCTTTCTGATGTCATATTTTACATCTCCATGTTTATACTTAACTATTTATTATAGTTACAGTTGCTTTTACAATTTTTTGTCTTTTAATCTTCATACTAGCTTATTTAAGTGGTTGGTCTTCAGCCCTTATTATATATTTGCCATTCCTTGTTGGATTTTTTCTTCCCTATATATTCTCACTTACTGTTACATTCTTTTTTTCCACTTAGAGAAGACCCTTTAACATTTCTTTATAGAGTACATTTAGATTTGATGAACTCTTCTGATTTTTGCTTGTCTGAGTTCTTTATCTCTCCTTCAATTCTAAATGATAATCTTCTGGGGTAGAGTATCCTACGTTGCAAGTTTTTTCCTTTTAGGACTTTGAATATAACATGGTACTTCCTCTGCCCTGCAAAGTTTCTGCAGAAAAATCAGCTGTTGGCCTTATAGAGATTCCCTTGTATATGATGCTTTGTTTTTCTCTCACTGCCTTTAGAATTCTTTCTTTAACTTTACCATATTAATTTTGATATGTCTCAGTTTGGATCTCTTTGGGTTCATCTTGTTTGGACCCTCTGTGCTTCCTGTACCTGGATATCTGTTTCCTTCTTAAGGTTTGGAAAGTTTTCAGGCATAATTTCATAAAGTACATTTTTGACTGTCTTCTCTCTCTTCTCCTCCTGGGACCCCTATAATGTAAATGCTTTTTTTTTTTCCCCAGAGATCTTGTAAAATATTCTTATTTTTTAAGTTGTTTTTCTTTTTGCTGTTCTGATTAGGTAATTTCCATTATCCTATCTTCTGTATCATTAGTCTGCTGTTAATTACTTGTAGTGTTTTTTATGTCAGCTATTGTATTCTTCAGTTCTGACTGCTACTTCTTTTTTATATTTTCTAGTTCCTTGTTAAAATTCTCACTGTGTTCATCTACTATTTTTCCCAATTCAGTTAGCATTTTTATTACTAATGCTTTGAATTCTTTAACTGATAAATTGTTTATTTCTGTTTCATTATTTATTTTTACATGGGTTTTCTCTTGCTCTTTCAATTGAGACCTGTTCTTCCATCTTATTTTGCTTACTGTTCTCTATGTCTATGAATTTAGGTGAAACAGTTACCAATTGCAGTCTTGAAGAGGTGTTCTTATGTGGGAAAATCCCTGTAGAGTCTGTGTGTCCCCAGGGCCTTTGGTGGGAGTGCTGGATTCAATGTGAACACCCATCATGTTTTTCCTCTGGGTGTGCTGGCAGCTATCACCTTGATAGGAGATGGGGTTAGAGATGGAGTGGCTTAGGCCAGAACCAGGAGTGAAGTGCGGCTTCCCTTATACTCAGTGCTGTCTGAGCCCTATCTGGAGCAGGATCAGATCTCAAGTAGCTGGAGGAGGCCCCCTGAGGGTCAGATCTGAGCTGGGTCTGTTCGCTCTAATCGTGTACTCTCCCCTCTCCCAGCACTGACACCCATGCCTCAGATGGGAGCAGCACTGTAGCAAGAGAGGCCCATGAGGTCTCTAGGCTTGTTTTGGGGCTGAGGCTGTGGCAGTCTGGTTACAGACAAAGGTCTTGGCTGCTTCTGATGTGCTGCCTGTGCAAGCACCAGTAATGGCTGCCTACACCCTGCTCAGGCACTGCTTCCTCACAACAGATCTTTCCCCTCAACCTCTGCTGCCCCTGCCCTGGTGTGGAACCTTGCCACAGGGGGCAGACAGGGATTGTGTGGGCTCTCAGCATGTGTTGGAGCATGGGCTATGGCAGTCCACCTTTCCTCAGAGATTGGAACTGCTTCTGATGCCTTGTCTGTGTAGCAGTAGCTGCTCCCAAATCACTCAGACACTGTTTGGGGTTTTAGTTGCTTCTGTGTCTCATGGCTGATCAAATTCCACAGTTGTGTCAGCCCTCACTCAAGTTTGGAGCTGCAAAGTGAAGTAAGCAGGGTTAGAGTATTCCATTGGCTTAGGCTGGGGCATGTGCTGGGGCAATTGTGGGAAACTGGGCAGCCACTCATGCAGTTTTCAATCTGCCCTCTCCTCCCTGCTTTGGGAGTAAGCATTTTCACAAGCATGTGTTCCTCACAAGTGAGGTCCGGCCTTACCACAGCCCTCCTGTTAGTCCCACCAGCCCTCCGGCCAGCAAGAGAGCTCGTCTTCCTTGTGGTGGACATCAGGACTGGAGCCACCAATATGTGGCTTAAACTACTCACTCTCCAGGGAGGATCTCCACTTCTGTAATCTCCTTTTTCCTCTGTGTCTCCTCCCATGGGAACAGGTCCCAATCTGATTGCTTCTTTTCCCTTCTTTCTTAATTCCATGTAGATCTTTCTTATAGCCTTCATTGTACAGAAGTATTTCTGCCAGTTTCCAGTTAGTTTTCAGTGAGAATTTTTCCATGGGTAGATGTATTTTTGATGTGTTTGAAGGGGGAGGTGAGTTCCACATCCTCCTACTCTACCCTCTTGCTCAGTCTCCAAAGTCTTTTTATTTTTATTTTAAATACTCTTTTATTCTGAGAGGGCTTAAGAGATATTAGAGGACAGGATACAACTGCACTTCCATTTTGAAAATCTCTTTTTGGCAGCTGTCTTCAGTAGTTTGTAGGAGCTCAAGAATGGAAGCAAGGAGACTATACAGGAGAAATGGTGCCTATTAGGATATTTCCTCTCAGCTTAAACCCATTCTTCTATGTTATGCCTTGTGATCTGTGGTTACTCTCTAAACCTGCTACCTTACAATTAGTTGTGTCACTAGAGGTGCCAGTGGCTTCCTGGAAGCTGAAGGAGAAAGGAATGACACTGTCCTTCCCTTTTGCCTCTTCCCCCTTCAGCTGGACCCCAGCAGTTCACTAATAGTTCCAGAGGCAATAACTGATTCCAGTTCATAGGTTCTTCACAGCTCCATTAACCAGCATCCTTGTGCCTTCTCTAAGCATAAGCATCAACACTTCAGTGATTCTGAGTCTCAGATCCATAAGTCCCCTGCTTGAGCTCCTGGGCTACCTTTTTTTTTTCCTTGTCTATAGCACATAAAAGAGCTCATGAAACACATACACGAACTGAAAAGAAAAGCAAGAGAGTGACTACTATAAATGTCAGAACAGTGTTTACCCCCAAAAAGGTCAAGAGGATCTAGAAAGGCAAACTTGGGGGGGATGGGGACTTCTGCTGTGATTGAAACTTTATTGATACGGGTAATAATTTTATGATAATTTGTTGTATAATTATTCACTATGCTGTATATTTCTGTTTTATACGCTTTCCTGTGCATTTTTTCACAATAAAAATCATAGAAAAATTTAATGTAAATTGTAGAAATATCCTCTCAATATGTGAACAATATCAATAAATTGCTTAATAGATCTCTAAGTTGTTAAAACAAAAGCAAATCTGGGAAAATCTACCAAATAATTGGGTTAACAATGTTCTCTCCTCAATTCAAATTTGTATGCAATGTTTTGATACATGTCTTTTGAATTTTTTTCCAATCTTTTTCTTCTGCTATTGAGATATATATGATGTTTTTTCCTTTTATTTGTTATTGCAATGAATTACATTCATAGCATTTTAATGTTAAATACATCTTTCCTTCTTAGATTAAAGACAATTTGTCCATTGGCTTCTGAAATTTAAATTGAAGGAAGATTAAAAATACAAAATTTTATCTGAATGCTTATAGGATTACTCAGACATCACTTTTTCATAGTTTAGTTAGTAAGTAATTTTATTGAAAACTTAAAATTCATTTTTTTTGATTTATTCATATAAATACTGTATTTTAGTTTTTAATATTTAATTTCATTTTATACTGTAATTCTTGTTTATTTGTGCATTCTTTATCAGTCTCAAAATTATTTTTTAGCCATTATTCTTTTAAAAGTAAACTTTGCCTTTGCTAACTCTTTACATCTTATAATTTTATTTTTCCATTCTCTTTGCCTTCATCCTCTTATTCTTCTTCTAACTTACCTCTGTAATTAAAGCATTAATTATCAGCTTCTCTTTCTCTTCTAAGAACATACTATTCTTTAAAATACTACATTAGAAACTCATGTTTCTATATGTAACAATTTTTGTTTCCTTGCATTCTCAATGGGTTTTAAACTATCATTTTTTGGATATTTATATTTCTAAATGTATGAAATTTTAAGTTGGCTTTTGCTTACCTTTTAGTTTCATTATATAGTACGTAGAGAAGGCTGCCTATATGTTACAGTTATTTGAAATTTGTTGATATATTTTTCACGGCCTAATATATTATGATTTTTTGCAAATGTGTCAAGTGTTCTTGAGAAGAATGTGTATTCTGTAATTGTTTGGTGCAGGATTTTATATGTGTACTTGTTAACTGTACATTAAAAACATATTATAACTCAACTATCTATACTTGGGATATTTGTCTTGGCAGCTCTCACAAGATAAAGATTTAGCTTCTCTTTGAACTTCTAGCAATTTTTGTTTCATATATTTACCAAAGCTCTCTTGTTACATGTAGATAAGTATAAAATTGTTAATGCTTTCTGAGTAGTTGAGTTCTTCATCATTACATAGTGATTTCTACATGATGATTTTGCATTAAAATCTATTTTGTATTAAATCAACATAACTTTATTTTGATTAACATTTTAGGGGGGTTTCCATCCATTAAATGACTTAAAGGCATTCAATGTTAGAACATTCTGGTGCCTATCTCGTACAAAGCCTGTAGTTTGATTTTGCATTTTCATCCAGACTGACCATTACAGTTTTGTGTTTTTAATCTAGCATGTTTAGGTTGTTTGCATATTGTATTATTACTGATGTTTTGCAAGTAATTCTATATATTGTGTACTTCCAAATCACCTCTCTCTTTTTTTGTCCTTCTTTTATTCTCTTTTATTACCATATTATGGACTGCGTAAGGTTACCCTTTCCCATGCCACTTTATTTCTTGCTATCAATTTGGATGTATATAACTTTAAAAAAATTCTTTTAGTTGGCCCTTTAATATTCTTACCTTGCATACTTATTTTTAAATTCTAGAATAAATTGTTATTTTAACCTTCTCAATACCAGATTTTAAAACATTTTAACACACCTCCCCATCCAAAATTACAAGATTTTAGTTTTGTCTTTTTACTGTCAAACACATGTGATGCATTCTGTAGTCTTAGAGTTTATTGCATTAACATCAGATAAAAGTTAGATAATTTTACAAATCTCCGAATATTTAGCCTAATGTTTGATTAGAAAATATCTTAAATTAAAATTTATTTTACATTTGAACGATAATTTTCTTCTGAATTATGTATCTTTTTATGGGATGCATGCATATATTTCTCAAATCTTATTTCCCTTTAGAATTACCTTGTAGCATTTTAGGTCATAGCATTCAAAGTTCCTGTCTTTAGATAATGTTATTTAATTGGTCTAGGTTGTAACCTGGGCATCTGTACTTTTATAGACGACTTCCCCTCCACTCTCACTCAGGTGATTACAATAGCAGCCAAGTTTAAAACAACTGGTTAACCTAAATTGTGGGCTCTTTGAAATCTGAAAAAAATGTCTTGCTATTTTTTCTATTCCTAGTACACAATACATTAGACACAGTGGTTGCATATTAGACAAATAAGAGAATAACCACATATTATAATGACATTCAGAGCTCATATAGTACCAAAGTCCAGCATGATAACAGAGTTCTTCAACTCAGGTTAAAAATAGAAACAAAAGTAAACAAAAACAATATCCATTCACTTTTCTCTTGAAGTGATTTTTTTTAAGGTTTCATTTGCTTTTTGAGAATAGGATTATTTCCATCATCATAATTTTCCATCTCCCTATTTTATCCATCATTTGAAACTGTTAGCCATTGTTAGTATTTCACAATGCACCTATTTATCTTCATTATATAAAACCAGACTTATTTATTTGCTGATTATAACTGAACAAGTTTAAAGTTAGTGATATTTTTAAATGCAAGCAGCAGTTTTGACTTGTAGCTTATTCCACAGGACAGTGCTGAACTAAGGTTTTTTTATAACTGCTAGATCTCTGATGAGGTAGGTAGGCTTAATTAATGCCAAATGATACTCACACCAGGAAAAAAACTTCTTGCAGTGAGGGAAGAAGCAGCACATTTAATTTGTTATTACTAAAGGAAATGTGATACTGGGACTGGATGTTGTAGAAGGCAGAAGGGGCTATCTAGCAATCTGTCAATTTAGGCTCATTTGCATTCAATAGATAATAAAGCTCTATTTAAATAAATATCAATATGAGCTATATTTTTGTTAGACTGATTGCTCTTAATTTTGGATTCTAGCATTTTTTGAAAGTCAAATTCAATGTGGAGAGCTACAGGGGAAATGTCATTCAGTCACATCTCACTATTACTATAGATCATTCTGGATCTTCCTTGATTGCCAGTTTACATATTAAACTTTCTATTTAATCATTAATTCATATTCCTGGTTGAAGATATATTGGCACATATAATAAACAGAGTCTACATATATTTGTATGTGTGCACATAATTGTCATATATATTTTTTTATTTTCTCTAGACACATTATTTTCTAACATATGTAGGAATGAAGTTTACAGAAGTGTATTAATAAGACTGAAAATTTTTTCAAGGTTTCATTGTAGTTCTAAACTTTAAAAAATGTATTTAACTGATTTGTTATTTGGTGCATGCAATTTTATAACTACTGTGTTTTCTTTATAAATTTTGAACTTTATCATGACCCAATGTCCTTTTATACTCCTCAGTGATTTGTATTTTAAAGTCCATATTTTCTTTTATTTGTATTTTAGTGTGCATGACTATTGATAGGTACTGTTCCTTGGAATAACGCCTGTAGAAAGAAGGTGAGAAGACACTGTTGTATACATCTTTTAGCATGTTTATAATTGTTGCTTTGAAATTATTGTCTGATAACTCCAACATCTGTGTCACCTCAGATGGTCTTTGCTTTTGATAATTAATCCCATTTTCTTATTTTCCATATGTAGGCTCATTCTGGATTGTATCTTGGACATCGCGAGTATTATATTGTAGAGGCTCTGTACTGCTATATGACTCTGAAAAGTGTGGGGTTATTGATGTTATTGTTGTTGTTATAATAAACACTTAATTTTGTTGCATTCAAACTGCAGTTAATTGAGATTTAGATGTGGTTGTTAGAATTATTTTTAAAAAGTAGGAATCCACATGGGAAGAGCTAAGAGGTCTCTATTTCTCTGAACTTGGCATGCAGAGGCAGGCTTCCTGTGGAACCTCTGTTGATGGTTTCCTGTTAGCACACATAAAGAAAGGCTCCTTACTCTCCAGGCTCCCTGTACTCTTTGAGGTAGGTAAGACTCAGCCTACATAAACAGCTTCTTTTGCTTTTAGAAATCAGAGTGTACTTAAACTCAATGAATTAAAAGAAGCTAATTTCTGCAATGATCCCTTTAACCATAGATCTCTGAAGCCAAACTCTGCCACTTTCCTCAAACCTACACTCTAATTCACTTCTCTTGATATTTTAACAGGTAATGAGGGAGACAGCCTTGTCTTGTCTGCCAGTTTTATGTGCCAGGATCATAAGAGTGGCCCAGTTCATTACACAATGCTGCTGTGTGGATCCAAGAAATCTTTTGGCTTTGAAGAGGCAACTAACTTGAAGATGGACATGGTAAAAACTGAACCATATTCAGATCAGCATGATTTTAGAACCCCCAGATTTTGCCTATATTCTCTACCTTGGCTAAAGGTCCTGCTTCTGTAGTTGACCAGTTTTTGGTTATACAGACCAGGCTGTACCCTGGTTTTGGTCCTAACACACCACAACTTACTCCACTGTATCTGATATTAGGTTCCTTAATAAATACAAGTAAAACATTTCTGGTCTATTATACACAGAGAAAAACTATAAAGATTTTATAATATAGCTGATATGCATATACGGCAATACATTTTAAGTATACAAATTAGTAACAGTTTTCAAAAAATTAATATTCATTATTCAAGGGATGTGACTATGGCTTTGTATGTCTTCCAATAAATTGCTACTCAAAACGTAGTCCACTAATCAGAGCCAGTCTGAGAACTATTAGCTGGTCTGTCACAAGGTAAGTGCAGACATCAAGCGTATTTTTTAATACACTTCTATAGAAATTTGTTGAAGCAATTCTTATCTGAGAAATGTAAAAATAATTTTAAATGACCTTGCATTTTTATGTCTTTGTTTCTCTATTTTCTAATAGTCTCTTTTTATTATATTTTGTGGCATCATTTGCCTGCAATTGAATGGAAATTTAAAAATTATATATCATATTCTTTAACCAAAGACAAATTATCTTTAATACTGCCTTAGCAACTAAGGATATGGCTGTAAGTATATTGATAAAAGCATGCCTGTACCTGGTAGAGAATAACTCAGGAACTTCAGTCAAGAAAAGAATTTGAGGCAACAGAGTTTAAGAGGATCATTGCAGTGTCAAAGTGAAGAACGCCTAAGGACAAGAAAAGACACTGCAAAACTTAGTGTATGAGGTGGAAACTGAGAACCTGTTTCAAGATGACAGTGGGGTAGGAAGAATAGAAATAAGACTTGAGGGATCTTGATAAAAAACATCAGTAGGCCTGGATACATTTTCTCAAAGGGTATTGATATACTGTCAAATAAATCCAATAATACAAAGGATTTTCCTGTGGGACATAATGAACTTTGTGACAGCTTTGGAGTCACAAGGCTTTGAAGAAATAAAATGAGTAACATTCTACATGTATATTATGTGTAAAGACCCATAATCTCAAGAGTATAGTACTTTAGGATTATTATTTATTTATTTATTTATGTGTTTATTTTAGGCCATGCCATGGGGCATGCAGGATCTTAGCTCCCAAACCAGAGATCGAACCTGGGCCCCCTGCACTGGGAGCGATAAATCTTAACCACTGGACGGCCAGGGAAATCACTAGGATTCTTAAAATGTACAAATTTGCTCTTATTATAAAGTTTTCCATGGAAAAAAAATTTGCGTACAAATTTAATAAGACATTTCTAACTTGAATATAATTTTAAGAGAAAAAATAGTGACAAAAAATATTTATGTGTGATGAAAAAAACTGATGGAGGGGTGATTGTACAGAAATGTCAATGTCAGTCTTTACTTTCTCCTATTTATAACAACTCACAAACAATTATGAAACCTATGAAATATTTTAGGAACATATTTTATATATCTAATCAAGCTGATTTTTAAAGTAAATGCAACCAAAGCATTTACCAACAGTGATTATCTTTCCGACAGTCTGTTAGTAAAAGTTTAGCACAAATAAATTACAAAGATGGTTAAGTTCAGAACAAATAAATATCTCAAAATCTAAATTAATGCAACTATTCCAATACAGTCAGAGGATATGAGATAATTATTCTTACAAGTAGCATTTATTAATTAATTTATTTGAGAACCTCTGTAAGTTTTTTTTACTTTATTTTACTTATTCTTTTAACATCTTTATTGGAGTATAATTGCTTTAAAATAGTGTGTTAGTTTCTGCTGTATAACAAAGTGAATGAGCTTTACCTATACATATATCCCCATATCCCCTCCCTCTTGTGTCTCCCTCACACCGTCCCTATCCCACCCCCCTAGGTGGACACAAAACACCAAGCTGATCTCTCTGTGCTATGTGGCTGCTTCCCACTATCTATTTTATATTTGGTAGTGTATATATGTCCATGCCATTCTCTCACTTCGTCTCAGCTTACTCTCCCACCTCCCCGTGTCCTCAAGTCCATTCTCTATGTATGCATCTTTATTCCTGTCCTGCCCCAGGCTCTTCAGAACTTTCTTTTTTATTTATTTTTTTTAGATTCCATATATATGTGTTAGCATATGGTATTTGTTTTTCTCTATCTGATACTTCACTCTGTATGACATTCTCTAGGTCCATCCACCTCACTACAAATAACTCAATTTCATTTCTATTTATGACTGAGTAATATTACATTGTGTTTATGTGCCACATCTTCTTTATCCACTCATCTGTCAATGGACACAGGTTGCTTCCATGTCCTGGCTATTGTAAATAGAGCTGCAATGAACATTGTGATACCTATCTCTGTTTGAATTATGGTTTTATCAGGGTATATGCCAAGGTAGTGGGATTGCTGGGTCGTACGGTAGTTCTATGTTTAGTTTTTAAGGAACCTCCATACTGTTCTCCATAGTGGCTGTATCAATTTACATTCCCACCAACAGTGCAAGAGGGTTCCCTTTTCTCCCCACCCTCTCCACCATTTATTGTTTGTAGGTTTTTGGAAGATGGTCATTCTGACCAGTGTGAGGTGATATCTCATTTTAGTTTTGATTTGCCGTTCTCTAATGATTAGTGATGTTGAGCATCCTTTCATGTGTTTGTTGGCAATCTGTAAATCTTCTTTGGAGAAATGTCTATTTAGATCTACTGGCCATTTTTGGATTGGGTTGTTTGTTTTTTTGATATTGAGCTGCATGACTTGCTTGTATATCTTGGAGATTAATATTTTGTCAGTTGCTTCATTTGCAAATATTTTCTCCAATTCTGAGGGTTTTCTTTTCATCTTGTTTATGGCTTCTTGGCTGCACAAAAGCTTTGAAGTTTCATTAGGTTCCATTTGTTTATTTTTGTTTTTATTTCCATTTCTCTAGGAGATGGGTCAAAAAGATCTTGCTGTGATTTATGTCATAGAGTGTTCTGGCTATGTTTTCCTCTAAGAGTTTTATACTGTCTGGCATTACATTAAGGTCTTTAATCCATTTTGAGTTTATTTTTGTGTATGGTGTAGGGAGTGTTCTAATTTCATACTTTCCCATGTAGCTGTCCAGTTTTCCCAGCACCACTTATTGAAGAAGCTGTCTTTTCTCCATTGTATATTCTTGCCTCTTTTATCAAAGATAAGGTGACCATACATATGTGGGCTTATCTCTGGGCTTTCTATCCTGTTCCATTGACCTATATTTCTGTTTTTGTGCCAGTACCATACTGTCTTGATTACTGTAGCTTTGTAATATAGTCTGAAGTCAGGGAGTCTGATTCCTCCAGCTCCGATGATCTTATTCAAGATTGCTTTGGCTATTCAGGGTCTTTTGTGTTTCCGTAAAAATTGTGAAATTTTTTCTTCTAGTTCTGTGGAAAATGCCACTGGTAGTTTGATAGGGATTGCATTGAATCTGTAGATTGATTTGGGTAGTAGAGTCATTTTCACAATATTGATTCTTCCAATCCAAGAACATGGTATACCTCTCCATCTCTTTGTATTATCTTTAATTTCTTTCATCAGTGTCTTATAGTTTTCTGCATACAGGTCTTTTGTCTCCTTAGGTAGGTTTATTCCTAGCTATTTTATGCTTTTTGTTGCAGTGGTAAATGGGAGTATTTCCTTAATTTCTCTTTCAGATTTTTCATCACTAGTGTATAGGAATGTGAGATATTTCTGTGCATTAATTTTGTATCCTGCTGCTTTACAAATTCATTGATTAACTCTAGTAGTTTTCTAATAGCATCTAATAGCATTTTCTAATAGCATCTTTCTAATAGCATCTTCTCTATGTATAGTATCATGTCATCCGTAAACAGTGACAGTCTTAATTCTTCTTTTCTGATTTGGATTCCTTTTATTTCTTTTTCTTCTCTGATGGCTGTGGATAAAACTTCCAAAACTATGTTGAATAACAGAGGTAAGAGTGAGCAACCTTCTCTTGTTCCTTATCTTCGTGGAAATGATTATAGTTTTTCACCATTATGAATGATGTTGGCTGTGGGTTTGTTATATATGGCCTTTATTATGTTGAGGTAAGTTCCCTCTAGGAGGCCTACTTTCTGGAGGGTTTTTATCAGAAATGGGTGTTGCATTTTGTCAAAAGCTTTTTTCTGAATCTATTGAGATGATCATATGGTATTTATCCTTCAATTTGTTGATATGGCTGATGACATTGATTTGCGTATATTAAAGAATCCTTGCATTCCTGGGATAAACCTCACTTGATCATGGTGTATGATCCTTTTAATGTGATGTTGGATTCTGCTTGCTAGTATTTTGTGAGGATTTTTGCATCTATGTTCATCAGTGATATTGGCCCCTAGTTTTCTTTTTTTGTGACATCTTCTTAATTTGAAAACCATGTATTTTATAAGGGGTCAATATCCAAAATATATAAAGAGCTCATACAACCCAATAACAAAAATCAAACAATCTGATTGTTTTTTCCAAAGACATACACATGGCCAACAGGTACATGAAAATATGTTCAACATGACTAATTATCAAGGCAATACAAGTCATAACCATAGTGAGATATCTCCTCATATCTGTTAGAATGGCTATCATAAATAAGGCAAGAGATAACAAGTGTTGGTAACTATGAAGAGAGAAAAATACCCTTGTGCACTGTTGGTGGGACTGTAAACTGGTACAACCATAGGGGAAAACAATATGGAGGTTCCTCAAAAAATTAAAAACAACTACGATATTATCCAGCAATTTCACTTCTGGAGATATATACAAAGGAAATGAAAATAGTATATTAAAGAGATATCTGCACCCTCATGTATATTGCAGTGTTACAATAGCCAATATGTGGAAACAACCTGTCTGTAAATGGACGAATGGATAAAGAAGATGTGGGAAAAAAATATATATACAATGGAATATTATTCAGCCATGAGAAAGAAGAAAATCTTGCCACCTGCAACAACCTAGATAGGTGGTGATGGCATTATGCTAAGTGAAAGAGACAGAAAATGACAAATAATGTATGATATCACTTATACACAAACACTTAGAGACAGAGTAGAATAGTGGTTAGCAGTGGATGAGAGGTGGGAGAAATGAGAAGATGTTGGTCAAATGTTGCAAAATTCCAGTTAAAAAATGTTTTAATCATCTAATGCACAGCATTGTGATTATCAATTCTGTATTATGTATGTGAAAGTTGCTAAGAGAATGAATCTTAAATGTTCTTACTACAAAAAAAGAAATGGTAATTATGTGACGTGATGGAGGTTTTAGTTAACACCATGGAGGTAATCATTTTGCAATATATAATCGTATCAAATCAGCAAGGTGTACGCTTTAAACTTAAACTTTGATTTATATGTCAAATATAAACCAGTAAAGCTGGAAGAATTATTTTTGCCATCCTGATGATTTTTCCTTGGGTCAATAAAGAATTTTGAAATAAAAAAAGAGAGGGAGAGGTCAAATACTTGGAGAAGACTTGTTCTTTCTTGACTGAGGATCCTTAAATGGATTATAAACTATGAGAAAAAAAGACAAATAAAAAAGAAAAGTAGGGTTCTTTATTTGGTACAATTCTAAATACATTCAATTATTTATTAATATCTGCTGTAATCATATTGCTGTGCTAGAGGAGGGGTATATTGCAAAACTTAACATTTAATTAAATAATTTATGTGTACTTTATAATTACTTATTTTGTACTTATTGTATGAGAGGTGCTATGTGAGGTAGAGAGACGAAAAAAATGAAAGAGAATCAGACACGAATATTGCCCCTAAGGACTTTAAAAACTGGTATAGGTTTCTCAAGCAAATGCAACTGGAAAAACTAGGAGAGAAAGCTTATTACTTGATTTAATATTCCTAGGTGCTAGCAGTTGTCTTCCCTGCCTGACATGATCCCCATTGGCCCATTGTCTTAAGGAGTTCAGTCAATGGAGAAAACTAGTCAACACTGCACCTTAGAGATGGGCAGAATTATTCAAGGTTAATTCATAATATAGGTCAAACCTTATATAAGTTATTCAGAAGTTATTACATTTCTGATAAAAGATAATACAGAACCATTTTATACCAATATATAAAATAATGTATACCAATAATTACAGTCCCTCTCTAGTTAAGAACACAACAACTCTACCCTTTTACTCTCCCCTTTTACGTTATTGATGTCACAATTTACCTATTTTTATGTTATATATTCCTTAAATTATAGTAGCTATAGTTATTTTTAGTACTCTTTTCCTTTAACCTTGATAGTGCAGTTAAGTGGTTAAGTTATTTAATGGGAAAAGGAAAGAGTGTTCAAAAATAGTAATGGTAAAGTTGGATATACACAAGTAAAAGAAGGAAGTATGGACCCTACCTTACACCATATACAAAAAAAATAATTCAAAATAAAACGCATAACTAAATTTAAGAGCTAAATCTATGAAACTCTTAGAAGAAAACAGAGGAGCAAATATTCACAGCCTTGGATTTGGCAGTGGTTTCTTAAATATGACCCTAACAGCACAGACAACAAAACAAAACAGATAAATTGGACACAATGAAAAGTAAAGAGTGGATAATGATGTTCCTAAATTAAGATTACACAATGTAAATTGGCATAAATTTTAGGTAAACAGAATCTTTACATACTAACACTAAAGACAGTAGCTTTTGCTTGTACAAAATATTGAACATTATCTGCTTTTTGTGTTTAGGTTTTTTATTTGAAAAATATATACATTTCTTTAGGATCATTCTAGATTTAGACAATCCAACAGTTCTTTCCCCCAGATCTTACACTTAGATGTCTAAAACTTTGTACCCTTTATTGTTATGTGTTCTAGAGGGCATGAAGTATACCTGACTACTCCTGTTGCAATCTGTGCCTTTCTGTTGTTTAAAGTATTTATGTGGCTCCTTGAGAGATTCTGCCTATCTATAGCAACAAATTATTAAACTCTCTTTTGTATGTAATACTTGAAAATAATAGTGTTTCTTCCATGATTAGCAAGCTGAGAAGAGACACAGGGTATTAAAAAAAATGATCATTTTAATACTTTTTCCAGCGTTAACTGCTCTTTTCCTCAACATTAGTGACAGATTAACAAGGATTAGAAAATGAGCACATTGGTTCTCAGAATATGGTGAATGACAAGGGGATGCTCTCAGAACTATGCAAAATAATCTTTACATGAATTTCATGATTGAAAAATGGCAAATTTGAGGGATTCATAGCTATTAATTAACTGTTTTAAAAATTAGAAGTATAGTCTGCAGAGGAATTAGAAAAAGTCACTTAGAAAGGCTGCTTGGCAGTTATGAATATATGTGGAACACACAATGCTTTGGCATCCGTTTAGGAGTAGATTCCTCACTTGGCATCCAGACCTTCCATTGTCAAGCATGCCCGATATTGTAAATCTCCATTTGTGAGCATGGCTATTCAAAGAGGCTGAAATATGAAAATGACTTGCAAATCACCATTTGGGGCCTACATTGCAAAAGAATTAAAATTATAAACATGGCAACATTAGTATTTTCTGTTTGATTGTGTTGGTTTTAAAAAAATATGTTTAATGTGGACATGTAGACAATATATAAAAGATTAAGCTGTGAATGAATCCTGATTACAGATACTTTTTAGTAAAGGAGACAAATCATATTCATGTTGTTCTGAGACATGTTATAATTTTCTGTAGGATGTTAATTTGCAAATCAGTGGGCCACATTAAAATTGTATAGTGAAGTGATCCTCAGGATCACTGCTGTACTAATAGTGAGGGATAGTAGGTCGGGGGAGGGGGGCGGTGCAGAGAGAGAGAGAAAGAGAGAGAGAGAGAAACAGGGAGGCATTCAAATAAATAAATCCAGTATAACCATCCCACCCATCCTTTTAGGAAACACATTTTGTAAATTCTGGCCATTTAGTCCCAGTAGTTCACAGATTGTCTTGTTTAACTTCATTTTCATTAATTGGTGCATCAACATTTGCTACTTCCATTTTATATCATGATGTTATGTAAAACAATATGCATCGAAGACCCTACTTTAATTGTGCTTATTCAGATATGAGATCAGATAGGTATGAGGCCTCCACTTAATTATTCCTTTCTTATTGAATTGAGTAAGGTAATTTTGATTATAAATGAAAGATTGACAAACTAATCACTGCTTGTAAAAAACGTTTATGTTATATAAAAATATCTACATGATTCTTCAGATTGTTCCTCACAGCATATTATTCTTGAGGGCCTCATTTTCACAGTAAGCCCTTTCATACATTAAGTACTGTGTTAGGCTCATGGCTGCATAGCTTCAAATGTCACATCTTCACATGTCTATGTTCTAAATTGGAAGGAAGACGATAGAGCTAAAAGTTTTGTTTGGTTTGTTTTCTCCTCCCTTATATTGTCAGTCTTTTTTATTGGAGGGAATGTCATCTGAAAAAAAAACAGAATAGACTTTTCCTTTTGATTCAGTGGCCAGAATTAATCCGATCCCTGGCAAAATGTATGTGTTGGGGAGGAGGCAGGTGTGTAGATAACTCTTCTTTCCTGAAAAATATTTACCTGTCCCAACAAATCTAGCATGACATTTGTCTATCTTTCCAACATTTCACACAATTGTAACATCCAATGGAGAAAACTTGAATTCTTCAAATTTAGGGCCATACTTTATTCATTGTTTTATCTCTAACACCTGGCATAGTTCCACCTTATAAACTATAAGCATAAATGTGTGTGTGTGTGTGTGTATATATACAAGATAAACAGAAACAGGTGTGTGTGTATATACATGGAGATACATTAAAAATAAACATTATGTGTGTTCCATGTTTGTTGTTATTCTTCAGTATTACGTTGGCTAAATTAGGCCTTTTCCCATTCTATACAAAATTTAAGATCAATTTGTCAGTATGTACAAAATAACTTGGTGAGATTTTCATTGGGAAGAATAGGTTACTTTTTATTATGTGAAGCCTATGAAATTGATGGCACTAGATGGACAAAAACAGTAATGTCATAGGGTTCAATCTGACAGAATCTAAAAGTTTCTAAACACTGAGATACAACCTGTGTAATCAAAACATTTAAAATGGAAATTGAAGCAAAGGAATACAGTGACCTGTAGAAGACTGTAAAATAATCAGTAGTAGAACTCAGACTTGAACCTAATCTATTCACTGTGAATTCAGTACTTTTACAAAATCAATCTTCTCAACCACCAATCCATCCAATTATTCAACAGAAAAGTTTGATTGCTTATCTCTTATTAAATTTTGATACCTTAGAGTTGCAGTGATAAATAATAACTTCTCTGTCCTTATGATTCAATATAATATTCTAAGTAATATGCTTAATACATTACTCTTTAAAAAGAAGGCACTTAATAGATTTCTGTCTAGTGAGAGATTCTCACTAGAGAATCTAGTCTGTCCAGTGAGAGATTACACTCACTCTTTTCCTTTATTAAAAAATATTGATAATTTTGGAAAAAAATGTATATTAAAAACTTAAAGTCCCCATTCATATTTGGTTTACAGTGTCGCTCTTATGAACATCAGTAATCTAACATTTAGAAAAAATAACAGTAAATTCTTCATCCAATTTTATAAATGCCACATTTTCCCATGGTGGTATTTTAGATTTTCTTTTATTTTAATTTTTTATTTATTTATTTATTCTAACATCTTTATTGGAGTATCATTGCTTTACAATGGTGTGTTAGTTTCTGCTTTATAACAAAGTGAATCAGTTATACATATACATATGTTCCCACATCTCTTCCCTCTTGTGTCTCCCTCCCTCCCACCCTCCCTATCCCACCCCTCTAGGTGGTCACAAAGCACCGAGTGGATCTCCCTGTGCTATGCGGCTGCTTCCCACTAGCTATCTATTTTACGTTTGGTAGTGTATGTATGTCCATGCCACTCTCTCACTTTGTCACAGCTTACCCCTCCCCGTCCCCATATCCTCAAGTCCATTCTCTAGTAGGTCTGTGTCTTTATTCCCATCTTGCCCCTAGGTTTTTTATGACCTTTTTTTTTCTTAGATTCCATATATATGTGTTAGAATACAGTATTTGTTTTTCCCTTGCTGACTTACTTCACTGTGTATGACAGTCTCTAGGTCCATCCACCTCACTACAAATAACTCAATTTCATTTCTTTTTATGGCTGAGTAATATTCCATTGTATATATGTGCCACATCTTTATCCATTCATCTGTTGATGGACACTTAGGTTGCTTCCATGTCCTGGCTATTGTAAATAGAGCTGCAAGGAACATTTTGGTACATGATTCTTTTGTTGTTGTTGTCGTTGTTGTGCAGTACGTGGGCCTCTCAATGTTGTGGCCTCTCCCATTGCGGAACACAGGCTCCAGACGCACAGGCTCAGTGGCCATGGCTCATGGGCCCAGCCGCTCCATGGCATGTGGGATCCTCCCGGACTGGGGTATGAACCTGTGTCCCCTGCATCGGCAGACGGAGTCTCAACCACTGCACCACCAGGGAACCCCCCATGACTCTTGTTGAATTATGGTTTTCTCAGGGTATATGCCCAGTAGTGGGATTGCTGGGTCGTATGGCAGTTCTGTGTTTAATTTTTTAAGGAACATGCATACTGTTTTCCATAGTGGCTGTATCAATTTACATTCCCACCAACAGTGCAAGAGGGTTCCCTTTTCTCCACACCCTCTCCACCATTTATTGTTTGTAGATTTTTGATGATGGCCATTCTGACTGGTGTGAGATGATACCTCATTGTAGTTTTGATTTGCATTTCTCTAATGATTAGTGATGTTGAGCATTCTTTCATGTGTTTGTTGGCAATCTGTATATCTTCTTTGGAGAAATGTCTATTTAGGTCTTCTGACCATTTTTGGATTGGGTTGTTTTTTGATATTGAGGTGCATGAGCTGCTTGTAAATTTTGGAGATTAATCCTTTGTCAGTTGCTTCATTTGCAAATATTTTCTCCAATTCTGAGGGTTTTCTTTTCATCTTGTTTATGGCTTCCTTTGCTGTGCAAAAGCTTTGAAGTTTCATTAGGTCCCATTTGGTTTATTTTTGTTTTTATTTCCATTTCTCTAGGAGGTGGCTCAAAAAGGATCTTGCTGTGATTTATGTCATAGAGTGTTCTGCCTATGTTTTCCTCTAAGAGTTTGATGGTGTCTGGCCTTTCATTTAGGTCTTTAATCCATTTTGAGTTTGTTTTTGTGTATGGTGTTAGGGATTGTTTTAATTTCATTCTTTTACATGTAGCTGTCCAGTTTTCCCAGCACCACTTATTGAAGAGGCTGTCTTTTCTCCACTGTATATTCTTGCCTCCTTTATAAAGGATAAAGTGACCATATGTGCATACTCCAGGCTTTCTTTTGATTTCCATTTGCGTGGAATATCTTTTTCCGTTGCCTCCCTTTCAGTCTTTATGTGTATCAGGTCTGAAGTGGTTCTCTTGTTGACAGCATATATAATGGTTTTGTTTTGTATCCATTCAGCCTGTCTGTGTCTTTTGGTTGCAGCATTTAATCCATTTACATTTAAGGTAATTATCAATATGTATGTTCCTTTTACCATTTTCTTAATTGTTTTGGGTTTGTTATTGTAGGTCTTTTCCTTCTCTTGTGTTTTGTCTAGAGAAGTTCCTTTAGCATTTGTTGTAGAGCTGGTTTCGTGGTGCTGAACTCTCTTAGCTTTTCGTTGTCTCTAGAGGTTTTAACTTCTCTGTCGAGTCTGAATGAGATCCTTGCTGGGTAGAGTAATCTTGGTTGTAGGTCTTTCCCTATCATCACTTTAAATATGTTCTTCCACACCCTGCAAGATTGCAGTTTCTGCTGAAAGATAAGCTGTTAACCTTATGGGGATTCCCTTGTATGTTATTTGTTGCTTTTCCCTTGCTGCATTTAATATATTTTTTTAAGTTAATTTTTGATAGTTTGATTAATATGTCTTGGCATGTTTCTCTTTGGATTTTTCCTATATGGGACTCTCTGCCCTTCCTGGGCATGATTGACTATTTCTTTTCCCATGTTAGGGAAGTTTTCAACTATAATCTCTTCAAATATTTCTTCAGTCCCTTTCTTTTTCTCTTCTTCTGCTGGGATCCCTATAATTTGAATGTTGGTGTGTTTAATATTGTCCCAGAAGTCTCTGAGACTGTCCTCAATTCTTTTCTTTCTTTTTTCTATACTCTGCTCTGTGGTAGTTATTTCCACTATTTTATCTTTCACATCACTTATCCGTTCTTCTGCCTCAGTTATTCTGCTATTGATTCCTTCTAGAGAATTTTTAATTTAATTTATTGTGTTGTTCATCATTGTTTGTTTGCTCTTTATTTCTTCTAGGTCTTGTTAAACCTTTCTTTTCTCCATTCTATTTCCAAGATTTTGGATCATCTTTACTATCATTACTCTGAATTCTTTTTCAGGTAGACTGCCTATTTCCTCTTCATTTGTTTGATCTGGTAGGTTTTTACCTTGTTCCTTCATCTGCTGTGTATTTCTCTGTCTTCTCTTTTTGCTTAACCTACAGTCTTTGTGGTCTCCTTTTCACAGGCTGCAGGTTCTTAGTTCCCGTTTTTATTGGTGTCTGCCCCCAGTGGGTAAGGTTGTTTCAGTGAGTTGTGTAGGCTTCCTGGTGGAGGGGACTGGTGTCTGTGTTCTGGTAGATGAGGTGGGATCTTGTCTTTCTGTTGGGCAGGACCATGTCCGTTCGTGTGTTTTGGGGTGTCTGTGAACTTATTATGATTTTAGGCAGCCTCTCTGCTAATGGGTGGGGTTGTGTTCCTGTCTTGATAGTTGTTTGGCATGGGATGTCCAGCAGTGGAGCTTGCTGCTTGTTGAGTGGAGCTGGGTCTTAGCATTGAGACAGAGGTCTCTGGGAGACCTCTCGCTGATCGACATTACGTGTGGCCGGGAAGGCTCTGGTGGACCAATGTCCTGAACTCGGCTCTCCCACCTCAGAGGCTCAGACCTGACACCCAGCTGGAGCACCAAGACCCTGTCACCCACACAGCTCAGAACAAAGGGAGGAAAAAGAAAAGTAATATAATATAATATGTTATTAAAATAAAAATTATTAAAATAAAAGAAATTAAAAAGTAATAAAAGAAAGAAGATAGCATCCAAACCAATAAACAAATCTACCAATGATAACAAGTGCTAAAAATTATACTAATAAAAAAAAACCAGACAGAACCCTAGGACAAATGGTAAAAGCAAATCTATAGAGACAAAATCATGCAAAGAAGCGTACACATACACACTGACAAAAAGAGAAAAAGGAAAATATATATATATTAAAAAAAGGAAGAGAGCAACCAAATCAATTAAAAAATCTACCAGTGTTAATAAGCTCTAAATACTAAACTAAGATAAACATAAAACCAGAAACACATTAGATGCAGAAAGCAAACCCCAAGTCTACAGTTGCTCCCAAAGTCTACTGCCTCAATTTTGGGATGATTCTTTGTCTGTTCAGGTATTCCGGAGATGCAACGCACATCAAGTTGATTGTGGAGATTTAATCCCCTGCTCCTGAGGCTGCAGAGAGAAATTTCCCTTTCTCTTCTTTGTTCGCACACCTCCTGGGGTTCAGCTTTGGATGTGGCCCAGCCTCTGCATGTAGGTTGCCCTCTGGTGTCTTTTGGGATGTCTGAGGTCTTCTGCCAGCGTTCAGTAGGTGTTCTGTAGGAGTTGTTACACATGCAGATGTATTTTTGATGTATTTGTGGGGAGGAATTTGATCGCCACGTGTTACTCCTCCGCCATCTTGAAGGTCCCCTTCTGCAAGTTTTTAAGCTAAGGGTCACCTAAGTAAAATTCTTCAGTGGATATGTTGCAAGTCAGAATCAATTGCATTATTTATTTCTACGTCCTTCTATAAAGAATGAAAAATGACTGGGACTTGATTAGGATAAATAGAAATCTGTTGTAGTGATTCCAGGTATTTTCATAAACAAATTTATTATTGAATAATTTCATTCCTAGCTGAAACAGAGATTTTAAGACATAAGGAGGATGTTTTTGTACAAAAATGGATATAAAGAAAATGATAGCAATAGACACACAGTCTGAATTATGCATATAACTCTTTGGGTTCATTGTTTACATAGGGTATTTTATTTCTGACTTTTATATAGTCTAACATATTAAGGTAAATTATATGGAATTATGCCAGATTTAATTAAATGGAGATTCTGTTACTATGTGAGTGTGTGTGTATATTTCCGTGTTTGCCCAATATCATATTTTTATGCATACTGAGCATGTCAGTGAATATCCTTAATACCTTAAGCCCAGTTTGGATGACATATGCCCTTAATGTAGAATGTAGTTACAGCCAGTTTTCATAGTTTTGACCCCTAACAAAAAATAAATATATAAAAGAGCACAGCTTTAGTAATTCATTTGAACTCATTTCATTTAAACTCATTTCTTCATGTAAATTTATCTATCTATATAAGGTTCAAATATATTTGAACAGTTATACCTAGATAACTGTTCTCTCAATTTTATAGCCCCTTGCTGCCTCTTACTGCCCAAATTCCTCAGTAGGCATCATTTCCATCCATTTGAAATGTTCTGTTAATACTGAATCCGCAAAGGGGACTGGTCAGTCTCTCTTCTCCCAGAAAGCTCCTTACTCCTCCACTAATTTACACACAATGAACTGCATGGAAAAGTTTTGGAAGAGACTGTCTTTGAAAGGGTGTATACAGCAATTTGTGACACCTTTCCACTCTTACAAAACAATGTATTTTATTTTTCGTACACTTATATTACTTATAGGAGCCTAAAATGGGTTCTACTACAAAGAAGCTGCCTGAGTGTCTAATCTTCTACATGTAAGATATTTTAAAAAGTTGGTGGCAATCAAAAAGTAAAGCATTTTTCAGTGAATATATGAAATTTAAAACTTTAATTTCCCTCTTATCAGAACACCTAGCTACATCTTACTTCTCCACAGAGTCAAATTTAGAAGAATGGGTTTAAGGTTCAAATATAAATTACACCAATTTCGGATTATTAGTTTTGGTTTTTAGGCTTGATCTATCTTTTAATTCCAATGATGAAAAACGACGCTCATCAATGAAAAGCCCTAGATATTCAGGTAGGTGTATGTGTCTGTGTGGTGCAGCGGGAAGGGGGTCACAGAGGGGATATGAATAAGAGGAACCTATGTGGGTCAGTTTACATTGTTCAATATATAATAATATTTGATTTTTGCTCTGTATACTGGTGTAATTTGCTTGTGGTAGAGTAGTTTCTGACATAGTACCTCTAAAATTATTGGGCTAATGTCAACAAATTTCTATTTTCTTTTATCTGTGTAATATCTAAATCTGTGTATTCTGCTCTACAGAGGAGAGGAGGTTAACACCAGTAACATCTATTCTGTAAATAAATCCCTGCCAAAAAATTAAGGAACCATTGTGTGATATCTTATATAGTTACCCAAATTGCGTGAAAGCAACAAAGAAACAAACCTAAAATCACCAAAGGCAAAAAAAAAAAAAAGGTAAACTATTGGAATTTTTACATTTTAATTGCCAACACAATAGAGTTAAAGAAACATTCTCTCTGGCACAAGCAACAGTGCCCTTTGTTCTCAGCAGAATGTGAAAATTTGCTATTTATGCTATACGTGAATAAAACAGATTGCTAGCCTTCACAGAATTACACTTGGGACAAGCTTTGAATCAAACGTTTTTATCTTTTTTCTTCCTTTTTTTAAAAAAATAGCAACTATCCCAGCAATTTTGATATTAATTCATTTGTATGGTCCCTGTCTACAACATGCTATGTGTGGTTTATTTTGCTTATCTTATCTTGGTACCTTATTGTTATTATGGCAGTTTGTCCTTTTCTCTTATTTGCCATAAACAGATAATCATTCCTTTATCCTTAGGTATTACGTTTTTCTAACATATGTTAGGGCCTTGTTTTGGTCCTATTACTTAAGATACTCACACTCTTCACAGTTGAATGTTTTGCAGTAGTGGCTGATATAATTTTTCCAGTAAGAGACAAAACTTTCTGGACTTCTTCCTTAGTACTTGGGCATTAACAATCTCTCTAAGACCATATGGTGCAGATGGCCATCCCACTTCATCTGGTACCTTTCCAAATTCAGTTCAAATTTAATTCCAAATTATTCAAAGTCAACTTATTCCAAGAAGTTAATCTGCCTTCTTTTTAGTAACAACTGGTGTGTGGCTATAGATAACTTTAGAAATGTGATTATTAAGTGGACCAAAAAATGCATACATTTGTTCTCTCTGAAGTAATATATTAATATTTTCTAAACTATCATGTGTGGAGGCTCTTACAATGTCAAGGTGTTTGTTTTTTTCCTTTTTATGAAGTAACGTTTATTACCAAAAACTAAAACCATACGGTTTTACATCAAAAGCAAATCTTTAATAATAATATATAAAATAATACTGGATAAAGCCCACAGTAAAAAATGACTTGTTGTGAAACATTTTAATACTGGAAAAATACTTAACGGAGGAAATTCAAAGATAAAATAAAGCATATTCTGTTTCCATTCAGATTTTGACAAACAACTAAACTATCATTATCTTTAATAAATTACTAATAAAAATTAAATATTTCTATATGATTAAATTCCTAAACAGTTAATGAAATTTGAATATTTAAGAGATATTGTTTAAACAACTAGTGTGTTCAAAGAATTGTGCTAGATTTGGAAACAAATGATGACAAAAATCTTTTTCATCTTCAAGAAACTCACAGTTTAATGAAGAACACAGTTGAATAAATGAATAATGGCAATATAATCCAATATGCTGAGTGCTATACTACAGATTTTAACAATATGTTGGGGATTTAGAGAAAAACAGCTTTTATTTCTGTCTAAGAGAGTGAGGGAATGTCTGACAAAAGGGAAGATAGGAGCTTGTTCTCATTGAGTCCAAATATCCTAACTACCAAGAACATTAAACGGGGAAGAAAAGGTGCAAAGAAAGATATGAACGAATGATAATGCCCAGCACATAGGTTAACCAGAATGTAGTAGAAATAATGTTGGTAAATGTCATAGTGTCAAGAATTTAGCTGAGCTACTCCATGGTATTGCTACCTCAGCCTCCATTTTGTTTGGCCAAATGGCCTGCAGAGGTGCCTTAAACTGATATTAGCCCCTCATGCAAGAGCATGTCCTACATAACAGCCCTCAGAGGCACAAGTAAATGTAAGTTCCTGATATGACTTCCTCAATGGCCCTTGTGATAAACAATCTCCCTCGCCTCCCATTATATAAGGGACTTGTGCAGCCATTATATAAGACACTGCAGAGCTTGCGCACCCATTATATAAGACATTGCAGAGCTTACCAAAACCCCACCTTTTTTTTTTTGGTTTGAATTGACCAATCTAGCTTTAGCCTGGGAATCCCAAAGGACTCCACCGACAGACACTAATAAAGGCATGTGCACCAGTTCCTGTGCCTCTCCCTCTAACTGCACCCTGCTTTGACCTCCCCTCACAACCCCTGAAGGCATGCATTTTATTTCATCCTAGACTTATGAGGAATAAACTACTCTACTTCAACTCCCTTGTGGTCTTTTGCTGAACTCTGGTTCATCATTCAACACCCTTGGGCTCTACTTAACAAGTGTTAATTTAACTAAGTCACAATACACAGAAAAGAAAGATTAGGATATTTTATGAAAGAGCTTTATCTCATAGTACAGGGTTTATGTTTTGTCTTTAAAAACATTAATTGAGTGAAGGTACTCAAACATAAACATGACATGATAGAATTCCATTTTTAACAAGAAAATTTTGGTATTTCTGTGGAAGAGGAAGAGAAGTCAGAAGAGACACTTTGCAGGACAAAGTAAGATATCGGTGTAATAGAGAATGTTGATGAAGTAGAAATAATGTAAAATTGGAAATAAAGATGAAGAGAAATATTCAAGAGTTCCCCTCCTCACCTTTGTAAAAGATAGAATACTTGGTGCTTATTGCATGTGGAAAGAGAGAAATAGAAAACATCTATATCATCCAGGTTGGAGGTGATTTGGGATGGAATTTATACTGGGAGCATCCCAACTTTTTTTTACTTTACTGGATAACTTATATTTTTCTCTTATATTTTGTTCCTGTTAAAATAATAGGAAGTCAAGCCCTGATTTCCCATACATCTTCTCCTGTTGTCACTGTCAGAGAACTAGCTTTTTAGGATCTTAGTTTCTATCATATATCTGATGAAGAGTGAATTTTCAAATTATATAAGGGACTTGTACAACTCAATAGCAAAAGGACAAACTACCTGAATGGACATTTCTCCAAAGAAGACAACAAATGGCCAAGAGGTATATGAAAAGATAACTAACATCAATGATCATCAAAGAAATGAAAATCAAAACCACAATGAGATATTACCTCACACCTGTTAGGATGGCTATTATCAAGAAGGAAACAAAACAAGACAAAACAAAAAGACGGTAAATGTTGGTAACAATATGGAGAAATTGGAGCCCTTGCATACTTTTGGTGGAAATGTAAATTGGCACAGTCATTATGGAAAACAGTATGGAAAGTCCTCAAAAAGTAAAAAGAGAACTACCATATGATCCAGCAATCTCATTTCTGGGTATTTATCTTACAAAACAGAAATAAGGATCTCTAAGAGATATGTGTACTGCCATGTTCACTGCAGCATTTTTCACAATAGCCAATATGTAGAAACAGCATAAATGCTCATCCATGGATGAATGGATAAAGAAAATATGGTATATACATATATGGCATATCATTCAGTCTTGAAAAAGAAGGAAATCCAACAATATGCAACAATGTGGATGAATCTGGAGGGTGTTATGCTAAGTGAAATAAATCAATCACAGAAATACACTGTTCGATTTCACTTATATCAGATACCTAAAATAGCCAAATTTGTAGAAGCATAGAGTAGAAATGTAGTTGCCAGGGGCTAGAGGCAGGGGGAAATGGGGAGTTGCTAATTAACGAGTATAAAATTTTAGTTATGCAAGATGATTGTTTCAGGGATCTGCTGTACAACAGCATGTCTACAATTAACAGCATTGTATTAAACACTTAATTTGGTAAAAGGGCTAATCTCATGTTAAATGTTCTTAATACAATAAAAATGGCATTTTCTATTTTCTCTTATAACATTAATCTTAAAATGATGTAGCATTAGGTCTTTGTTCTTTGGTATGAGCAAACTAAATTTAAAAATATATATGATGCACATAACTTAGCCTGTAAAATTACTAGAGAGATATGCATTCTTAAACATAATTTAGCCTGAAGAATTACTAGAGAGGTATGCACTCTAAAGTTCACATATCTTGAAATATGTGAACTTTAGGATAGTGGGTAATTCAAGTTTCCTTCTTTCAATATATGTGTTGTTTGTCAGAGAGAAAGCATTTGAAATTTTTTATCATCTTAATTGGCTTTCCCCTACAACTCTTAGTTAACAAACTACTCAGTAGGGTACAGCACTTCTAATTTCAAGTGATAATTTAAAGATGAGCCTTTCAATCTTAACAGAATCTATTAAAATTTTTCTGGAACATTTAGAAAAATAACACATTTATCTAGTTGTGCCAAAGTTTGTTACTACAGTCTTTACAATTTCTTTACAGTGAAACTAGACTCTAAGTCTTAAGAACTTGCATTGTCTTTGTTCTGGGTTTGGTTCTTTCATTATTTCAGTTATAATGTATGAATATGGAATCTCTTTTTCTTCCTCTCTCTCCTCTCTTTCTCTATGTTGTCCCTAATTTCCAAAGATAACCCTGTTAGACTAGTGCTAATTAGTAAATGATATTAATTTGGCTTTATTCATTTTAACTATTGGCCATCACCTAAACTACTATTACATGCAGAGATAACTCTGGCATCCATCATTACCAAAAATGAGATACAAATGGGAGAAAATAAATCCATCTAATCTTGACTCAAATTAACTTTTCTTCAACTTTCAACTGAAATTTTGTTTGAAAGAGAAAGAGAATAGGAAGGAGGGAGGAAGGGAGAAAGAGAGGGAGAGAGGGGGGGAGGAAGGGAGAGAAAGCTATAATATTATATTTTTCCATGCTAAATGTATTATTTTTAAAAGTATTATTACTTTTATAAACTCCACACTGATTATAAATGTAGAAATGTCTAATGTTGCTTGTTTTTTCTTCCTAAAAAGCAGAAAGCTGATTATGAAACAAAATAATTTTTAAAGCCAGTGTAAAAACTCAATAATTTTGGTTATGTAGACCTGTAAAATTTAAATGTAGAAATATTAAATATTGTGAATAGTATTGACTTCATATGGTTCTAGAAGCCTACAGCAGACACCAATGCTTTGGGCTTTGCTTAGTACATTTTTTTATTCAAACATAATTTTTTTTTATCATATCCAGATCCCTTAGGCACCATTCCTACCCAAATAGATTTTAAAATCAAAACTCGTTCAGTGCCATAACAACAGTGCTATTGCACCAGCAACAGCACAACTGAAGAGTTATTCCTAAAGACAAACCTAGGATCACTATTTATTCTCCTTGTGTAAGCACTAGGTAAGCTGAATGACTCAACCTCTGTTTTCACTAATTCATATCTGACCAGATATGAAACCCCCATTGCTGATATACCGTTGACAGAGTCTTTGCTCTTCTCATTATTGTTGTGTTTTCGGGTACCTATTTTATTGCCCCATTAAAAATAATGGATGATTGTATTTAAATTCATTAACAGGATAACAAAATAAAACAATTACATAGGCAATAACATCAGTAACCCAACATGTTCAAAATAAGAAAAATCAACTGATAACAAGTAAAAGACAAAAACTACAAACTGTAATTTTACAGTTAACTCAAACTTTATAATTTAATTTTAGCATAATATGATCCTTTACGTTAAGTTAAGGCTGTAATTAAGAAAGTTATGTTTTTTTATTCGATTTGTGTTTACTTTGTAAATTTTTTGTGCTATCTAAAAAACAAAAAACCTCAAAACAAAACATGGACTATAAGCTACCCCTGAACTATCAGCTCAAATAAAGCATATTTAGCTTTATACTTATGTGTAAGTTGTACTATAAGAAAATTATATAAAGAATATCTACAAGAATATCTTTCTATTAAAAGGTCGAGCAATGGTTATTTTTTTTTTTTAATTCCTTTAATGGCTGGTGTTACTCAAGGGTATAGCTTTCTTTTTCTCTTACTCTCTTAGGGTGATACATCCAAAGCTTCATTTATAATCTGTATGAATTGCCTGTATTATCTGTTATGTATTATCAATATTGAGTCACTTTATAATGGAACCCTTTTGAGAAACTGCAGTTCAACCTTCTTGTGCAATGCACATAATCTAGGTGTGATTTATATGTATTATTAGTACATATATTTATATGTATACACACATACATAGAGAAATTACAGGGTAGATTTCATTGACAGCTATATTAAATTAATGTAAAATTCTAACTTATGCTTTATTCTGGAGAACTTTTTATATAAGGAGGTTTTTATATTGGTACATGTAGCATATGAAAATTAGTGATGAGAATAGTTACCATTTAATCTGGACCAATAGCTGTGCTAGGTGTATTCTATATGTTACTTCATTTGATTTTAAAAGGAAGAATAAAATCTTTTAAGTTCACACTTTTTAACAAATAAAGTAGGAATTTCTGCCGTGGTTAGTAAATTTAATTACAAAACTAAAGCTTTTCACTACCACATTCTATTAGTATTCTTGGAAAGCGCAGTACTGGAAGAGTCAGGGACCCATAATAAGACTTGCTTGGCAGGGTGGAAAAATTCTGCTCTTAGGGGATGAAAAGAGGTTCAGGATATTCCTGAGTATGTATGCTCAGAACTCTGTCTAGTAGTTCAGAGTATAATTGTGTACAGGTATTTACATATATACATATATATGTAGGTTTGGAAGTGCATGTGCTAAGAACTCTAGCCTGAATTAGAACCAGTATGGAAATCATGCAAAAGTTGGCATTAAATATACACATTCTAAGTGGTGAGAAATTTATATCAGTAGGAAGAGCAATAAGGAATTCAGGGGATACCCAAACTATAAGTATTCAGGAGGTCTTTCAGTAACAGAGCACTATCCAAAAGCACTCTAGGCCCCAGAGAAGACTGCTGGAAATGAGTTCTATCCTAGAGAGAACATACTAAGTCGGGTACTAAACCAAGACTTTGAACTTAGTGGCAAAAATCTGTTTACAAAAATGAACTTGTGGACTTCCCTGGTGGCGCAGTGGTTAGGAGTCTGCCTGCCAATGCAGGGGACATGGGTCCAAGCCCTGGTCCGGGAGGATCCTGCATGCCACGGAGCAAATAGGCCTGTGCACCACAACTACTGAGCCTGTGCTCTAGAGCCTGAGAGCCACAACTACTGAGCCCTCATGCCACAACTACTGAAGCCCGCATGCCTAGAGCCCATACTCCACAACGAGAAGCCACCACAATGAGAAACCCGCACACTGCAATGAAGAGTAGCCCCCACTCGTCCGAAACTAGAGAAGCCTGTGTGCAGCAATGAAGACCCAACACAGCCAAAAATAGATTAAAAATAAATATATTAATTAAAGAAAAATGAACTTGCGTTTAGTGAAATAAGCCAGACAGAGAAAGACAAATACTGCATTGTGTCACTTATATGTGGAATCTCAAAAAGAAAAAAAAAAGTCGAACTCAGAGTAGAAAATTGGTTGCCAGGGGCCAGGGCAGTGCAGAAATAGGGAAAGGTTGGTTAAAGGGTAAGCCTTAAAGGGTAAAAGATATAAGGGTAAAAGCTGTTGAGGTAAAAGGGTTAAAGGGTATAAGCCTTTGAGGTACAAGATGAATAAGGTCTGAGGATCTAATGTATAATAAGGTTACTACTGTATAACAGAAACTTGCTAAGAGGGTAGAATACAAATGTTCTCACCACCAGCCACCCCCCCCAAATAAAAACCACAAAAGAACGAACAAAAAAAAAATACCAAAAAGCCAAAGGTAAATATGTAAGGTGATGGATGAGTTAACTCCATGTGGGAAAATCCTTTCACAATGTATAGGTATATCAAATCATCACCTTGTACACTTTAAGTATCTTACAATTTTATTTGCCAATTATACATAAATAAAGCTGGAAAAAATGAAGCTGGACTGGATTATTATAAAATGATATTTATTGGAATTAGTTATCTATTGGTGCATAAACAAAATGTTACTCAGAATTTACTGGATTATGGCAACAATAATTAATAGCTCACAGTTTCTTTGGGTCAGGAATACAGGCATAATTTAGCTGGGTCTTTTAGTTCAGGGTTTCTCATATGCTGCAATCAAGTGGTCAACTGAAACTACAGTTCTCTCAGGGATTAACTGGGAAAGGATCTCTTTCTAAGCTTAGTTTCTGCGTGGTTTTAGGTATATATCTCTGTGCTGACAACCTGTATTTAAGTAAACGTCTTTGCAGTCATCAAGTGAGAATACTTTCTTTAATAGTTTAACCAGAAAACATTCATAAAAAAATAGTACCTGAGTTACTTATGTTCATTATAGTTTGTGCTTCTTGTTTAAATGTCAGTTTGGTTTTATATGAAACTCCAGACTAACATTTTTTTTGAGTATCACATGTGTTAATTATTGCCTATGGACCAAAAGCATATTTGTTGAAAAGTCTGATATTTTAATCATATTTCAAAATAATTTTAGAAAACAATCTTAAAGTTTAGGTGAAAGAGTGCTAAAAATTATAGCTCTTAAAAAGAAGGAGCAGAGAAAAATAAATGGAGTACAATTCTATGAATATAAATGTGTTTTTTGTTTTGTTTTTTTAATCTTTCTTGTAATAAGAACACAACATGAGATCTACTCTTGATAATTGTTTTTTTTTTAATGTCTAGAAGCTAATTTATTTCAAACATAATTTTGTAGGGTGAACTTTCCTTCTTTTTTAAATTTAATTTAATTTATTTTTTTATACAGCAGGTTCTTATTAGTCATCCATTTTATACACATCAGTGTATACATGCAAATCCAAATTTCCCAATTTATCACACCACCATCACCACCACCCCGCCGCTTTCCCCCCTTGGTGTCCATACGTTTTTTCTCTACTTCTGTGTCTCAATTTCTGCTCTGCAAACCGGTTCATCTGTACCATATTCTAGGTTCCACATATATCTGTTAATATATGCTATTTGTTTTTTTCTTTCTGACTTACTTCACTCTGTATGACAGTCTCTAGATGCATCCATGTCTCCACAAATGACCCCAATTTCATTCCATTTTATGGCTGACTAATATTCCATTGTATATATGTACCACATCTTCTTTATCCATTCACCTGTCGATGGGCATTTAGGTTGATTCCATGACCTGGCTATTGTAAATTGTGCTGCAATGAACATTGGGGTGCATGTGTCTTTTTGAATTTTGGTTTTCTCTGGGTATATGCCCAGTAGTGGGATTTCTCAGTCATATGGTAATTCTATTTTTAGTTTTTAAGGAACCTCCATACTGTTCTCCATAGTGGCTGTATCAATTTAAATTCCCACTAAGAGTGCAAGAGGGTTCCCTTTTCTCCACACCCTCTCCAGCATTTGCTGTTTGTAGGTTTTCTGATGATGCCCATTCTAACTGGTGTGAGGTGATACCTCATTATAGTTTTGATTTGCATTTCTCTAATAATTAGTGATGTTTAACAGCTTTTCATGCACTTCTTGGCCATCTGCATGTCTTCTTTGGAGAAATGTTTATTTAGGTCTTCTGCTCATTTTTCGACTGGGCTGTTTGTTTTTCTAATATTGAGCTGCATGAGCTGTTTATATATTTTGGAGATTCATACTTTGTTTGATGATTCATTTGCAAATATTTTCTCCCACTCTAAGGGTTGCATTTTTGTCTTCTTTATGGTTTCCTTTGCTGTGAAAAGCTTTTAAGTTTCACTAGGTCTTATTTGTTGATTTTTGTTTTAATTTCTGTTACTCTAGAAGGTGGATCAAAAAATATCTTGCTGTGACTTATCTCAAAGAGTGTTCTCTCTATGTTTTCCCCTAAGAGGTTTATAGTTCCTGGTCTTACATTTAGGCCTTTAATCCATTTTGAGTTTATTTTTGTGTATGGTGTTAGGGAGTTTTCTAATTTCATTCTTCTAAATGTAGCTATCCAGTTTTCCCAGCACCACTTATTGAACAGACTGTCTTTTCTCCATTGTATATCCTTGCCTCCTTTGTCATAGATTAGTTGACCTTAAGTGTGTGGGTTTACCTCTGGGCTTTCTATCCTGTTCCATTAATCTATATTTCTGTTTTGTGCCAGTACCATATTGTCTTGATTACTGTAGCTTTGTAGTATAGTCTGAAGTCAGGGAGTCTGATTCCTCCAGCTCTATTTTATCCCCTCAAGACTGTTTTGGCTATTCAGGGTCTTTTGTATCTCCATACAAATTTTAAGATTTTTTTGTTCTAGTTCTTTGAAAAATGCCACTGGTAATTTGATAGGGATTGCTTGAATCTGTAGAATTGGATCATCGTGTTTTCATTGTCATTTGTTTCTAGGCATTTTTTGATTTTCTCTTTGATTTCTTCAGTGATTTCTTGGTTATTTAGTAATGTATTGTTTAGCCTCCATGTGTTTGTTTTTTTTAATGTTTTTTTCCCTGTAATTGATTTCTAAACTCATAGCATTGTGGTTGGAAAAGATGATTGATATGATACCAATTTTCTTAAATTTACTGAGGTTTGATTTGTGATCTATCCTGGAGAATGCTCCATGCGCACTTGAGAAGAAAGTGTAATCTGCTGTTTTTGGATGGAATGTCCTATAAATATCAATTAAATCTATCTGGTCTATTGTGTCATTTAAAGCTGGTGTTTTCTTATGAATTTTGTGTTTGGATGATCTGTCCATTGGTGTAAGTGAGGTGTTAAAGTCCCCTACTATTATTGTGTTATTGTTGATTTCCTCTTTTAGAGCTGTTAGCGGTTGCCTTATATATTGAGCTGCTCCTATGTTGGGTGCATATATATTTATAATTGTTATATCTTCTTGGATTGATCCATTGATCATTATATAGTGTCCTTCCTTGTCTCTTGTAAAATTCTTTACCTTAAAGTCTATTTTATGATATGAGTATTGCTACTCCAGCTTTCTTTTGATTTCCATTTGCATGGAATATCTTTTTGCAACCCCTCACTTTCAGTCTGTATGTGTCCCTAGGTCTGAAGTGGGTCTCTTGTAAACAGCATATATATGGGTCTTGCTTTTGTATCCATTCAGCAAGCCTGTGTCTTTTGGTTGGAGCATTTAATCCATTCACGTTTAAGGTAATTATCAATATGTATGTTCCTATTACCATTTTCTTAATTGTTTTGGGTTTGTTTTTGTATGTCCTTTTCTTCTCTCGTGTTTCTCACTTAGAGAAATTCCTTTAGCCTTTGCTGTAGAGCTGGTTTGGTGGTGATGAATTCTCTTAGCTTTTGCTTGTCTGTAAAACTTTTGATTTCTCTATTGAACCTGAATGAGATCCTTGCTGGGTAGAGTAAACTTGGTTGTAGGTTCTTCCCTTTCCTCACTTTAAGTATATCATGCCACTCTCTTCTGGCTTGTAGAGTTTCTGCTGAGAAGTCAGCTGTTAACTTTATGGGAGTTCCCTTGTATGTTATTTGTTGTTTTTCCCTGTTGCTTTCAATAATTTTTCTTTGTCTTTAATTTTTGCTTATTTAATTACTATCTGTCTCAGCGTGTTCCTCCTTGGGTTTACCCTGTATGGGACTCTCTGCACTTCCTGGACTTGGGTGGCTATTTCCTTTCCCATGTTAGGGAAGTTTTCGACTATAATCTCTTCAAATATTTCCTCTGGTCCTTCTCTCTCTCTTCTCCTTCTGGGACCCCTATAATGTGAATGTTGTAGCCTTTAACGTTGCCCCAGAGGTCTCTTAGGCTGTCTTCATTTCTTTTCATTCTTTTTCTTTATTCTGTTCCACAGCAGTGAATTCCACCATTCTGTCTTCAGGTCACTTAACCATTCTTCTGCCTCAGTTATTCTGCTATTGATTCCTTCTAGTATATTTTTCATTTCAGTTATTTTACTGTTCATCTCTCTTTTTTGTTCTTTAATTCTTCTAGATCTTTGTTAAACATTTCTTGCATCTTTTCAATCTTTGCCTCCATTCTTTTTCTGAGGTCCTGGATCATCTTCACTATCATTATTCTGAATTTTTTTTCTGGAAGATTGCCTATCTCCACTTCATTTAATTGTTTTTCTGAGGTTTTATCTTGTTCCTTCATCTGGTACATCACCCTCTGCCTTTTCATCTTGTCTATCTTTCTGTGAATGTGGTTTTTGTTCCACATGTTGCAGTATTGTAGTTCTTGCTTCTGCTGTCTGCCCTCTGGTCTTGATAAATTTTTAAGTGCACAAAAACTATGTTTTGAGGTTGTAATAACTGAAACGTACTAAGTTTAAATGTAACTTAAAACAGTAACATTATGTTTCTGGAGTTAGAATGAAAACCAAATGTAGCTACTGGTTATTGTTGATGTTAGAGTTGTTACAAATTAGTAGCACTAATATTTGATGGAATATTATGCAAAGATTAGACTGAGGCATTTGAACTAATTATTATTACATTTTCACTAAAAATAAATTATACAAGACTATCAAAATCATATATATGTAAGTGCATGTACATACATATGTGTGCATACTTAAAACTGAAGGAAATTCATCAAAATTAAAATAACTCTAGGTGCTTTGATTTTAGGTGACTGTCCATGTTTTACATATTTCTAAGATACATATATGGCATGTGTCATATATACAATTCATTTAAATTACATATTTATTGCATGTAATTTCATTTAGGCATGTAATATATAGTAATCTGATTTGCATGTAATATACTTAAGGTCATATGTGTCATATTCTAACATGTAGAATTTAATATAAAAAGCATAACATTAATAAAAGCAGCTTTCCCCTTTGTAGATAAGCACTTCTTTCATCCCAGTCCCTGCCAACCACTGACATCAGTTCTGTCCCTCTAGTTTTACCCTTTCCAGAACGTCATATAAATGGATCGTACACTTGCAATCATTTTGAGTCTAGCTTCTTTCTCTTAAAATAATGCACTTCTGATTAACTGACATATGTGTATCATGGAGTGTTGTATAGATGTCTAATTGGTTTATAGCATTGTTAAAGCCTCTATTTCCTTTTTGATGTTATACCTACTTGTTATATCCATTATTCAAAGTGGGATAATGAGGCCTCCAACTATTATGAAATTTTCTATTTCTCCCTTCAATTCTTTCCATTTTTTACTTCATGGATATTGTGGCTCTGCTTTTAGCTTCATGTATGTATTTATAACTGTTCAGTCTTCTTGATGAATTGACCTTTTTATCAACTAAAATATCCTTCTGTGTCTCTAGTAAAAACTGTTGTCTTAAGAGTCTATTTTCTGATATTAATACAGTCACTGTCACTCTCTTATGGTTACTGTCTGATAGTATATCACATTTTACCCTTTTACTTTCAATTATTTGTATCTTTAAATCTAAGTTGTGACTCTCAAAGACAGCACAGAGTTCCATCATGTTTTTGTTTTTACCCTTCTGCCAATCTCTGCTATTTCTTGGAGTGTTAGTCCATTTACACTTAATAACTAATAAGGTAAAATTTATATCTGCATTTTGCTATTTATTTTCTATGTATCTTATTTATTTTTTGGTCTACCTCTCTATCATTTACTACTTTCATGCTAAAAAAGGTATTTTCTAGTATACCATTTTATTATTTCTTTTGCAATATATTTTTCAGTTATGGCTCTGTGTTTTCCCAAGGGGTTACAATAATCAACAATTCAATTCAGATTATTACCAACTTAATCTCAATAGTACACAATAACTTTTCTCTAAAATAACTCTATTTCTTCTCCCTTTATGGCGTCATACAAATTACATCTTTATATATTTTAAATCCATCAACATAAGTTTTATAATCATTGAATATATGCTTGTATCACTTAATAGTTCTAGAATTTTTGGGCGGTGGATCCCTTGAGATTTCTTTGTAGAAAATATTATCTTCAAATAGGGATAGGTTTACTTATTCCTTTCAAATCTGTATGACTTTTTTCTTGTCTTATTGCAATGGGTTGAACTTCCAGCACAATGTTGAATAAGAATAGTGAGATCCTTTGCCTGTTTCTGGTTTCAAGGGGAAGGCTGTCAGTATTTCACTACTTGGCATAATGTTAGCTGTAGAATTTTTTTGTGGATTCTGTTTATCAAAGTCAGGAATTCTGCTCTATTCCTCCCTTCCTCAGAGATTTTTTTTTCAGTGCAGTTTTTTTCTATTGTATAGAGTTGATCATTTCTATTGTTTTATCTTTCCAGTTCATTGATTACTTCCTCTATCCCCTCCAATCTACTGATGAACCCATTCACTGATCTTTTTAAAAATTTTTAATATATTTTTCAGTTATAAAATGTTCATTTAATTCTCCTTTATATTTCCTTGCTTAGAATTTCTATTTGTTTTCTGAGACTCACTATTTTTCATTTGCTTTAAATGTTTTCATATTTACTTGGTGAAGAATTTTTATCATGGCTGCTTTAAAATCTTTTGTCAAGTAATTCTAACCTATTTCTTATGTCTATGTTGGCACCTAGTAATTTTTTTTCTAACAGTTCGAGAGTTTCTGGGATCTTATTATGTTAATTGATTTTCAGTTGAAACCAGGATATTTTCATATTATGTTGTGATACTGTTTAAACTTTTAAAACTTTTTAAAGACTTAAGCTGGCTACCTCTTACATTACTCCAACAAGGGAAGGGGAGAGAGACTCTGTTTTGTAACTTTCAATTAATGGTAGAAGTATAGGTTCCTGATTCAGCCTCCATTGTCATTTGAGTGAGTTGGGCATCTAGGTAGAGGTGGCAGTTCCACATCCACTGACATAATGGCGTGGTGGTAACTTCTGAAAGTGCTTACTCTCCATAAGGTCTCCTCTGAGAGCACTACAGTAGGGAGGGGTAGGATTTCTGCTTAGTGCTTGGTGCCAGTGAAATTCCAGGCTTCTCTTGTAGTCTCCACTGAAATCATGATGGATGGAGGCTTTGTTATCAGTGGTGAAGTTGAATGGTCTCTCTACTTGGCTTTCTCTGACAACACCCAGGTGAGGATTCTGGAGATACTAATTATAGCCTCATGAGTATGGAAGTTCAAGTTCCCCATTAACACTTTGCTGATGTAGGTGAGTGTATGGCAACAATATTTTCTGTGATGTTTGTTTGGAGTATAGTGGATATCGTCTAAAGTTTTTGTCTTGCTAGATTCTCCCTTTTCCTGGTCATTTGGCTAGAGAGAGAAGACTTTGGTTGGAGATTTACTTCTGTCTGCAGCCACAGGCATTTCCATTTTTTCAGCTTCTTCAGCTCCAATTGTGACATACACAAGACAAAAAGAAAACCCAGGAACTCAATGTACTTTGCCCCTAGCTCCTAGATTCGTAGCTTATCTACCTTCTTTCTATCTCTCAGTATTCTTATATTTGTTTTGTATATATAATACTCTTGGGATTTAGTTATACTTAGTGGGAGGATAGGAGAAAGTATACATGTCCATCTTCCTAGATGTGGAAGAAGCTCTTCTTCATATTTGAAGAATTCTTTTCTTGGATATAGAATTCTTAGTTAACATTCTTTCTTTTCAGCACTTTGAATATCATCCTTTTCAAGATTCTCTCTTTTCTTTGGCTTCTGACAGTTCAGCTATGATGTAGCTTGGTGTGGATATCTTCAGGTTTAGGCTCTCTGGAGGTTGTTGAATTTATTGTATATGCAGATTAGTTTTTCATCAAAATTAAGAAGTTTTTGGCCATTATTTCTTCCAATATTGGTCTGCCCCTTTCTCTCTTTATTGATATTTTCTACTTGTTAAGATACTGTTTTCATACTTTAATTCTTTAGACATGGTTTCCTTTTGTTTTTTAAATATACTTTTAATAGCTGATTTAAAGTCTTTGTCCAATAAGTCAATGTCTGGGCATTTTCAGAAAGAGTTTCTATTGACTTTTTTCCCTTTCCAAATTCTTTACATGGTTTGTAATTTTTTGTTGAAAACTGGACATTTTAAATAATATACTGCAGCAATTCTAGGAATTAAATCTCTTCCACTCCTCAGGAATTACTGTGGTTGTTTTAGGGACTACTGTTTATTTGTGATATCCCTCAATTAATTCTGTAATGTTTGTATTATTTATTGTGTATGACCATTGTGATATCTGCTTGATTATATTAAGAATAAGCTAATGAATGGACATACATTTTTCTTAAATGCCTTGAACCAATAAGTCTCTGAGCCTTTGCCTACCTTGGGGGACACTTTAAACACTCTTGTAATTTAAAATTCTTCCTTCGCTTTACTTACTGCTATCACTTATCCAAAAGATCAGGCTACGATTATATACTGGGTGGGGTTGTGTATAGATCTCCACATGCATCTGGCTTTTAGAGTCCCAGGAATCGGCTGGAGCTTTTCAAAGGTCTGTACTGACATCTTATTCCCAGCATTTTATTTAACAATTTTTAGTCAGCTTCTAGTTTACACAAACTGTTACTGCTGTCTCAAACAGCTGCAATGATAAATAATTGCCACTAATCGTTTTTGATAAGGGTTCCAGGGAAAAGGCTGTTAACACTGAGTGAGTTCTTAGGTCAAATAAAAACAAGCAATGCCAGTGGCTGTTTCCACAGAATTGCAAGGCAAGTCAAATAATAAAGATTATCTGGTGTTGGGACTTTGTGGGGGAGTTGAAACACATTCTTTTAAAATGACTGCTGATCTCCCTAGTGCCATAAGTACCATGATTATGAGGTTGTTGGTGTTCAGGGTTAATGTGGAGTAGGGAATGGAATAGGGAAAACTAAAATGCCACTGATCTCATCATCCTTAACAAGAATCAGCCATTTTTCTTAGATAAATGTTTCTCAGATTGTTCCAAGTCTTTCATTAATTTCCTGAATTCTAAAAAATTGATTCAGACAAATTTTGCCAATGTTCTCGTACGGTTATGGAGCTGCAGGATTACAGAGATTTTTTTACTCCATCACTGCAGAAATCTTCCTCAATATTATTTCCTAAAAGTTTGATTGAATTTGCTAGGGAAATCTTCTGGTCAAGGAATATTTTTTTCCTAAATATTTTTGTTACACATTCAATTTCCTTAATCCATACAGGCTTACTCATGTTACCTATTTTCTCTTGAGTATACATACATAAACTCTTTTTTGAATTATTTGTAATAATCTATCATTATATTTAAAATGCCTTTATGGTCTGTAGTAATGTTTCTTCTTTCATTCTTGACATTTGTGATTTATGTGTTCGCTATCACTCTTTTTTCTCCCTGGTCAGTCTAACCAGAAGATTTCCATTTTATTGATATTTAAAAATAAGCAGCTATTTATTCATTTGCACTATTTTCTCTATTGTTTTCTTGCTTTCAATTTCAGTGATTTTGTTCTTATGTTTATTATTACCTTTCTGCTTTTTTGTGGGGTAATTAGTGTTTTGTTTTGTTTTTTCTAGCTTCTTATAGGGATAACTGATGCCTTAAATTTCCATAAACCCCTGCTTTAGCAGCTTTCTTCAAATTTTGGTATGCATAGTATTCATTTTCATTCAATTCTTTATATTGCCTAGTTTCCTTTGTCACTTCCTCTTTGACCCTATGGGTTACTCAGAAGGATGTTTGTGCAGTAATTCAAGCATCTGCTTCAGTCTGGGATGATACTGATGGACTGATCTTTCATTTCATTGTGAGTAATATTTCCCTGCTTCTTTGGATATCTGATAATTTTTTATTGGCTCCACATATTGTCAATTTTACCTTGGTGAGTGATGGATATTTCTGTATTCTTATAACTTGTTTTTGAGATTTGTTCTGAGACACGGTTAAGTTACATGGAAACAGTTTGATCTTTCAGGTTTTGTTTTTAAAATTTGTTAGGCTGTACCAGACAGAGTAGTGTTTAATCTAAGGCTAAGTGTTCCCCATTTCTGAGGCAAAACCCTTCTGGATAGTCTATCCAATGCTTCATGAGTTGCGAGTTTTCCAATCTACTTAGCAGGAACAGGCACAATCCCAAGCTCTAAGTAAGTGCCAGATGCTCTCTTATCACTTCAGGTGGTTCTTTTCTCATTCTCAGGTAATTTCCTTTCATGCGTGCACTCGTGCATATTTTGCTGAACACTCTACTGGCAGTCTGTGCAGATCTCTGTGGTCCTTTCTCAATGCAGCTCTATTATACTCTGTCCTACAAACTCTAACCCCTATTATTTTCCCAGATTGATAGCTCCCTCTTCTCAAATCAGATAGTAGGTTGGACTCTGCTTAGGAGCTCTCTCCCTGTGCTACAGGATGGGAGCTTTCTTAAGGAACTGTAGAGCTCATCTCTTTTGTTTTCTATCTTGTAGGGATTATTGTCCTCCTTTGTCATTATTGTGTCTTTCTCTCAGTGCTCCCTTCTCTCTAGCCTTCACTACAACAGAGGGTTTCTCCAGTCTCCCTGCCACTTGGCTCCCAATCCTGCTTGTATATGCTCAACAAAGAGGAAAAATAGACTTCAAGTGGGTGTGAATTCTCCTGTCTATGGCTAAAAGCATTCTATAATCTCCTGCTACCACATACTTGGCCTTCAGCAATTGGTTAAAATCTGTAACTAAATTCTCCTTTCTGGCTTGTATTAGGGCTGGCCTCTTTCAGATAAACAAGTCCTTGCATCACGTTTCTTTTTACAGGTGTCTGTTTTTCCTTGTATTTCAACTTAGTTGACTGCTGTACATCTTCACCTCTGAAAGGCTCAAGAAAAATTGTGATTTTGCTCTTCGGTAGTAAATTTGGGGGAGACACCTTCTGGTTTTCTCCCTCTTAAGTGAAAGCTTACACTTAACTTTTAAACATTTCTCTTGTAGGGATGGGGGTAACGAAAGGTGACAAGAAACAGGAAAGATTAATTATAAAAGTGCCTAACAAGCTTACATTTTGTCTTTAATATGTGTATTAGTTTGCTAGGGCACCATAACAAAATACTGTAGAACTGGTAGCTTTAATATCGTGTTTATTTTCTCATAATCCTGGAGGCTAGGAGTCCAAAATCAAGATGTCAGCAAGTTTGGCTTATTCTGAGGGTTCTCTCCTTGCTTGTAGATGACCATTTTCTCACTGTGTTCTCATGTGGTCTTCCTGCCATTTGTCTTCTGTGTCCTAATCTTCTCTGCTTATAAGGACACCAGACATACCCGATTAGAACCCCCCCCGAAACTGACCTCATTTTATCTTAATTATCTCTTTAAGGGCCCTATCTCCAAATAAAGTCACATTTTGAGGTACTGGAGGTTAAGATTTTGAAATATGAATGTGAAGGAAGACACTTCAGCCCATCAGCATATTTAAAGCAGCAATCCTACAACTTAGAGTTCATTTTTTATTTTATTTTTTTAGAGAATCTTCCTACAGCTAAAACATGCATGGGAAACCCAGAGGATGGTACACCGTGTGATCAGGAAAGGTTTCTTTTTTTTTCTTTTTCTTACATCTTTATTGGAGTATAATTGCTTTACAATGGTGTGTTAGTTTCTGCTTTATAACAAAGTGAATCAGTTATACATATACATATGTTCCCATATCTCTTCCCTCTTGTGTCTTCCTCCCTCCCAGTGGGATCTTCCCGGACCAGGACACGAACCTGTGTGCCCTGCATCAGCAGGCGGACTCCCAACCACTGCGCCACCAGGGAAGCCCTAGAGTTCACTTTTAACATTGTATATTTATAGTAACTTATAAAGCACTTGCTAAAATATTTAAATTTGAAAGAGAAGAGGCTATTTTTAGATGTTTAAGAGCCACTTCTCATATACAAGTGCAAAACCAGACGAATACCAAGGAAATAAATAATAATTGTGAAATAAATATTAGCTTTTAAGTATATTATCCACTTAGCTACTATTTCAGCATGTACACACAGTCAGTTCTGAGAGAAACTAAGCAGTATTTCCACTCCATAATTCCAGCTATTACCTTTATATTGGAAGATCAGATCCCATTAGTCTAGAATGCTTTTTAATAATTTTAAAGATGATAAAATTTACCCATTCAGTATTTGTAACTATGAAAAACATATACTTTACAGAAAAATTTTCTGTAGATCAGCAGAATCATATAAATTAGAATATAAAAACCCAAGGCCTCAGAGGTAATTTAGATATCCTAGGGATGGTTTCTTTCTTATATTACTGTCAATGATACTTGCTTCAATTTAAAATGCAACATAGCTGTTCCCTGCAAAGTAGCTTAAAATGTTTGTTTCTTTGTAGCACATTACTCCAGTTATTTTACTTCAAATTATTCTATTGCTTTTCTTATTTGACTTTTACCTGTATCAGTTGTTAGTTTACATAGTTTATGTCTCTACACACATATACGACACATATACATTGTGTGGGTATGTATATATACATATATTTATATATACTCTCCTTTAGCTATCTCAGTCTACGGTGCATAAATGTATTCTCTGAATTTTTTTTTCCTCTATGATCAGAGGTTTTAAGGATGGGAAGGAATTCCCATATACTATTCCAGTCCTTAATGCCACAATGAAATTCATCACAGTTTAGAGCTTATTCATGCACATATTAAATCAGTCTTCTAACACCACACTCCAAATTTATACCTTTCCTGTATGCTTTCTCCCTCATAGATTTTTCAGTAGTTTTTCGAGGCTTAGCCAATGACAGCTACTTAATTTACATGTAAAGCAAAATTTTTAGGAAATCTCTCTAACCCTTTAACTTCTGAAACTCTATTTCTCTGCCACTTGTAGCACCACTCTTAATAAGCAGGTTGGGGAAAGGAAGGGAAACTGTAGTAAAAAATAATGGATCAAATTATATCCAGCCAGCAGATCTCTTACATTATTTGAAAGTAGAAATAAACAGTATCTTTCTGTCCACTGCACAAATTTTCCCATTGTTCCATCAACCACTGAACTCAAAGAATTCACACACTTCTACCTTTTTCCAGCAGGTAATACTTTTTTTGTTTCTTTGGCAATATTGGTTCACAATCATGCACACAAGTAAACAAAGTAGAAACCATTTATATTGACTGGTAAAAGCTGATATTTGCATGCATTCACAAAGAATTGATTGCAAGTATACCTAAATACATAATCTTGAAACCGTATATATGTAAAGGAATGAAAAAACATGACAAATTCTCAAAACTGTTTGCTTTCAATGTGAACATCAGATGTCTTATGTTTTCCCCAAAACAAAAGGGTTTAATCTTGGTGATTCAGATTTGAAGTGATCTTGTAGGTCAGTCAGATATATATTCCTGTATTCATATGGAAGTCAGCAAGATATATTTGAAAGAGTAAGCTGGATAAATATTAGAATATATATTTAATATTTATTTGAGAGATTATAGTTATCTATAACTCTAGCTTTCACAACGAAACACAGAGGAGTGGTAGACATAGAGGAGATAAGGCAAAAACACAAAAACAATAAAAAGCATCTGTACTTTGAAATAAAAACAAAGCAACAAACAAATAACTATCTTTTCTATGGCATAGTACTGCAGGTTAGCTGATAGCCACTAAAAGCCCTTTACTCTAATTTTTCTTGCCTGCAAAAGCCATTAGGTAAATAATGGCCCATATATAATTGTTTCCCTTGTTTTTCTTCACATGATTTTAATATGTGGCCCTGACCTTAAGGAATATTCTCACTAGTTGTGGAAGCAACACACACACACACACACACACACACACACACATGTGAAACAAATAACAACACAAAGCAGTTTATGGATAGGAGCCTGTGTGAAATGTTTGGAGAAAAATCACTGTTGAATTCAGTATTGGTGATGAGGATGACAATTCTATGAATGTTAGAAGTAATATAAATGCCTCTACATTTCCTCAAAGTATGGAGCTCACTCAGGCTTTCAGAGGTAATGTTAGAATTGGTGGGCATGGGAATGGAAACTAGTTTATAAGAGAAAAGTATGGCAGGGAAATCTGGGGTTGAGATAGGCAGCCTATGGATAGTGAAAGCACTAGACCAGGAACCAAGCTACCTCCTAACCATCGTTGTGACTCTGGATATGAATTTCATCTCTTAGGTCTCACACTCATAGAATGTCAGGTGGAGGACACAGTGCAGGCCTCAAGTCTCCTGACACTGCTAACCCCAGCAAAGAAGGTCTACTGTCATCTGTCGTGTGTGTCAAATATACATCTGTTTGGGGATCAAAATATAATTATGTTTGAAAAATGTTATATTAAATTTTTTTGAGAATCAGTGGTTTCTAGCTATGATATTTTACTGAAATATTATTGAAAAAACTCACTGATCGTGGTAAGAGTGTAGTCTTTATACCACTAGAAAAGACAAATTAACTGCAGATCTGATCTACATTAATAGTTTGTACTGTCATGTATAAAGCCCAAGTCATACTCTCATATATGCCAGCAAACAGCATCCATGGCCAGGGGGTAAGTGTGCTATACCAGAGAAAGGTAAGTCAATTTAGCTGAAATTTGGAAAGGAACAAAAGCACATCTATCTCTCTCAGCCCTCTTTTCCTCACTCTTGCCTCCCAGTTTTAAGCCTCTATCCTTTGGCAATATAGGCATGCTCAAGTGTCTTTGCATCCTTCTCTTATACTGTGGCTTCTAATGCAAACTCTGGGGTATGATTCTCATGCCTAATGACCCTCCTTACATCACTGTTGCCAACAGTCACTCACAAATATTGCAATGTTTCTCTTTATTTTCAAGAACATTTTCTTACCAGGTTAAACATCTTTTAAGCCATAAATTAAGGCAGACTTGCACTGTGTTAAAACTTCTATTTTATTATTCTTTTTTTTAAGAGTCTTTGATGCTAGGTAAGATGATGATACAAATGCTCATACATGGACCAACACTTGAAATTTTCTTTCTTCAATACTGAGTCAACAAATGTAACTTTAATTTTCTCCAATTTCAAGAAAATTTATTGTTAACACACTGTAGTAGAAACAGAATGGACTTGGTAGCTCAAAAGTCCTTGGTTCATACTCTACTTTTTAATTTTCTAACTATAACCTTGGGGAAATTACTGAATGACTTACAGCATCCATATCTATAAAATAGTGATTTAATTTTATTTCACAAGATGGTGTCAGAAGTAATTGCTTAGTGAGATGCTGGGAACATAGTAGGAATTAACAAACTGAAATTTCTCCAGTTTCTTCTCCTGCCAGCACATTAATTTCGAGTTTAAGAGGACCTGTGTGTGCCTCTAATTTCCTCCAACATGTCTGGCCAAGATGCACTCTGATAACTATGTAATCCCGCAGGCCCAAGGGTACCTTACGCAAATTTCTGTGGTAGGCATAGAAAGAGCTCCTTGTGGCATCCTGACTATGCTTTCTTCATGTGCTAGGGCCTGACATGTAATATCTCCCAAGTAAATATCTGACCTTTTCATATACAGATTTCATTCTATTTCTAGAATATGTCTTGGAGTTTCTAATGCCATCCTGCTCCTACTGGAATAAATACTATTTCCAGTTGTCTGCAGCAGATATCCCCTTAAGGCTGCTATTCAAAGCTTCACTAACACTGCTGTAAACCCAGACCAGGAATACATGAAAATTGGCCCTGGTTTTCTAAGTGAGCTGAGCATTGTCTAGTTATTCATTCTTCCAATAAACATTTGTGTAGTATTTATGTGCAAGGCACTGTTGTAAGCACTTGGGATACAATGCTGAAAAAGGCAGGCAAGGTTGCTCTTACCAAAACGGGGATTCTATGGATAAACAAACAGTTAAATAATGTAAATTAGGGCTTTAGACAGATGAATACTGCTCAGGTGTCAAAGGAGATTAGAAAAGGAATTCCTGAGGATAGGGGACTTAAACTGAAACCTTAATGCTGGAAAAGAGCTGACTCAGCAAAGACCGAAAATGTTGTTATGGAGAAACAGTATGAAGTTTTCTAAAACAGTTTGTAGCTATGTCATTAGCTTGATAGGCAGACCTATTACCCTTAAGAAATTTAGGGATTTTTATATAAAAATGTTCATTACTATTTTATTTTTCTGTGATATTTATGTTTTCCTTATAAAAGAATTGAGCAAGGCTGTTGGTTTTAATTTTGAGGAATATATTTTGTGTGGTTCAGTGTTCAGTATTTTACCTAATTTTACATTTATTTTTAATATATTCAGTATTGTAGTTTTTAAGAAAATCACTAGTAAAATCGTAACAGTTTATTTATTGTGGTTCTGTCATCTTGCGCTTTTCTAATATCCCCATATATTTAAATATAAAATTTATTTAGTTGGAATAAATTATTTTCCCAAGAAAAAATACATTCTTTGCTTATTTACCTTGTATTGTCCTATGTTGAATGTCCTCTCAAAATTATTGTTTCAACTTTTCAACAAGAGTATATCCACCAATATGGTTCTGGAAAAAATTAAATATAATTAAAGTCAAGTGGTTTATAATTTGTTGGTATAAATGATTTTTCTGAAGGCTTAGGCATCTAAAATTAAGTATACTTTCCTAGAACTGAAAAGTATATTCTTGTCCCTATGTTATCTCTTCATTAGTAAATGCTGGCATGTTTAATAATTGAGTAGTATGTAAGCAACACAATGCAGGAAGATTTATTTTAAGTTTCCTTAGATTTGTATAGGGTCTAGTGGGAGCAAAATTTTCAGTTTAAACCACTTTTTGCCGTTTTTATTTTAATTTATTAATACTTTAATCTGAAGTAACAAACATGGAAAAATATAACTGTTTTTCATAATACAAAGCTCTGTTGTTACACAGAAAGATTCCACTGTCAAAAATTAGAAACTTAGCAGGAGCATTACCAACAATTTGGCTACATCTAATTCTACTATGAGATGATATTTGTAGGTCTAGAACAGCAATTCTCAATTCATGAACTATTGGACCCCTGGAGGTTCCTGGGACACTTTGCAGGGAACTGTGAGATCCAAACAATTTTTATAATAATCATATAATTTTTTATTGCCACCATAACAAATTACCACAAACTTTTCAGCTTAAAAACAACACAAATTAACAGTGTTGTAGATAATAAGTCTAACACAGGTCTCACCAGACTAAAGTCAAAAGGATCGGCATGGCTGTGATCCTTTTTGGTTGGTCTTTGGGAAAACCTGTTCCCTTATTAACTCAGGTTGTTGGCAGAATGTAATTCCTGGTAGTTGTAGGACTGAAGTTTCATTTTCTTGCTGGCCGTCAGCTAAGGACCATTTTCAGTTTCTAAAAACTATGCACATTCCTTGGCTCATGGTCCTCTCACTCAATCTTCAAAGTGAGTCAAGTGCCTCTCACACAATGCAAATCTCTGTCCCCACCCCCTTTCTCTCTTTCTCTCATTGTAGCTTGGTAAGGTTCCCTGCTTTTAAGGGCTCAGGTGACTATATTGGGCCAAGTGAACAACCTAGGGTAATCTCCTGAACTCAAGGTCCATAAACTTAATGACATTTGCAAAGTCCCTGTTATGTAAGATCACATATTCACAGGTTCTGAGGATTAGGACATAGATATCTTTCAGTGATATTATTCTGCCTACCACATAAAGACTTTGTCTTTTTAACCCTGTTAACATTTGAACTGAGAGTGCAAAGGCAATAGCATATAAACTGTTAGCATTTTAGCACAATCAAGACATTGACATCAAACTGTATTTGAAGTTACTATAGTTTCACCTCCATGTGTTTGCAGTAAGATAAAAAAATAAAGCACATAAAGACTGACCTTGATGAAACAGCAAATTATTAATTTTAATGACAATCCTTAAGTACACCTCTTTTTAATATTCTTTGTCATGAAAAGAGAAGTGTTCATAAATATTTCTGTTGTATTCTGAAGTATGGTTAACTTGAATAAAAACAACTGTGCAATTGTTTGAACTATATACATAATGAAACTTTTTTCAAGAAGCTGCATTTTTGCTTGAATGAACAGCAGAAAAATTATGGTCATTTAGACTTCTGTATTTGGCTGAAAAGTACAGTGCACATGATACTTCAAGAAACGAACTCATACTGTTGCCCAAAAAAAAAAATTAAGACTTTAAGCCAAAATACAAATTTGGAAAATTTTTATGTGCCACCATGAAGTTGACAACTTAACCAGCTTCAGGGGTGATAATAATGAATGCTATTTTCATCAACAAAAAATCTGGAAACAATAAATGCTGGAGAGGGTGTGGAGAAAAGGGAACACTCTTGCACTGCTGGTGGGAATGTGAATTGGTACAGCCTCTATGGAGAACAGTACAGAGGTTCCTTAAAAAACTACAAATAGAACTACCATACATAAAGATGTTAAAAAAAATACATTATTGCTAAAAAATGCTAACCATCTTCTGATAATGCTAAAACTGAATTTTTAAATCTGTAAAAAAATGCAATATCTGTGGAGCACAACAAAATGAGGTCTACCTGTACATAATAATAAACAAAAGTTATTGGTTTCTTTGTAAATGTATAATGATATTTTTTATATATTGGGAAATATTATTTTCGCTTTGTTAGCAAAAATATGTGTAGCTTATAGATTTAAGAGTACATATCTCTCTCTCTTTTCAGTTGTCAGTTTCTTTCTCAAATATTTGGAAGCCCCTTGTGTTGTTGAGTGCACATATATTGGGAATTGTTAGATTTTTGTAGAGTTAACTCCTTTGTCATTACATAATGGCCCTCTTTGTCCCTGATAACCTTCTTTGTTTAGACTTTGCTTTGTATGAAATTATTATAGCTCTTTCAGCTTTCTTTTGATTAATCTTATCATGGTATATATATTTTTATCCATACCTTTACTTTTAACCTGTGTCATCATATTTAAATCCATTTCTTATAGACAACATATAGTTGCTTTTTTGTATCCATTCCAAAGGTCCCTGGTGTGCTAAAACTATTGATATATTTAAAGTGATTATTGAGGTAGTTAGACTAATAGTTACCCTATTTATAACTGTTTTTTTATTCACTTTATGACTATATATAATTATCTACATATATATAATACAATGAATGCATTATAATTAAGGGTTCACTAGAAAGGGTTTAGTGGAAAGATACAAATAAATCTACCTTCTTAGGCCATGAATAGGAATATTAAAAAGATGGTTTACAGGGCCTACTCAATGGAGAGTCATTATTTTGTATAGCCATTAAAATAGTTATAATAGAAAATTCTAACTTTTGGCTATTATTAGTTTTGGTTAGGGATATTGAAGTCTATATCAAGACATATTGGGACATTTAAATTCAGATAAATGATCTTAGAATAATTAAGCCCTGTTTCTTATCTTTGCTCCATCAAAGATCCATTATCTGAATTTTGTATTTTAGGACCTCCCTGGTAGTCCAGTGGTTAAGACTCTGTGCTTCCACTGCAGAGGGTGTGGGTTTGATCCCTGGTTGGGGCAGTTCTACATGCTGCATGATGTGGCCAAAAAAAAAAAAAAAAAGAATGTATTTTCTATTTTAATTGGAGATCTACTATATCATAGAAGCTAACAAATTTTATATGGCAAGAAATGAAGACTACAAAGGTATAAAAAATTTAGTTTATACACCTGTACACTAATTATATGTGCTTAGTAGGTAGTCATTGTTATTTGATTTGAAAATCCTGCCTCTATATTAAACTTTTAAAGAAGAGGATAAATTGTCCTTGGCTTTTTTCTGGCTTTCAAACTTTTTTTTTAATAACAGAGAATTAGTATAGCTGTGAGGCGTTCTGACCTAATGAAAAAAATACTTAATATGAACATATTTAAAAGAATTAAGAGTATTGTAACTCAGATCCACCTTAAAAAAACCTGCAGTCTAATTTAGGCAGTTCACTTTTCTTTCATTATTAAAGAGAACTTGGATTAGTAGTTTAATATTGATATAACTAAACATTCAAGAGACATTATAACTTTACCACTTAGTTTTTCCTAAATAAAAGTAATTATTTCAATTGTTTCAATGTGGTTCTTAACATAACTGTGTTTGAAAAGTTCATAAAGGAAATCAAATTACCAAAGTTGATGATGAGAAATAATTAAAAGCAATCTTACACTGTCAGTGTTATGACAGTGTCTTATCAAATTCCAGTTACCCCTATTTTATTTTTTTATCAGGTAAGCTATTTCTTCCTAGTGCAAAAATATCTTTCCATCAAAGTAATTCTTTAGTAAATACATGTTTGTTGTTACTGAACTTAGAAAGTTTATTGGTATTTCATTGACGTCCTTCTTTTAGATGGCTTTATTCTAAGTTTTCTAAGAAATTGTCAAAGGTCAACCCTTAAGAACAAATCAATGATTTAATTTAAATGAGATTTGTAGAAATTGCTAATCCTTCATTTATTGTTCAACACTCTAATACACTGGTTTTAAGAAGTTAAATGGCTATGAATTCCACTGAATTGTATACAGTACAGACACTGGATTCTCTCTTTAATAGACTGTTTTGGGGGGATTTAATCATTATATCATGTGAGTTTCTCCTCTCTCTCTTTTTTTTTTTCGGTATGCAGGCCTCTCACTGCTATGGCCTCTCCTGCTGCAGAGCACAGGCTCTGGACGTGCACGCTCCGCAGCATGTGGGATCCTCCTGGACCGGGGCACGAACCCGCGTCGCCTGCATCGGCAGGCGGACTCCCAACCACTGCGCCACCAGGGAAGCCCTCTCCTCTCTTTCTTTTATTCTCTCTCTCTCACATCCACAGACCAAATACTACTTGTCAGTTATGTTTCTTTGTCATACGTATCATCTTATAAAACACACACTTTGACTATCTTAAGACAAAATTATTTTCAAGAAAATAGGTAAAAATTACTGAATAGATAAATGCATTATAATTAAAGGTTCATTAGGGTTTAATGAAAAGACACAAATAAATCTACCCCTATTAGACCATGAATGAGAATATTAAAAATATGGTTTATGGGTCCTAATCAATGGAAAATACTTATGTTGTATAGCCATTGATATAGTTATAATACAAAATTCTAATTTTGGCTATTATTAATTTTTTTATGAATATATGTCTATATCAGGACTTTATGTTGGCAAAAAAAACTGCCTATACATGAAAAATAAAAGAGTATATGTGCTAATAGGGATTCTTTCTCTGTGACTGTATGACAAAATTGAAATATTAGGTTTATGCCTGTAGTTATTTATGACTTTGCTGGAAACAGCTCAACTTATTTTATTTTTTTTGCGGTATGCGGGTCTCTCACTGTTGTGGCCTCTCCCGTTGCGGAGCACAGGCTCCGGACGCGCAGGTTCAGCGGCCATGGCTCACGGGCCTAGCCGCTCCGCGGCATGTGGGATCTTCCCGGACTGGGGCACGAACCTGTGTCCCCTGCATCGGCAGGTGGACACTCAACCACTGTGCCACCAGGGAAGCCCCCTCAACTTATTTAAAAAAAACAAAAACAAAACTTCTGATATCAACAGGAATCGAGATGGCATCAGATTATAAAAAGAAATTTAATTGGTTCTTCATTTCAAAGAAACATGAAGGTTTACTGAATTTTGATACTGAGCTGCTTGTTTTCCAGGCTAGAGACATCTCACTTATAACCTATATTCTAGTTTTAGTGCCTAATTGCCAACATAGAGTCTTAATTTATTCTACTCTGTGTCATTAGTACTAAAAGGAAAATAAATGTTTAAATGACTATTTTTTAAGACAAATTACTCACCAAAATGCTATTACTAGTAACTGTCATGTAGTTATGTCATATAGAATATGTAGAGACCTCTATGTCCATATCATGTAGTTAGAATATGTAGAGACCTCTATGTCTATATCATGTAGATTGTACAGTGTCATGGTAAAAATGCAGTTTCTAGAGTCAAAATGGTGAAGCTTTAATTTTAATGCTATATATCTTTACTATGGGACTTGGGTAAATCATACAATGATTAGTCCTTAGGTTTCTCATCTGCCTAAATGGGAATATTTATTATAGATTTACTTTAATGATTAAATGCAAGACTCTATGTAAATGACTCATCAGATTTGCTGTCACATAGTAAATTCTATAAGAAGTATTAGCTATCTATAAAGTATGATTGCTGTAAGCCTGGAAAATCTTTGCCAAATAATTATTTGCCTCCCAGTGTCTTAAATTTCACAATTATAATAAGAGAAGTTTATGAGTTGAAAGGGATATCAGAGGTCAGAATGGCACTGCTTGACTTAGAATGTTGTAAAGCTTTCATAAGAGAGCTTGTGGTTAGAGATAAATGCTTTTGTGTTCCTCCCTTGGTGATCTTATCTTAGAATGCAAATGCTCTGGGGAAGAGTAATTTCTTGAATTGATTCTCACAAAGTGATTAGCTGCTGAAGAGGGCAACTATCTTTTATGGGAAGGCACATTTGCATAGTAGTTTTAGAAACATGGGACCTGAAGTTGAATAGTGGTTCTAATAATTACTACTAATTCTGGGTAAATTATTTCATTTTCCTTTGTCTCAGTTACCTCTGTAAAATGTGGATAAAAATTTTACCTACCTCATCACGTTGTTAGAGTTAAATAAGTTAATAACTGTAAAGCATCAAGAAGAGTGCCTAGAACATAATGAGAACTACACAAAAGCCTTTTATTATTATTATCATATCATTATTAGTCCAACAGATATATATGAAGACATGAAGAGGTACCATGGAGGAAAACACTTTTAAGGAATTGCAGCTCAGCTGCAAATCATCTCATTTGTTGCAATTTGAACAAGGTGGTCCCAAATTATTAGCAATCCCAGTCACCCAGCAGAAAATTATGTATATCCTTTTTGGAAGAAAATGGCAATATCTAAAGCCACACATATTTCTATAATTAATACTATAAACACACTGAGACAAAATAAAGTAATTATGAATGTGAAGAGAAAAGATAACATAAAAGAAAATCAACATAGGCAACTGGAAGAAGAAACACACACAAAGGTTAAAATTATTGTTAACAGACACAGCCTTTAAAATGTATATGTTGAATAATATAAACAACACATTTGAAAATTTCAATAGAAATTGGAAATTATGTAACCCAAATACACAATGTAGAAATTTAAAAATCAATAGGTGAGTTTAGCAGGAGATTAGAAAGGGTTAAAGAGAGAGTTACTGTACTTGTAGACAGATTGTAATAAATATCTAGAATGAAGCACAGAGAGACAGAATATAAAAGACTATCAAAGAGAGGGAAGAAGCATAAAGTAAATGATGAGAATAATTAACATATTTTAATTACAATCCCAAAAGAAAAAAAAAAAAATATATATATACATAGAGACAAAGAGAGAGAGAGAGAGAGAGAGAGGTCATATTTGGAAAAGAATGAATGAGAACTTTTTAGACTGATATAAGATATCAAGGGAGAGATTAAATATACCCTAAAAAACACAAACATTATAAACAAACAAACAAAAAAATCCACAATTACACATGCATAAATATTTTTACGGAAAAAATTTAAATAGAAGATTCTTTAGGGGGCCAGAAAAATAAGGCAGGTTACTTTCAAAGGATCAAAAATTAGACTGACAACTAACTTGTAAATAACTAACTTGTACCAGTAATGGAAGCTAATTATATCTTCAAAGTAGTGATAAAAAAATCACCTCAAAAGAAGAATTCAATAGGATAATTCATCCTAATTTGAAAGTACCCTTAAAGAAACACTGACATCCTCAGAAAAATTAAAAAAATAATTCATATTTACTAGAAGTATTATAGGATAGAATAGGGTTTTTTCAGCCACAAGGAAAATGATCCCAAATGGGAAACTGACAGAACAAAAAGATTTCAAAATGAGTGTACAATTTTACACTGAAACAAAGTTTTATAGGTCCATTTGCTCCACCTGCTGCAGAATATTTGGTGTTTTCATTTTAGCTATTTTAGTGGCTATGTAGTTGTATCATTTTTGTATTTATTTATACTTATTTACTGGCTAATGATGCTGAGGATTTTTAATATATTTATTGGATTTTTCTTTTAAGAAGTATCTGTTTAAGTATTTTTCCAATTTTTATTGGTTTATTCACCTTATTACTAAGCTCCAGATTTTTATTTTAAAAAATATACTGTGGATAGAATTCCTTCTCAGTCAGATATGTGACTTACAAATATTTTCTAATAGATATCTATTGATTACACTTTTTGATGAGCATAGATGTTTGGAATTTTTGTAAATTCCAAATTAACAATGTTTTATCTCGTAGCTCATACAGTCTTTGTCTTCTCCAAGATATCTGGTCTAATTCAAAATTGTGAAGATATACTTCTGATTTCTTCTACTGTCCTACTGATTTTAAGTTTTGGTCTAACGGTCCATCTCAAATTGATTTTTGTATAAGCCATGATATGAGCCAAGAGCAGCAGCAGCTTCTGCTGCTGTTTTTTCTTCTTCTTCCTCTTCCCCCTCCTCCTCCTCCTCACCCATCCCCCCCCCCACTATGCAAAACCTACACTTAAGAAGTGGTGAGTTATGATACCTTTTCCCAAGGATAGAGTATCTACATGAATTATTTAAAATTCTCCATGGGAGATTTGTTTATTCTCCTCCATTTTTAAATTAATTCAATCATTTATTTATATCAATATGGACTCATAGTTATTTTATACATTGGTTTAAAATCCTATACTACTTGATTTATTTTGTTGTTCATATTGTTTTGAGACTCTTGAGAGGAGAAGCCAAAATTTTTGGTGACTCTGTATTGCAAAGTTATTAAGGGTTAACTTTTAAACAATTGACTAGATTGTTAAAAAAAAAAAAGTGACTGTGGATGTAAATGAGACAGAGAACTCTCTGTGCAAATGATTTAGTCTAGAAATTAATTAATTAATATAGCACTTGGCATCAAGGGTCTAAGTTCAATCATTAATGCCTTTACATGTAATAATCAAAATTTAAGTATAAATTCTTCAAATAAATATTATATATACAAAATAACACACTTGAAAAGAGGAGGAAAAATAGCTGCCTGTGCTTTGCAGAAACTATATTCTAACATCCAAAGTCAAGTTAAAAAACAGACTTAAGATAATGTCTAACTCCCTGAACTAAGAAAATTTAAATCGGTGTAGGCTTTTATGAATGGTTGAAGGAAACACCAACAAGGAAAAAGCAGCATATCCTTAATATAATACATAAAATGAAAAATATTTCATTCTGTGGGATGATATAACATGAGATGTAATAGAAACATGTTTGTCTCTTTTATTCTAAAAACACTACTGTTTACATTGGATTATGGACACAATACAGATAAACTTCATGAAGTTGTATGTAAAAGTCTGCAACGCTTAAAGTGTCCATAAGTAAATCAGCAAAAGATGATTTACTATTAAAATGTTCTTAGACATTCTATGTGGCATGAATAGATGAGTGATGTACAGTCTTAAAATGAAAAATTTATTCACTTAAAAGTGTATAAAATTATTTCCAAGGAGTGATGATAAATAACCCCTATGTTCAGTGAGAAGCTAATACAGAAAACAGAAACATTTAGGAGACTTCCCAAATAACATCATTACATTTAGTAGTAAGGGGAGTAAAGCCAAGTTTCTGTGTACTATTTGCATTTTCTATATTATCAGAATACAATTTCTAAATGTAACTTTGAATTTGAAGAACCATCTACATTGCTGCAGACTTTAAATAATTTAATTACCCACAGAGATATGACATCAGATATGACACACAGAAACAGCATTATTAGTGTAATTTTTGACGTAGGAATTTCTAAATCAAAGTCTTTTTTTCCTATATCTGGGGAGAAAAGTTGTTAAAATTAGCCACATGAATTACTTCATTTTACAGGTAAGCTGTTTGTGCTCAAAAAATGTTAATGACCTTTCCAGCTTTTCAGAGTAGCAGAAGCAGAACGAAAACTCAAAACCCTTCCCCTACTCACACTTTCATTTTTCTATTCAAATGTAAAATAGACATTTTAAAGAACTAGAGCATTTATACATTTTAAAAACGTGATGGTAATAAAACTAAACTTATCACAAGTGTTCATAAGCATTGTGTCTGGGAGTTGTCCACACGGCATCCTATAGCTGCTGTTGGTGATAACGAGTAAGGTTACAGAAATGGGTATGTAGCTCAGATTCTGCAGATCAGTGTTCAAGAGACAGTAGCATAGTGGTAAAAAATAGTGTTTGCTGTCTTTATTTTTATTAGTTACCAGTTTTGTGGATGTGAAAGGTAACTGTGAGGATACTAGCTATGAGAAGAGCAACAGTAACTTTTCTCTCTCATTATTAGTTACATCATTAGCTCTTGAAATCTCTTGCCCAGTTTTAGCTCCACTTACTTCCAATACTCCCTCTTCCCAAAAAGGTTTTAAGCACGATTCCATCTACTAGTCTATTTTTCAGTTAAAAAAAAAAACTGTGTTAAACTGTGACAAATTACATCAATAAACCTTGATAGTATAAATGTATCATTATATGACTAAGTCTAAAATAAGTCTCCTTCAAAACCTTTTTTTTTTTCTTTTTGGTAGAAGGAAAAAAAAAACACTACTGAAATTCTCATTGAATCATTACAATAAGAAAATAAAGCAATTATCCTGTGATCCTCAAATTATAAGTAGGAATATTCTAACTCGTATGTTAGAGAACTTCACATGTTGTGAATTTTATATTTCAGTAACCTTTGAGCCAAGTTTGGTCTTATAAAATCAGAGGTATTCCAAGAATACTCCACCCCCTTTCTCCCTTGGGACCTACACTTTAGAAGTGGAAAAAACAATTTCTTAACCTTCCTTGAGAGTGAGACAGCCCTGTGACTCCGTTTTCATCAATGAAGTATAAGGACAAATCAGCAAAATTTCTAGGGAACTTACATGCAATTTATTTCTGATTTTAAAAAACATAATGGAATATCTCACTGGCAGGTCTTTTTCCTATTCTTTCCTCACTGAATGGTCATATGATGTATAGAGCTGTTGAAGTCACATTGTATCCACAGGCAATAAACACAATAAATAAAGCCAACACACAAAACAATGGATGAGCAAAAAGATAGAAAGAGAACATGAACGTAATAGTATCAATGAACTACTGAAACAATCTTTCAACTTCCTAGCTCCAGATTCCTCATTAAGTAATGGGTCATCTTGTGGTTTAGGACACTGATAATCAAGTGTTCTGTTGCTTGTAGCTGAATGTATCATTTTGTGAGCTGAAGCCTTCTCTGAGATTCCAGCAATCATATATAAAATTGAGATGTAGTTCCAAAGACATGGTGGTTTACATTTAAGTAAAAGTGGAATTATACATAGAGAATACCACACTTAAGCAAGTAAGACCTCTGGACTCAATTTTTCAAAAGAATTGAGTTCATTATGCTTTACACAACTTTGGGCCCAGGGACAGCATTTATTTCTGTCCTTCTAGATTTGCAGATAAACATTGAAAGAAGGCCCCTGACCTCAGTTAAATAAAAAGAATTTGAGATATTAATCAAGGTGAATGCCATAAACGACACCAGAATATTATATGGAAAAAATACCGCTGGCTTCAATAACTTTAAAGAACTAATGACTACTCTACAGTGTACACTGAAGTCTTAATGTCAATCTCCAGAAATTCTAATTATTCATCCAATACAATCTTGTATATAATTAAGCAAAAATTCTTAGGCATCATGTTGCTGGATTAGCTAGTATTCAAACATTCAAGTGAAAATTATATCTTCATAAGTAGAAAAAGTATGCAGAGGTTAATAACCTAGATGATGTTTTTTCTAAAATATAAAAGAGTTTGAATATTTCAACTTTGGGTACTATTTTGTAAGAGATTCTTAAATGACTGACTTCAAGTAACACTGTCCCGCTTAAGGCACTTGTGATAGGTTAAGTACCTTACTTGGCAACAATGATTGAACGAGGATTTTTAAATCAAAAAAAAATTTATCTATAAAGATAATGAAATATTAATGTGGAATAACTAGACTCACTAAATAGAACAAACATTTTGCATGTAACATTTAACATGAGCATAATTATATTGTTATGGCTGTGTTTACATACAATCTATCCACCCAGGTTGCATGTATTGTTACAAAATGGATATTTTTGGTTTTAATCTTATTTTCCTGGGACTCAACTAGATTCAGGCCACTCAGTGTGTAACAGCAGCTAGGAACACAGCTCTAGCTCACATGGGATTGTTCTAAATGAATCACAACATTGCTTCAAGGTTGTTATAATAATTGCAGTGATAGCTCAATCACTCTCATCAATTTACCAACATTTTCTTCCTGGGGTATTCGTTCTTTCGTTATTTTTTAAACTCGTTGCTGCTTTCATCATTTCATTATTAAAAGAATTTTATTTTGATACTTCCTTCCTAATTTAAATAAAAATAAAATTAGCTAAAATCAGCACATTGCTTTTTTCTGGGCCTATTCCTCCTCTGGGAGGCATTTTTAGAAACTATTTTTTTCTTTTTATGTGGGAATCATTTTACCTTTTTGGTTGAATGATGAGTGGTAGCCAAACTCTCTTTTAGCTATTGTTTTCTTTCAATCAAAATCTCCGTATAACCATAAGGCTACAGTAAAATACGAGGGCCCTATTTTAAAACAGAACAATAACAACAAAAAACCTAAATAAATAATCAATATGAACAAAAAAAGACCATAATGGGTAAACAATAGTTTACATTTATGTGGGGAATAAAAATATTTTTTATACTGTTAGATGATTATTCTATAAGACTGGTGAACAGAAAGCAGATTTAAATAATAAGAAATCCCTTTACTATCAGGAAAGAACATTACAATTTGATGTTGAATTCTTTTGAAGAGGGCTCTTGATACAAACCTAGAAACATAGGCGAAAGTTGCTTTGATGATTATTCAAGTTTTGTTTGTTTGCTTAATGTTTGTTTGATGAAAAGCACTATTCATTATATCTGAAATCCCTTATACTATCCTGAACCATCTGAAGAATAGAGGCAAAAAAGGTAAGGTTTGAAGCCTATTAGAATGGCAACATACTGCACCAATCCATACTGGAACACAGGGTGCTGATGGTATTCCTCTGGCTTGCTTCTAATCTTAAGCCACTGACCAAAATCTAGGAAGAATGAGCAGGTTCACCGTTTTTATTTCTAAGAGACAAAATGCAATAAGCAACATATGTTCCTGCTCACACTAACACAAAAGTCTCATTTTGGTCATTAATATTGCAAATACTCAGAGTGAGTTAAACCATTAATTATTGTGACAGCATTTATTCTCCCAGTGGCTTATATATGATTAACCATAACATATGTTGCACTGTTTTAAAAAAAAATGTAAAGCAAAGGAAGAATCAGTGAAGAAAAACTGCATTTCTTCTGGCGATGTGATGAAAAACACAGCTGTACTCTCTCCATTTGTCTCTTTTACTCTAGCCTCTTCCTTATGTCTTAATTTGTGTATCAGGAAGGTTTAAAAAGATCTTCAACTGCTTCTGCTTTGAAACAGAACTTACATTTTAGTTAGTAAGACTTTGACATCTGCATGCCAAAAATGAAGAAAAAAATAAATATGCTGAATGCACGTGTCAGTCCAAATCTCAAAGGCAGCATATTCATCGGAAATATCAATTAAGGTGCAACATTTTGCTTTAAGGGTGAAGTTTTGTTTACATTCTTTAAGGGGTGTTGCATCATTTTAGATAACAATACTGAGTGTATTCAATACACTAAGTCCCCTACATATGAATGAGTTCTGTTCTGAGCGTTCGTAAGTCCAAATTTGTTCGTAAGTCCAACAACGTTAGCCTAGGTACCCAACTAACGCAATTGACTAAATAGTACTGTACTATAATTGGTTTATAATACTTTTCACACAAATAGTACCTAAAAAACAAACACAAAAAAATAAAGAAACGTTTTTAATCTTACAGTACAGTATCTTGAAAAGTACAGTAGTACAGTACAACAGCTGGCATACAGGCGTTGACAACGAGTGAACAGGCAAGAAGAGTTACTGACTGGAGGAGGGAGAGGAGGTGGGAGAGAGTAGAGCTGAAGGATCATCACCAATAGGAGACAGAGGGCAAGCTGCAATTTCACTCACGCCTGAACGTACATTCACATCTTTGAAAGTTTGCAACTTGAAAGTTCGTGTGTAGGGAACCCCTGTACATGATTTAGTTTATCTAAGAAAATCTATCTATGGATCATTATTCATAGGAAAAATATTAGGATAAAGTGCAAGTTGAGGAAATAGGAAAGGCATGTGTACATCTTAACCTATAAGCTGCAGTTTATATTAATATTAATATCCTGGGCTTCTCCAATTATTAATTTTCAAAGGGAACTTATGACTTGTAAGTTGTATATAGAAACAGATCTCAATTGGAAATGGCTCCCCTTTTTTATGAGATTTTATATATGATGTTTACAAAATGAGGAACTATGGCAAAACTTAAGAGGGAAGGGATGCTTTTGTATAATGTTCATAGGACTTTTGTTGCTATAAACATATATCCTGTGATTACTAATGGGCAAACAATGAGGTTACTGACCTATTTTGGCAGATTTTAAGTTGCTTCCTTCTGATTCTGCTAATTGCATCTGGTGAATACTAGAAAAGGAACTGCTGGGCTGGAAGGATTGCTGACATACAGCCAATCAGGTGTACACACAGCCAGTGGGAGTTCTCTTCCCGCAGCATACAGCCCTGAGGTGGTTCCAAGCAGCTGGTGCCCTACCCGAACCTTGTGTCACGTGGCTCTGCACAGAGATTCCCTACAGTAAGCAAGGGCTTCCCTGCAGCTTTCTTATTTCTGTGCAAAATATCCCCTTCTTATTGAGAAAGTGCTGCTAAATGTCTATGCCTACAAAGCTCTGGAGAATTGAGGAAGCAGAGAAAAATTGCCCTTAGTTCCTGCTACCCTGAACTTTGAGCAATGTTAATGGGAGTTATGTGAGCATAAAAGAAGTGCAAGGGCAGCAGGACTGCACCCTCAGTGGTTTGCAAAGAGCAGTCTAAGCTGCAAGACCCATTAAAAGTTAGCTGAGCAGTATCAGAGGCTATTTCAGGGCTGAATACATTTACCATACTGCTCTTCACTTATACCAGCTGTCTCCAAAGTAGTACTACTACTATGAACTGAAGGGTTTTTTTTGTTGTTGTTATTTAAAATAGCTCCTCTTCACTCAAAGATGAGTCTTACACTATGATAAGCATTTGTTCTTTCTGGATTATTGGGCCATGATGAAAAGAGTATATTTCCTGCTAGTTATTTTTTTCTTCAAAGAGAGAAAGGCAGTATGCTGCAATAGACTGCATGAGAACTAGAACTGAAGAGCCTGCCATTAGTCATGTGCGTTTTCTTAAAAAGAATCACTTAGCCTTTCTGAACCTATTTCCTCATCTTTAAACATAAGTTAATACCATTTAACTTCATAAAATTACTTTTATATCTCAAAAACAAGTAATATATTTGGTAACTACTAAAATGGTATCTATTATTTACATTATCATCATTAGTTTAGTCACTTTCAAACCACCCAGAGAAACAACAAATGCATACTGACACACTCTTTTGTTGGACGATTTGTTTATGCTTATCTTGTATGTTCAGTATAATTCCTAAGGAGGTGACTATTGTAAATTTTGGTTTCAGCTAGGTTTTTCAGTTGTTTCTTAACACAAAACAGTTTCCTGTAATCAAAAATTTCTTAAGTAAAAACGAAGATTAGAAAGGAAAAAGGGAAATCAGAATTCTCCTTTATAAATCTCAGTTTACTATGGTAAAACCATACACAGAGCAAACTATGAAAGTCTTCAGAATTCTATGTGTGCCCCTGGGGCTTACAAGCAGTTTTCCGACATAAGTGCATTGGCGAAATGGTCAGAAAATGGATCGTCCAGATTCCATCCAGATTTCGTTCTCTAACTGTTTTGTTTGAGCTCTTCAGTGCAATGTGCGTTTCTATTTCCCACAGTGCCAAACATCACTCTCTCTTCTGATATTACACTTACCGACAAAGGCTCGAAAACTTCCCAGCTTATCCAAGTTCAGTCTCCTTCAGCGAATTTTAAACTTATTTTTCCTAGCTCCTTCTCCTTCTACTTACTACTAGAAAACCTAAGTATATGCTATGTAGTTAGAAGGCACTATTCTCCTTAACAATTTTTCTCTTAAAATGCTTTCCACAAATTGTCTTAAACAAAGCGTCTCCCACACAAGCAGTAAGACGACATCTATGTCAGTATATCTACGTAGGTGGAGCTACGGACGTAGAGGAGGTGCTAGAGGAGACGTGACGTGACGTGACGTGACGTGACGTGACGTGGCGTGGCGTGGCGTGACGTAGACGTAGACGTAGACGTAGGTGTAAGCGTGCGTATTCCGGGCTTGTTTGTTGAGCGAGTGACTTTTCTCCTCAGTTTTCCGCCGCTTTTGGAGAATGACCTCCAGGCAGGACGTATTAACCTGGTTAAGCAGAGCCACAGGCGTAGAAGTTACTTCCAGCACTTCTCCTGTCCAGCTTTGTGAATTTGGGTAAGTTACTTTAATTCCCTGAGCCTCATTTCTCTGAACATTCGAGAACATGATTATAAATAATTAATTGAGAGTAAATCATATTTAAGCAGCACACTGGACCACCCTTCACATGGTAATTGTAGCATTTGTTTTTGGTGCATTCCTGCTCTTAAGGTAATGCCTCCCCCCCCCAACAAAAATTTTTTTTTTAAATTAATAAATGCCTCCAATGCAACAGCTGGGGTTAAACACTGCTGCGTCATTGGTATTTTTCTGTTTTACTGTTTAGTGCACATGTTTTACAGACTAGTCTGTATCTTCGCAGAAGGGTACCTTATGAAAAATCTAATACTTTTTAATCCAGGTTTGATGGTTATAACCCTCAACTTCTAATAGATTTTATAATCTACATTATAAATTTTGTTGTTGAAATGATATTAGTCGTAAAAATAACATGGTATTGTTAGAATAGGTACTAGATTTGCATTGTTAGGATTTTTGAAAAAACAGCAAACGACAGATGCCAAGGTTAGTATTTGATTAACGTTAGGCTAAATTTGGAATGTAAGAAATGTTAATTTTCTACAGCAGCTTCAAGGCTCTGCACGAGTCTTCGTTCACAGAAGTGCGCAGGGTAGTAAACATTAGTGATAGATGACACACATAGAGTATGGGTGTTTGATTTTTCATCCAAATATATTTGCATTTCCATTAAGGTTTCCTCATCCTTGTCCATTTCTTCTTCCTCCTCCTCCACCTCGCATAGAGCAATTTTGATGAAATTATATTCCATCATTTTCAATCCTTCTCATGTGTTGTTAATGTATTAAATAGTAAATAATACATGGCTAGCATAAATGAGATTCCGACTTTTCTGGGCTAGTCACGTGGCAACTGAGTAGAAGCTAATTATGTATCATCTCTAGAAATCTGACATTTGTGTCACTTTTCTTTTTAAATGCACTAAGGTGCCATTGCCCTGCTTCTTATCAGACTAGGAAAGCTCTAAACAGGGAATTATTGTAAAAGTTAAAGGAGATTCCAACTGTGATATGTCCATAAAATGTGTCTCTAAAGAAAGCTTTGATATACATTGCATATGTGGTATAGCAGTTACGTATTAGAGATCAACATGTCTAGCCTGCAGTTATATTGCAGGATAACCCTGCAAGGAGCTCTGGAATATAACGGCTCATCAAAGTGCCCAATATGACTTCTGCTGAGTTCTGTGATGCCAAAGTTAGAGACCTGGGCCTCTAGCACTGCGTAGACAGAACTGTAGGGATCCAAGTCTTTTTCCCATTGGCAGCACAGCAGCATGTAAAGGTTTTGATTCACTGTATATACTGCATCCTAAGGTTGGTGCCTAGTTCTTGTGTAATAGCATCTTCAAGCTGATACTTCAACTGCATATTCAGGAGACCATACCATTCCTCTATCAGGCTGACAAAAAGAAAAATGGGTGGTATGGTATTTGATACAACCAGTAGACCCCATGTAACTTGGCTTAGTCCCATATCCCCTTTGCTATAAGTTGATTCCTCTCGTTTGGTACAATATTGCATGGTATTTCATGCCAGTGAATCAACCAAACTTTAAGCCCCCAGATTAGGTGGTAGCTGGGTCAACACAGCAGTTGGGAAAATGCATATCCTCAGTATTTATCTCTTTTTGGTAGAACAAATATTTGGCCTTTCCAAGTTAAAAGGACTATAATATATAATTTTCCACGAACTGGCCAGTTGTTCTCCTTGAGGAATAGTGTCATATTGGGGACTAAGCCCATCTCTGTTGCTGGCAGATTGAACATTCAGTATCAGATATATATAAATGACCCTCAGTTAATAGGAACTCATATTGTTGGTCCCATGAGTAGTCTCCATCTCTCCCAATGTGACCACTCTCTTTTGCATACAGCACGCCAACAGTAGTGTGGCTGATGACTTAGGCTGCCTGACAACAACTAGCTGAGTGTTCTGTCTGCTTGCTAATTAGTGTCTCTTCTGTGGTACGTGCTTTAAGATGTGCATCCATACAAAGGTCTTCACACTTTGTTCCCACTCCCTTATGTCTGCCATAGGTTCATACCATGGACCCGTTCCATGCTTTCTTTTCCCAGGGTCCTGACCAGTCAGGCCATTTGCCACAGCCCATGAGACCATATAAATTCTAATCTTAGGCCACTTTTCTTTCTTTACAACAAGATGGGTGGTCGTATGGACAGCATGAAGCTGTCCATTGGGAAAAATTTCATACATCATTAATTTTCCAGTCCACTCCTGAAGAAAGCGTCAGTGAGGATGTTGCTTATACTTGGCACATCCGTAAAGAAAGTGTCACTTTTTACTTCATCGCTCTTCAAACAATATTCCTTATATACCAGAGGTGTGATGTGGCCTGAGAGACTGGTGCAACAGTGGTGGGTGATATGCAGATCTGAGCTGTTTGTTCATGCAGTTTATTTATGACCTCTAGCTCTAATCATAATTGATCACAGAGGTACAACTTTAATATGATGGATTGCTTGTTCATGTACCTGAAAATCTTTAGACTTGGTCCATCTGACAGAATCCAGCTCATGGGGATAGTTCAGTCTCATGGTCCCTTGCTATCCCTTCATCAGTCACTCCTCCACCAGAAGCATGCCAGAATTTTTTTCTCAAAAGGCCTGTACGTTGTAGATGGAATGGCCTTGCTCCAGAGCCCCAGAGACCTTTATTATGATTCTTCCACTAGCGTTTCCCGTAAGTTCCATGAGATATATTTCTCCACCCTCAACTACCACCTCTCATGCCATAAGGTCTGTCGGAATGTATGACAGCTCACACTACAGCCTGGATCTGCTGTAGAGCCCTTTCCTATTTTGGGCCACACTCAAAGCTAGTAGCATTGTGTCACACAGTATACGGCCCTGGACGGTATTCCCGGATGTGGAGTGTATTCCTCTAGAACTTAAAGAAGCCTACCAGGTAATATATTTCTTTCATCGTGGTTGGAGATACATGCTGCAATTATTTGTCTTTTAATTTGGAGCATATGTTCTGGCATGCCAGTGATCACTAAATTCCTAAAAAATTTACTAAAGTGGAAGACCACTGAATATTTGTGGGTTCTGTCTGCATCTGTCGAAGTGCATGTGTTTTACCAAGATTTCCGGTGAACTAGCCACTTTTTGTTTCTGTGGCCCAGTTTGGCTGTTGAACTAAGTGGAAACCACTACTCTTGGGTATTTTAGATCTTTAAGAATGGAGTTATTTTTTTCCATCCCCTTGGGACGTGATATTGTTTTCGAATTATTATCTTGCTTAGGTTAGGGGGTAGTTTTAATGGTCGCTCTCTGGCTTTCTGCATAATAGCTGTTAACCTATAGGCTTAGGCCCAGTGTTTGGCTTGCACAAACTGTTATGTATGCCAATCACAATTATATAGTTGGGGAACAGGAAAATTAAAATTAGGTAGGTCTTTGGACTCACTGGAACCAAAATAATCTGGATCTTAACTAGGACTTCATTTTTTACCCGTCCATCACATGCTCCTGCTCTCATATCAGGGCAGGGAGGAGTAAGGAGAGGGGCATAATGATGCATCACATTAATGGGTATCAATGTCAACCTTTTATGTAACATTCTTCAGTGTGACTGGATATTTCCCATTCACTGATGTACATTTTTCTAAGTAGATAATTGTAGGAATCTTTGGGGAAGCATTTATAGAATTTTTATCAAAGTACTTTCTGTAGTGTTGCAGGGTCCTTCCTCCAGTGGGCCCAGCTGAATCTTCAGGCAGTGGGTTCTGCGTCTGAAAACTGGCAGGAGTTTGTGACCTTTTTCTGGTGGGGAGGGGTGGGAGGTTTAACTCCCCTCAGCTGCTTGGTAATCGAGCCTTAATTTTTTTTCTCTTAAGGTACAAGCTGAGTGGTGTCCTTATTGGCTGCCCATTTATACTTTCCCTAGGGACACTAAGTTCTTTTAACCATTTCCATAATTTTCTGTGGGTCATTTCTCCTTGTCTGCAATTTGAACCTGTTACTCATTATGAAATTTTAGTCTACTTGACTTCTGGCAGTTAAGCATTGTACCTTGCCTTTATTGTTTTGGGATCCTGTTGTGCCCATTTTGATCAGGTAGTCAAATTCTGTAATGACTTTTCCCACTAAAAGAGGATGGCCACCGTTGACTTTTGTATATGCCAGTGCTCCCTCACCAGCGTATTCCTTAAGGTTGCAGTAAATGGTGCATCATAGGCCATCTCATGGACATAATTCTGTGGGGTGTCTTCCATTGGGCCTTTTAATCCTTTTCTAAAGCATCAGCCACAGAAGTATGGAGGAGACTGAAAAGTCCTAAAGCACTGTAGGCCCAGCAAACTTCAGTCATCATCATGGAGGAACATACATGGTCCACCAGGTATCCCACATTAGGCCTAATGGCTAGGTTTATACCAGCAGCTTCATGAGTCATTGGATAAAGACCACACTCAGAAGCGTACTCTCCTGGGTGTGATGGCTCATTGTGGTGAAGGGAACCTCTGAAGGAGGTTAGTCGGAGGCTCTTTGTTTACAGCTGAGCAGCAATTACTTTTATGATCTCTGTGTCCACAACATTGCACATAAATCATTCAACAAACACTTATCAAGTATGTACTGGGTATCAATTATAGTACCAGACACAGGGATTATAAAAAAGCAGGAAGAAAACAGATGAAGGCCGCACTTACAAAGATCATAAAAGTTAATGTGGGAGATTGATAGATAAACGAGTGCTTATAACAGCATCTAAAGAGATCAATGAAAGAGATATGCCTTGACAGTCTGGGAGTATCAAGAATGGGCAGCTTACGCAGACGATGAAGAACAGTGAAAGGAAATGGAGTATTTGAAATAAATATTGAGTAGGTATTAATGTAGATAAAAATTAGGTAGAACATTCAAAAGACTGTATAATCATATGGAAGTGGAAAAAATGTGGCCTATTTGAGGAAGTATTTCAGCATAATTTGGGCATAATATGACAATGGGAAAGTCGTAAGAGTAAAAATGAAAAGGTAGGCAGGATTTGGATGATAAAGGTGAATGCATGACATGTGAGAGAGTATAGCCTGTAGGAAATACAGAACCATTGAAAAGTTTTATTCCAGATAGTGAAATGATCAGCAGTACACTTTAGGATATTTACTCTGGAAACAATATATAGAATGAATTGTAGTAAAGTGAGCCAAGGCACAAGTTACTTTGGTAAATAAGTGAGAAAACAAATGGGAGACTTAAAACAGTGGCATTTTTTGCTCCACAGTAGAGTTGTGTTTTTAGAAATCTCTATTTTAATATTAAACAGCATTAATGAATATACTACTAATTTAATATTAATTAAATGTGGAATCTATGTATATTCCCCCAAACTTATAGTGCCTCAGGGAAGGTTGCTCCAAATGCTAACCATGGGTAGCTAGTAACATCATGACTGTGGTGAATTAAGATGAGAAGGGGAAGGAAGCTGGTTTTGTATAGGTCACTAGCTTGAAGTCTGTCCCCCGTATCCAGTGTATCTAAGTTTCATAAATATTTTCCATGGCTCAAAAAGTCCATAGGAAAATTCCTTTCTGCCCTGTGTCTATTCAGGTCAGGAGAATTTTGTATCCTCTGCATACACATTATTTTGAAATTCTTTCAAAAGATTACTCTTCCTTATCCTTTTTTAACTATTCTCATCATTTCACATACTCTCTCTAGAATATCAGATGGTTCCTTTTTTAGCCCAAGTGTTCAAGTTCAACTAAAAGACAGTGATTTTCACAAACAATATATGCCCATTTTGTTCACTGCTTGTGGAATCATATGCTGTCTTATCTTTGTCTTGAGTCATCCCTAGTCTGTAAGTGTGCCCTGCTTGTTTTAAGTTAGTGCTGGGCCACAAGAGCCTCTTCAGAGGTAAGTAGATGAAAGTGCCCTTTGGGGAAATGTTTTAAATGATCTGTATACTGCATTTTAAGCAAATACTTGACTGAAAATGCTCCTTTTTCCAAGTACAGCAAAGGTAGAGTTGTCAAGCTTTTTCCTGTTTATTGCTACCAAATTCACATATGTATCTTCAATATTCCATGTTGTAGTGTTCTCAATAGTTAGCACATTAATCATGCAATATCTTTAGTAGGAAGTTATAGATCTTTTTAAAATATTTGTAAGACATTTGGATTTGAGCTGCACCTCATAACTTTTTACTTTGGGCATGCATAAAGAATAGGTTATCTAGTCTATTTTGTAATGGTGTGACATCATGACTATATTCAAATCAGTGGAAGTGATCTGTGCCAATTCCTGGTTGGACATTTTGGAAAGGTAATTGTGTCTCCTTCATACTCTCTTTTCTGCTTGTACCAGCTGGATGCAGAAGAGAACAGGACCTCAGAAGAGGGCAGAGTCCCAAGACAGAGCGAGCCTAAGCCTCTACATGATAGTTTGGAGGAGAGCTGCCCTGCTGTCCTAAACTCCCACTAGGGCATGTTAGATGAGCAAGAAATAAAATCATGGGGCTTTAAACCACTGAATTCTTGAGGGCTGTTTATTCCTTTGTCTTACCTGATCAGTACAGTGTTTAGGCACACTTTTGTCTGGAATATACTTTTGTAATGCATCACACCCAACTTACCACTTAAAACTTCAGTGGTCCAAGAGTATAGCCCACTTCCTAGCCTGATCCTCAAAGACTTAAGTAAACTGGTTTCAACCTGTATTTCCAACATCATCTTTCACCATTGCTCCCTCCTGATACTAAATTATTTTCTACTCCCTGGAAGTGTCATGGTCGTACAACTTTCTTAGCTCTTGGCACACATTGTTCCCTCTGAATTCCTTCTGGTCTACTTTCTTAGGAGATTTCCACTTCACTTTCAAGACCCTGCTCTTGTATGAGTGGTTTATTGATATCTTAGTTAAGCATTAGTTGCTCTTCCCTAGGTGTTTCCAAATCCTACATGTCCATCATTACTGAAACACTTAGAGCTTTTTATTGTAATCATTTGCGTATGTATCTGCTTTTTATTCTGTACAACAAATTGTTCAAGAATGGGAAATTTTCCATATTCATCTTTATATTCAGTGTATATTGAAAAGACAAGTTAGCAGTGTTTGTTTAAAAGAATGGATAACCTACAAATTAGTCATTTAAATTCTCTTTAATGTGAATGTTTAATTTGATTGACCTGAAACTACTTTTATTTACGGTTCACCTGTCTGTGCCCTTTTTAGGACATCTACTTAGAGTCTTAGAGATTAGCAGATAAACTTATTTTCTATAATTTTCATCTACTCAACTTGTGAAATATGTTTTTCTTCTTACCATTTCAAAAATTCTTAAAAGAAAATACTTCTAAGGTGGGTAATACAAATGTAACTTATAAGTCTTTCTTCCTAATAATCCCAAACTCTCCAGCTACTTAAGGCCATCCAGTTATTTAAGATTTAGAAAATTGGCCTCACTCCCATATGGTGGAAAGCATAGCAGTCCTGTCAATGTCTCTAGGGGATACTCTGGGCAGTGGATGCAAAGCAGTGTTCCCCTTAAGGATTTTTGTCTCAAGGTTGATGATAAGATTCTAAATGTCCATTTTCCTTTTTACCTCAGATATATTCTTTCTCTTTTCTGCATCATGACAGACTGTTGGATACCACTTTGATCCCTTCCCTCCATAAAATATGACTCAAATCAAGGCTAGCTTTAAAGATTTCAATTAGAAGGATATGATATTACTACATAAGACTTAAATCTGAAAATTGGATATACTGTTTTTAATACTTTTAATAGTTTCCTAATCATTCCTTCCCATAGAATTAAATTTGGTCACTTTTCCTATAAAGGTTTCAGCCCTCCAATGTATTCTTCAGCCATGACCTTCCTTTCTGACTTTCCCTCTTTTTCTCTGTAGATTCTTGCCCCTAAACACCCAGATCCCAGCTTTTGATTTTGTTTTTTTCCAGGAAAGTGGTATGTACTGTTTCACAAAATATGATTAAAAATTTAGTGATGCATTATATCTCCTGTCATATAAGCATGAAGTCTGGTAGCTCATACTTAAGGCTATTAGCTCCCTACAAAATGGCTAAGAAATCATAGCTCCCTTGAACCAAAGGGTTCACGGTTTGGTTTACTTTTGAAGACAGTTGTGGAGTAAACTGGAGTATATTCAGTTTGTGCTGTAGCTGTTTCTGGAAGCCACATGGATTCACTACTTAAGTTTAGCCCTAGGAAGTCAGTGGACAGTTCTTCACTCTGGATTGTGTCAGACTCAAATCTATGTAGAGGCTCAAAAGAAACCCATGCTTAGGTTCAAAGAATATATCACTCTTATGACCCCTCACATTTGCCATTGTTCCTCAAAGCAGTTTACTGTGCCACAGTGTTTAGGTATCTATATTTTGAGATTTACATGGGGCAACCAAGCCAGAATCAGATGCATTCCCCATTGTTAGTAATATACATGTTGTTCAATAATTAAACTCCCTTTTCCCTTGAGTTAGTATTGTTAGGGACCTAATTACCTTTTTTTTAGAAAAAAAAAAGTATCATTACATCCCAAATTACCTTTATCGAGTCATTCTGTTCTTTTATTTATTTATTTATTTATTAAAATTTATTTATTTATTTATTTTTGGCTGTGTTGGGTCTTCGTTTCTGTGCGAGGGCTTTCTCTAGTTGCGGCGAGCAGGGGCCACTCTTCATCGCTGTGCGCAGGCCTCTCACTGTTGTGACCTCTCCCGTTGCAGAGCACAGGCTCCAGACGTGCAGGCTCAGTAGTTGTGGCTCACAGGCCCTGTTGCTCCGCGGCATGTGGGATCCTCCCAGACCAGGGCTCGAACCCGTGTCCCCTGCATTGGCAGGCAGATTCCCAACCACTGCACCACCAGGCAAGCCCCCCATAATTACCTTTTCTAGCCATTTGACTTTTGCCATGTCTAGTATGTTGTAATCTTTCAAGAGTGAATTTGTTTGGTTTTTCCTTCCTAAAACTTTTCTGGCTTAACAAAGCCCATATTTCCTGCCCAGTATCAGGATTGGATGTTGTCTTGCAATTCTACACTTAGAGTAAACTCTAGCCAGGCTAATTGTGCCAGAGAACTTGGAGAGAAATCAGTTGCTTCAAAAATCACTAGTAACCCAAGTCAATTCAAAGAATTCAGTAGCATGGCACCTTTGATTCCAAAGTTTGCTTCACTTGATGCAGGCAGAAATACACAATTCAATGAGTGGGAGATTTACTTGCTTTGTCTGCAAATTTCATTTACAGTGAATTTCATTTTATCCTCAAATCAAACACTTTTCATTTTGCTCTGCACAAGCACCTTTTAAGTGCCATCTCTATTCTTCCTTAATTCTTATATAGCCAGATTGTCAAAACTGTACAACCTACCCCTTGTTAGCATTCTAATATATTTAAAGAACCAGTTGATGAGCCATGTTATAGACAAAGTCCTGTTCATCTAATTCTAATCGTTCAGTTAAATTATAAATATTTCCCCAATTTTTACACATGACACTTCCTCTGAAGATAATACACACACACATATAAATGCATTGATCAGTAGAGTTTATTTCTAATTTAATACATTTTCTCATAATTAGTACTTCAGTTAGCTTATTAAATAGCAAACTAGATCATGCCCTCTGTATCCTTGGAATGCCTTAAACCATGCCTATGGTTCCCTATTCTAGGAAAGTCAATTTAAACTCTTCTGAGTTTTATTTTGGGATACAGAGCACAAGCTGTGGTGTACATTGCTTCTTTTTAGAAGACTAAAAGTGGAAGTGAACATTACTTTGCGCCTCTACCCATCTCCTATAAATTTCCTGTGTATCCTGCTTCTCCTGCTTCTGGCTCTTGGTCCCTGTTTTTCTAGATTTTTGCTATAGGTAATTGGAAGAGTCTGCATTGTTAATGGAACCTCTCTACCTGTGTGACCAGGGCAGCTCCTTTCTCAAGTCCTTCTTACATTTCCAGAGTATTGCTTAAATGAACAAACAACCAAACAACAGCAACAGAATATATATATGAAAAAATATATATGAAAAATATGTGTATATATGTGTGTGTATATACATACATATAGATATAGATATGTATCACTTTACCTCGGGGCCAGATATTGCATGATCCAGTGTTAGAAACTGTGGATACTTCCTCCAGAACAGTGCTCTGTGTCAAAGGTAACTGAGAAAACTACCTCCTAAGGCCAAGGTATGAATCTCAGAGTTCCTTTGGAAGTCAGCTAAACTTCCTTCTCTTTTTTAGGAACTGGGTTTCCTCCTGTTAAAGTTTCTTTACAGATACAGGGAGATTAGGTGGTGTTTCCTTAAGTTGAATGTGTCCCCAAAGCTCTTTGTAAGGAGTATCTCTAGGAAATATTTACTGAAACAACATTCCTCCCTCCCCACCACCTGACTCCCTTTGGAACCTTTTGTTTTGTGATTCCTGGAGTAAAATCTCAAACAGAAGTACAGATGATATGACCAAAAAGATTTGTACATTTGGCAATCATGTTTGGGTGATTCTTCAAAGTTCTTATCATTTGCACTGTGTATCCTTATTAAGAACTACCTCAGTAATTGGTGTCAATTAATTCTGATATCAAAGTCTGTTGATTTGAAGAATATCAGTGGACTGCAATTATTCTTATCTTAAAATATTTACAATTTTTTTTTTTTTAAAACGAGGGAAGGTATGTGTGTATAAATGAGATGGCTAGCTCTAGTTTGAATACATTGTTCTCTTGTAAGGATTTTCTGGGAATAATAAGTCACAGCACAGATTCCCCTAACATCACAGAAGATGAGGGTTCTGTTTCATAAGGTACAGCAAGCAAACATTTTGTCCAATATTTGGTCACCTCTAAACCAGGTTTACTTATTTCTCAGGCTGGGATTATGGGGTACACACTATCCAATTCCTTCCCTCCTCTGTCAGATAAGTCACATTTTAGGATCTGTCACTTGCAGCATCCACTTCTGGTATAAAAATATCTATGGGCATTTTATATTTTGCGGGTAGCATAAAATCCTACTATAGTGGTTTAAAGAGATAGAGAAGTGTCTTTGTTTTGCACAGTAAGCAATAAAGTATTACAAAGGAACAAACGTTCTTCTTCTGGCCACTCATTCCTAGTATGTAGATCTTACTCTTGACATTTGCTGTATGATTACACAGTGGAAGCCATGCCTTTGCCACTTTTATCTTATTCCTGACAGAAAGAAGAACATTCTGTAAAATGCAGAGGGCGAATTGATTAAAAAAAAAAAAAAAAGTTTTTTTTTTTTTTTAAAAAAAAAAAAATTTTAAAAATTTTTAAAATTTTTTTTTTTTTAAAAAAAAAAAAATTTTAAAAATTTTTAAAATTTTTTTTTTTTTAAAAAAAAAAAAATTTTAAAAATTTTTAAAATTTTTTTTTTTTTAAAAAAAAAAAAATTTTAAAAATTTTTAAAATTTTTTTTTTTTTAAAAAAAAAAAAATTTTAAAAATTTTTAAAATTTTTTTTTTTTTAAAAAAAAAAAAATTTTAAAAATTTTTAAAATTTTTTTTTTTTTAAAAAAAAAAAAATTTTAAAAATTTTTAAAATTTTTTTTTTTTTAAAAAAAAAAAAATTTTAAAAATTTTTAAAATTTTTTTTTTTTTAAAAAAAAAAAAATTTTAAAAATTTTTAAAATTTTTTTTTTTTTAAAAAAAAAAAAATTTTAAAAATTTTTAAAATTTTTTTTTTTTTAAAAAAAAAAAAATTTTAAAAATTTTTAAAATTTTTTTTTTTTTAAAAAAAAAAAAATTTTAAAAATTTTTAAAATTTTTTTTTTTTTAAAAAAAAAAAAATTTTAAAAATTTTTAAAATTTTTTTTTTTTTAAAAAAAAAAAAATTTTAAAAATTTTTAAAATTTTTTTTTTTTTAAAAAAAAAAAAATTTTAAAAATTTTTAAAATTTTTTTTTTTTTAAAAAAAAAAAAATTTTAAAAATTTTTAAAATTTTTTTTTTTTTAAAAAAAAAAAAATTTTAAAAATTTTTAAAATTTTTTTTTTTTTAAAAAAAAAAAAATTTTAAAAATTTTTAAAATTTTTTTTTTTTTAAAAAAAAAAAAATTTTAAAAATTTTTAAAATTTTTTTTTTTTTAAAAAAAAAAAAATTTTAAAAATTTTTAAAATTTTTTTTTTTTTAAAAAAAAAAAAATTTTAAAAATTTTTAAAATTTTTTTTTTTTTAAAAAAAAAAAAATTTTAAAAATTTTTAAAATTTTTTTTTTTTTAAAAAAAAAAAAATTTTAAAAATTTTTAAAATTTTTTTTTTTTTAAAAAAAAAAAAATTTTAAAAATTTTTAAAATTTTTTTTTTTTTAAAAAAAAAAAAATTTTAAAAATTTTTAAAATTTTTTTTTTTTTAAAAAAAAAAAAAAAAACTTTTTTTTTTTTTGTAAGGACTTTTGCTTATATATTATAGACCAAAACTGCAGCCCAAGGTTGGCCCAATAATGAGAGAAAAATGACGAGAAGGACCTGTGACTGTTGGGAACGGGGATTTGTTTAGCCAGCCTAGAGCATTTGCCTCAAGAGTGAAATTTCAAATTTTATGGTTTTATTCAAGATATTAGTTTCAAAGCAATTTCAAAGATAATGCAAATAAATTATAGGATGTATAAGGTGATTTTTAAAAAAAAAAAAAATTATTTATTTATTTATTTATGGCTGTGTTGGGTCTTCGCTTCTGTGCGAGGGCTTTCTCTAGTTGTGGCAAGCAGGGTCCACTCTTCATCGCGGTGCGCCGGCCTCTCACTATCGTGGCCTCTCTTGTTGCGGAGCACAGGCTCCAGACGTGCAGGCTCAGTAGTTGTGGCTCACGGGCCCAGTTGCTCTGCGGCATATGGGATCTTCCCAGACCAGGGCTTGAACCCGTGTCCCCTGCATTGGCAGGCAGATTCTCAACCACTGCGCCACCAGGGAAGCCCTTTAATGGGTTTGGTTTTGTTTTGTTTTTGCTGTACGTGGGCCTCTCACTGCTGTGGCCTCTCCCGTTGCGGAGCACAGACTCTGGACGTGCAGGCCCAGCGGCCATGGCTCATGGGCCTAGCCGCTCCGTGGCATGTGGGAACCTCCCGGACCTGGGTACGAACCTGCGTCCCCTGCATCGGCAGGCGGACTCTCAAGCACTGCGCCACCAGGGAAGCCCCATGATGGACTTTTGATTGGGTTTCTATATTAATTTCACAAGCTCTGCTACTGCAAAAGTTATGTTTTGACATTTCCTCTTTCAACACCACTCCACAATAATTGACCTAAAATTGGGGTTAGGAACTAAATTTTTATTTGAATTTCCTCTTCACCTATGAAGAAGAGCAGTCTGGATTATAATGAGTTCCTCATTAAATAATTGCTGAGTATCTGTTTTTAAAAACCTGCTGTGTTCCTGTTTTAATTATTCCAAGTTTTCATTAAAATCTTTTTATCAGTTATTGTTTAATGTGTTGGTGATTCAAAATTAAAATAATTAGCATTATATTTATAATTTCAAAAGCTTGGAATTGTTTATGGAAGGTTAATTGAGAAATAATTGCATTGTAACACAATATGTGACAACAGAGTTTGTGAGAAGTCTTACAGTCTCAGGGTTGATTTCTCTCCAAAATGCTATCACTGAGTTACAGCTATTTTCTGTGGCCTGCTATTTAGTGCTTACTCCTATCCCTGAATTCTGGGTAGCTATGATGGTTATTGGTCATGTCACCTTCTAGTCTGCGTTTTAACTTTATGCATGGCTTCTTAGAGATGATCCTGTTGTATTTCATTTTCTTGCCAGAAGTCTTGCAGCTGCACCAAAGCTGCCAAATTTGGTGCTCATTTCCAATATTTAGGTTTTATAATGCAACCAATGTGTATTAAGTTCAGCTCCAACTGTGTCACATGATCTACCTTGCCCCTGAACTTCCTCTTTGCTGCTGGTTGAGAGTGGTGGTGGTGGTAGCAAGGTGTGGGTGGGTCTGCACAAAAAATTGGCAGAAATATGTAATGGAATTTATCTTAACTTCCCTTTTCCTTTATCGTGTCATAGAGGATAATGGAACACAGGATATAGCGGATAATGGGCCAGAGACGTGTCAGTGACTTCTAAGTGCAGGTGAAGTGGGTGACTACCTTAATAGAAAGAATTTATCATCTTAGATGTACCTCAGATAGGAAAATGTCAGTTCTCATATAAAAGACATTTAGAATGGCTCCCATCCTAATAGAATACTGCAAATTGCTATAGTACAGACAAGGAAGGGATGGCTATCTTGTGCTGTCAGGGGAGACTTCTTATCTGGGTTTGAAAGAATAAACAGCAGTTCACCATTTTTAAGCTTCGAAAGAATTGTACGCAGAGAGACAACAACGTACACACACACAAATATATGAAATTATGGAAGTGCGTGAAGTGATAGTTGGTTCTGAATGGATGACATGGTGAAAGGCCATGCAGGAAGAGAAGAAAGCTGGTAGGAAAGCAGTCAGAATAGCAGACTGGCTGCAGATTCGGAAGGACTCTAGCGCTAAAGTTTTAGGACTTGATTCTAGCCATAGTGTTAATAAATCAGTAACTGTTAAGCTTGTTCTCTCTAAGTGAAAACAATATAGAAAGATTTTTTCAAATGATAAATTTGAGATCCTCTGTGATTGCTTCTCATTTAACCTCTGGCAGTGTTTCCAGAATAATTTCTGTTTATATCACCATTCAGCAGTTCTCACAACTGACAGAGTTTACTTCAGAGTAAGCCTTCAGGGTGCACCTTCAGAAAGTTATGCCAAGAGTTGTATCATTCGGATTTATTCTTTAACATCTTTGTAAATCTATGGAAAGTCTTAAGGATATAGAATATTGAGAACTTAAATCATTATCAGTAAGATTGTGTTTTACACTTCAAGTCCTTATTCAGTATGTATATCTTTTTAGGACACAAGGGAAATAACCTTGCTATGTCCCTTCTGTGTGACCTTCAGTAAAATTTTTTGTAAGTTTTAAATTTGCAGCAAGTGTTAGAAATGCATTAGAGACTGATGTGTGATCAAGCTATAGTTTCACTACAGCTCCTTTTAATGTTTCATTACACTTCCTAACACCTTAGCATAGTTTCCGTACCATGGTATTAACTGCTTTCACTCCTCTTAACAAGACATTTTATATTGAACTACCTACCAGATCTAACCATGAACTGTGTTGCTAAGGAAGAAAATTTTCATGCGATTTAAATTGCAGTCATTTTCCAGTTTGCAAATTGAGTACTAAAGATGATGACATTGAGATTTTTACCCATGCAAGTACCTGTGCCATAGTCAATATCTAAATACCTAACGCAGTTGTAGAGCTGGAGAAAGATAATGTATTAATGAAGCTTTCCCTAGGATAGGGACCACACTTCTACCATCCTTACTGTGATGACATTCCTGAAAATAGCCTGTCAAAAATGAGACAGAGTTGGGAAAACTTCATGGCAAATTTAACTGAGGAATAACTGTTTTCTCTATCAAGAGAATTGCCTGATAAATGTTCTGCAGAATTTAAAAGTCATTCCAAAATTAGTTTCAAAGAACTGACTGCAAATGACAGTCCCCAAATGTGTTTTTTTCTTCTTCTTTTTCTCCCTGTCATTGCCAACTCAGAGCATTAAGGAAATCTAACATTGAAAGGACTACTCCTGTGAGATGTGAAAATAATTATATGTTCTGCCTGAACTGATAGACAGAGAAATGTTCTGTCTCAGATTCTGCAAAAGCATGTCAATTTTGAGTTTGCATGTTTTCTGTTTCTTCTACCCACCAGTTGGAGAAGCAGTGATGGGAAAACAAAAGCATTATCCCTACAGCAAGGAACCTTGAAAATTGGATAGATGACATACTTTTCCACTTTTAGTGTAAAATGAATAAAAAGTGATGTTATTTCTCACTGTAGGTTTTTGGGTAGATAACAGAAACAGTTTTGCAAATTTGAGCCTCAGTAATTTTAATATAACTAGTTCTGTTGCATTAAGAATATAGTATTAAAAATACATATTTATGGAGTCAATGTGATTTAGAAAAAATGTTTTCTAAGAATGATATTCCATAAAATGAATCTAGTTTTTCATTGACTTCAATTTTAATTTTTTTATTGGAGTATAATTGCTTTACAATGTTGTGTCTCTGCTGTACAATCAGCTATATGTACACATATATCCCTTCCCTCTTGGACCTTCCTCCCACCCCCCTCCCCCATCCCACTCATCTAGGTCATTGCAGAGCACTGAGTTGAGCTTCCTGTGCTTTATAGCAGGTTCTCACTAACTATCTATTTTACACTTGGTAGTGTACATATGTTAGTCCTAAATCCAAGTTCATTTCCTATTTAAAAGAAATTCCCAAAAGAGTAAATTATGAACAATTTGAAAATTAATCAGCTTTTTCAGATTGTTGGATGCTATAATACTAGTAGTGATTTTGCAAAAGTCGAATGCTGTAATACTTCTAGTGATTTAGCAGATTTCCATTACTTTGCAACATTCCAGTATCTCATTCTTTGCTGTTGATAGTCCCCAGGCCCCATGCTTGCTTTTACCATATCTGGTAGACCAAACACTTTTTTTGTTGACCTGAAATCAACTCTTTTTTTCCAGTTTTTTTTAAGGTCTCAGACAGCTTAAGTAACACTGAAATTAAAAAAAAAAGTACAGCAAGCGTTACCAACAAATTTGTTCTTTCTTTGGCATGGGATGGGAATATCTTGATGAACACAAATTTTAAAATAACATTTTCTGATTATAGCAGGGACACATCTATTTTTCAGAAAAAAATTAGGCAAATTCAGGAAGGCATTAAAAATTGCTCTAGTGATATCTCATATTAACAGATTTGTACATTTTTTTGTACATTTTACATTTTATGTAAAAAGGTGCTATTTGCACAACTTATTATTGGATAAGATGCTATATGCAACTTTTTTCCACACTGGTGATTTTTCCAGCTTATGTTATGTTATTAGCTAGATACAAATGCATGACTATTACCACACTATATGAAAGACTTGTAATCACTTTTACAGTTTTCAAATATTTTCATATTTAGGTTGTTTATCAAATTGTTAATAGCATAAGGGAAATAAAGATGAATACACAATCCACATTAATGTTGGAAACAGATGAACAAACAAAAAAATAAAGATACCCTTAGTTACTGTCTCAAATACTGGGAGAATTACAATGCCCTTCTCAAGATTTTGGTTATTCTTGGGGACTTAAATTGATGTGTTTTTCTCCTCTTTTCCCCTCTAGTCTCTCAATATTGCTGATATCTTGCCTTCAGTGACTGATATTTTCCCTTCCACATGTATCTCTAAATCTGGAGAAAGTAGTCCTATTCTTCAGAGCATTACCAGCACAAGATTGTTCTATTTTGGTGTTTTTGTTAAAGGAGTAGGGAAATGGGGAGGATTACATAATGGCAGAGCAAATTATTTAAAACTGAGCATCATATACTGCCACAATAAAAGTTCGCAGGAAATCCCACAGAAGGTACTGACCCATTTGTCAACAGTTTTTTCCTGGCTCCCTGTCATCCCACCATAGGACTAAATATTCTCTCTGTCTCCCCACCGCCCTTCCCCACTTTCTAGCCCTCTACCCTTCCACTTTTTTTTTTTTTTTAAATCACCAACTGTGTTATCTGGCTATGCCTGCCACTTTGAACACTTCCCATTTTGTTACACAGGGCAGTTGAGGAATACCCACATGCCATTTGTGAAGAAGAGTCCTTGTCTTTCTTTATTGAAAGCCCCATCAAAGTCCATTAAAGTATTGTTTTTATTTTGTTTTTTTTAAAAGAACCATTTATTCTACCAGAGAGATTATTGCTATCTAGAAGGCAGATATAGCCAGAGTCAGCTATTTATTTAATAACATTTATTTTCACAGCATAAATAAGGCAAAATGATTTTATCAGCACAAAAAGAAATGATAAAATCTCTGATTACTCCCTTAAGGGAAATTAATAAATGGAAATTCTGGTATCAAAATAAAAAGGATATTCTGTACATCAAGATGTTTTGTCAGGAATTGTAATATTTATTTTTATTACCATTGAGATATAAATTGATGTGGAGGTTGTCCTAGAATATTAAGATTATTATTTTTTTCTACAACATTGGAAACTCTATTCTGCCAAAACACCTGCCCCAAGTGCTATAACTAGCCCATTACTCTACATGGCAGCCATTGAAGTTTGTTCACATTTGCAAATGTAGTCCAGAAGGACATGTAGTGATCCTTATTTAAACACATAACTTTTCTGATAATTGAACACCTGCTAACATCAAGTATAGGTTTGGAAGTTTGGACAGATCTCCATCTGCTCAAACTTCACTCCTAGAATACCTCTTAAACGTCATTGCAATGACCAGTAATTTTTCCAGGGCCAATACCTGATAGTGATATTGGAGGATGCAGTTATGAAAATGGTACTCTTCTTTTACAGAATTGACCTCCAGCTAACACCATCTATAGCTCTGCGATATGTTAAACAGATTTTTCACTTTCTGAAGCTTCTGACCGCACCCTCAATTAGTATGGAAAAGACCTTGAAGTCTTTTTCTTTCTACCTCCTGAGAGTACCTAAAAAATGTATCAGCTTGGTATTAAGGAAATATATTTGCTGCAAAACCTCCTATGATAAATCCTTTTAAACAATTCTCTATCCTTATCCACACGGAACACCTCTCTCCCTTTCAAAGCAACTATGATGTATAAACCAAAGTTTCATATTATTCTTGATCACGCCAATATTCTGGCAGCCAGCAGTAATCCAGGGTTACAGACCCCTGAGGGAACATCCAGGATACTGTTTCATATATAAATCATCAGTGTAAGAAAAGTGACGGCTAATGGTCAGAACTACAGGAAGATATAATCAAGTAAGAAATGTAGTTTTACTCAAGTTCCAAGATATCATTCCCATACCCGGGAACATTAGAGAATTAGGACTTGGGCTCCTTCACAGTAATGGCATAGTGAGCCTGGTAAGAATTTTCCTTCTCCCTAGAGATTCTCCCTATGGCATCACTTCTAGTAACCCCAAGCCTGCTCTTCTCTATGTGCATTTTTCCTATTTCTTAATGTTTTTGTTTTGACTAGTCTGTGTAGTTGTTTCCTACTGCTCATGGCCTACCCAGCGACTAAGAATCAGTATCTTAAGTGTGCTGTAATAGAGCTTCCATATTTCTCATGTGGTGATATCTTTCTACAGTACCTGAGAGAGAGATGAACCAGAAGAGCAGCCACTGCATTATACATAGCATGTCAAGAAAGTTGTAGAGCACACTTGGGCCTTATAAGAAGAATATATAAACCCAAATCCCACTACAAAATCTCACTACAGTAATGCTGGTTTGGGGCAGAATCTCTTCTGCCCTGCCTCTTAAAATGGAGCATGTATTTAAAAAGCTAGTTGTGTTAAATGATTACTTTGTCTTTAGAGGTTAAATAGGCCACCACCTATTCCATACCACAGTCCCTTTTTCTGTTCTTATCTGACCCATCGTTTTATCTCTTTTTAATTCTAAGTACATGTTAAATATACCATTAAGCCTCAAACAAGAAATTAGTGAATAAAAAATTATACTTCCTCTCTAATTACATGAACTGAAAATATGTCTAAGAAGCTCTTTGACAAGAGAAGGTGATTAAACAGGTTTAACTGACACTGCAGGTTGGGCTTAGATGGGCAGGCATTAACAGGAGGCCTCGCTGTATCCTAGCAGGTGATGATTACCAGACTGGGATTTAAAGCAGATATCCAGGCACTAATATAAAGAAATAAAATCGCAGATCACTGTAATCATTGAAAAGTATGAGAAACAACTTTCATTGTCATTTTAGGGGAAAAACAAGGTGTGCAGGGATAAAAGAAAAGGAAACTTTTCTACCATTATTATTTTCCTCCTTTTTAGAAAGACCTTGTGATCAGTGCAGAGGCAGAGGATACATGTTACTATGTATAATCATTGTGGTCTGTTTTACTTTCATTTTCTCTGTCTTTTTAATCTTCTCATAATATATTTAGACAGTTAGTGCCCTCTTGTTAAAATTGAAAAAAATGTCCTCAGGCACAAATAATAAACTCCTTTCACAGTTATAAACTCTAGATGTCATTATTGGATCTTGAACTCAGATTTTCTGGCTCCAGAAGCACAGATATGGTTCTGGAACATTTGCTTAGATTCTAAGTGTATTGAAAGATAAGGGCTACATCATACTTCCTTGTTCATCGTGTCTGAATATTACACAGCATCTTGTTTGTATATATTCAATTCATCCTGTGTGATTTAATTTAAATTAGGGCAAAGAAGCGTTTGATTAAAACAGGTGTATAAAGTCTTAGAAGCATTCCTCAGCATCATATATTAATGTGCTGCAGTGAAATTTGAAAATCTTACAATGTCAACAGATAATTATAAAACATACATTGACATATGCTCTTTGAGTAGGAAAAACCTGGGTTGGATTATATATCCATCTAGATTTAGAATTGCAAACAGTCGTATATTCTGTATTAGAAATTAGAACCATGCATTTGTGATCTGTACTATGTGTAAGCTTGAATATACTAGCGTTTGGATTCTTAAAATTTATAATACAGGGACTTGGGTTGTATACCATAAACTTTAGTCCAGATAAATGATTTCAGTGTAATTAGTTCTCTCTCAATCATCATCCCAGTTTCACTTTTTACTATTTTTGTGAAATAAGAGGAAACTATCAGTGTTTCCCTGTGCTACTTTTCTGGGCACCGTTTCCTAAATTCATTTCATGCACAGTATCCTACTTGAGGTTTTAGGATCAAATATCTTTATTATTGCTTTTGTTTCCCCTATCAGTCCTATCACAGTTTCAAACATTACTCGTTCACTCTAAATATTTTGTCTTCTTAAAATAAAGGGTGTTTTAAAACCATATCTTCTATGTTTACCTGTCACTTTTACCTTATTGCCAAAAGTTTATAATATTTTTCCTTATTTTACCAGACTTCACTTATGATTCTTACAGCACCTTTAAACCATCTTCTTCTCTTGCTAAGGATTGTTTGTAAATGAAATTGAGACCTGGTCTACTACACTCTAAAAATCAACCTGAAAAATTCTGATCAGGGCTTCCCTGGTGGCGCAGTGGTTGGGAGTCCGCCTGCCGATGCAGGGGACGCGGGTTCGTGCCCCGGTCCGGGAGGATCCCACATGCCGCGGGGCGGCTGGGCCCGTGAGCCATGGCCGCTGAGCCTGTGCTCCGCAACGGGAGGGGCCGCGGCGGTGAGAGGCCCGCGTACCGCCAAAAAAAAAAAAAAAAAAAATTCTGATCAGAGGAGAAAGCAAGGCAAACACAATTGTAATCTTCATTTGGTCATTGAGAAGCAAAACATTTGAAGAAAGATTGGGTCCTTGGATTAGTCTCCCTCTGCACTTCATCCAGGGCTTAAGAAAACTTTATGTGCTTGTGCTATTGATCCAGATCTGTATTCTCCATGACCTCATTATCTGAAAAAAAGTTCTTCAAATGTAGTGTACCAGAAGAGTTTTTCCTCTTAAAAAAAACCCCCAAAACTGAAGAAAGGGTTTGATATGTTCTCTTGAAGAAAGATAAAATAGTAAATATTGTTATGGGGGAGTCCAAAGTTGCTTTACATGGGTAAGTTTAGAAAGAGGTGAGATTTTCAAGGGCATACCCCATAGTACTCTAATTAAGACTATTTCCAAAGGGTGTAAATCCTTGCTTATTGGTCTCATTGTGAACCGTGGAGGTTGGAATCTATGATTTCATTTTTCTAAGCAAAATAACACATTTAAAAAAAAGGCACATTTGTAAATGGACTCTTCAAAGTGTAGCTTAAAGAAAAAACAAACATATAAATCAGTAAAGCAAGCTTAAACAATTATGATGTTATCCTTACTCAAACTAGGAGATTTTAACTCTTCAGCAATAAAATTAACAAAAGATCCTGGGCAGATAAATTACTTCAATAACAAACCTTAGCAGTTTCGAATTACATTTATTTATTTATTTATTGACTTACTTACTTTTGGCTGCATTGGGTCTTTATTGCTGTGTGCGGGCTTTCTCTAGTTGCAGAGAGTGGGGGCTGCTCTTCCTTGCGGTGCGCAGCCTTCTCATTGCGGTGGCTTCTCTGGTTGCAGAACATGGGCTCTAGGGTGCTCTAGGGTTGTGGCACGCAGGTTCAGTAGTTGTGGCGCATGGGCTTAGTTACTCTGCGGCATGTGGGACCTTCCTGGACCAGGGATCGAACGAACGTGTGTCCCTTGCACTGGCAGGCGGATTCTTGACCACTGCACCACCAGGAAAGTCCCTCAAATTACACTCCTTATCAAGTCTTGTTAATTTCCACCCCCAAACTAACTCCTTTTCCTTCAGAGTCACCGTTTTTCCTCCTGTCCTTCAGACTGGACGTTAACAGTCTTCTTTCTATCTTGTTTTTTCCTTCAGTCTTTTTATACTTCCTTTCAAAATTCTGGACAGTTTTATCTTAAACATACGCCTCTCATTCATCCTTTTCTTCCCTACATGGTCTGCCACTACTCTTTCCACGCTTCTCACCATCCAGGGGGTGAGGTCTGAGTGTGAATTAATACCTCATTAATTATTACCCTTTACCTAAGTCATCCCTCATATTACTCCCAATCTTCTAAAGACACTTTACCATGTGCTACTCCCTTCACCATGACTTTTTAATCACTTTCTGTCTGGTGCACCATATCAAATACATATTTCTTTTCCTTTCTTTGGAGTTTTCACAACACCTCATGCGTGTTGTGTGTCGGGAACTGTGCTAAGCACAGAGAGGACAAGACACAGCCCCTGCAATTTTTGAGTTTACAGTCTAGTAGAGAAGACAGTTACTGAACAAGTAATTACAAGGACATTGAGTTTTGTAAAGGAAAAATGCAACAAGACGTGAATATTTACAGGGGCTCTTACTATTTTTATTCTACTTTATGTGCTATTCTTCCCACTACACTTTTCTCTAGCATGGACATTCCTTTTCAATCAAGCCTGCTAAACTCTTTAACATTCACTAAAATGCATCACACTATTTTAGTAACTGGTTGTTACTCTTCACCCTTCTGCTATACAAGATCGTTAGAAACCCAGGGAGAATAGCACCCCAGATACAGCACTTTCTTCTGTGGTTCTTGTGTGTCCTTTGCATACTTCTATTATGATACTTATCACATTACACGTAATTATAGTTGTATGTGACTGCCTTCTCTTGTTAGTGTCTTGAGGGCAGGAAGTGTGTTTTACAAATAGTTGTAATATTCTAGCATCTTGCATGATGCTTGTCATTTTTTTAAAAACTACTTAATAAAGGATGTGTTGGATTGCATTGAATTGTTTTTATAGATTAGTTGTTTACTATTCTCTTCTAAATATATTATCAGGTAATTAAATAAAGAGAATTACTATAACTCATGTTTTCTATGATTCTACCCCAGTGAACATGGCATGTGTTCATGTGTACCATATTTCTCACCTACACTGAAATCCCTTTACCTTGCCAACCCCTTATTTGCTTCCATGGCCTTGTTCTTCCTGTTTTGTGCTTCTCAAACTGGTGTGCATATCCCTATAATTTTGGAAGTAGAAAGCTTTGTGTAATTATTGGATAAAGTAACAGAATAAACAGTCTAACATCTGGGAGCATCAGTTTATCTCTAATACTTAAAGAGAAATAAGTAATTCAACATTTAAATAATTTTGAATGTTTTTAAAGCAACTGCTGATGTATAGTATAATACAAAATGTAAATCATTTCCAAGGAGAAATGTGAGACTTCCAGAAAACTTTAAACTTGCAGAGAGCTGTTGGACCTAAGCTTTGAAAATGTACAAAGGTACTTTGGTGGCAGAGTATAAAGAGTTCTGAAGTTGAATGGAATGAGCATGGACTTTGAAGGTATCCAGGTCTTCATTACAAATCAAGGGTCTATTTCTTACTAGCTGTGAGTCCTCAAAAAATTAATTTGTCTCTTTGAACTTTAGTTTTTTCACCCATAAAATGGTGATAGTAATTACTTCAGCAGGTTACTCTGAGTATTAAATGAGATGATGGCTGCAAAGTACCTGGTACATATTAGACGAAGTATGACTGAGTCTCAGTAATTGAGAATATTAAAGTAACATCTGAAGAATGTTTATCAGAGATATCCTGTGATCAATAATATTACAATTTCTAACTTAGAACTTTCATAGCCATAGGTTTTCTTTGGGCACAATATTAAGAAAATTAGTAAAGGAGAACCCTGTGTCATAAGGAAGTGTGCTATGGAATAGTTCACATTTAAGTATAAATTTAAACTCAGTTTTATTTTAACTAAAGGAACTACCATCTGGTAAGTGTCCCAGGTCTCTTAGAAATGAATTGGAGGTTTCATCTCAGTGTTTAAGGGACACAAATACGCATAATAGGATAAACTAGAGGCTACTACTAGATTTAGCACTCTTGTCAAATGCTCCAGTGGAAATGACAAGGTTCAAGTGGCACAGAGCAAAACTCTTCTCACATTAAGTGTTTATCTCTTAAGCAAGGCCTTTGAGAGCATTTCAGTCCCTCAGGAAAGAGTATTGCAAATCTTTCTACAATTACCATGGGAGCAAACAGGAATGTCAAGTGATCAAATTGGTAACAAATTGAATAAAATTAGATGGCTAAAGGCAGATAGATGCTGTTCTCCCTTACCATTTCAGACAAAAATTAATAATCAATGTGTTTTAATCAACCCTTCTCCCTTCTCAGAGGAAAAAAAAAAAGCTGGCTAGGATGCCAAAATAATTTACACACTATGTATGAAAATGTAGTGTGTGTTTTTTAATGTAGAGTATGTCCATAAACACTTAAAATAGAAACCATAGTAGTTTCAATTTATTAATTGTTTCTTAATTTACTTCTCCTGCCTTCTCTGAAATTGGCAGGATTCCAGACAGGCAATTATATATCCATTTGAAACTGTTAATTAATCCTATCATTGCTTTTCATAGAACCTAGAGAAACCATTGTTTTTTGCTGCTTGATAGTAGGAATTGTAAGAAAATCAATGGAAACACAGCAACATGATACAAAATAAAATTGTTCTTTGAATGTATTTCTTGAACATGCATTTTAAGTGGAGAATTCACTGTGTATAACTCTGACATTCACTGGTGATGTGGAGTAAATTGATTTCCCTGAAGTCATTTAACTACCTGAAATATAATTGCAAGTGTAATCAATTTACTGCAAGGGCTTAAATTCCTTCTTTTGTCATGCTTTTCACAAGGAATGTGTGTGAAATTGTCTTATTAAACAACTGTTTAAAAAAATCATTGCCAGGTATAAGAATTCTCTATTTTAATATTAGGGGTCTATTCTGAACCAGATTTTTATGGAACTGTAGTTGAGGAAAGAATACTACTGGGTAGAATATCTGGCAATTTTTTTTTTTAATCACAGTGAAAGTAGAAGTATGTTTATTCTTTCCAGGATAATGAGATGCTTTGGCACATTATTTGCTTTAGAAGTGGTACAAATAAATAAACTCTGGTACATCCAGAAAGTAGAATATTATTCAATACTAAAAAGAAATGAGCTATTAAGACATGAAAAGACATGGAGAAACCTTATATGCATATTGCTAAAGAAGGCAATCTAAAATCACTGTTTACTATATGACTCCAAGCATATGACATTCTGGAAAAGGCAAAACTATGTCAAGAGTAAAAACATCAGTGGTTATCAGGGGTTGGAGTGGGGAGAGGAATGAATACGTAGAGCATAGAGGATTTTAAGGGCAGTGAAAACACTGTGTGATACCATAATGATAGCTATATGTCATATATTTGTTAAAACCTATAGAATGTACAGTACCATCAATGAATCGTAATGTGAACTATGGACTTTGAGTAATTATGATGTGTCAATGTAGGTTCATCAGTTGTAACAAATGTTCCACTCTGGTGGGGGATATTGATAATCCGGGACCCTATGCATGTGTAGGGGCAGGGGTTGTATGGGAAATCTCTGTACCTTCCTCTTTTGCTGTGAACCTCAAACTGCTCTAAAAAAGTAAAGTTTAATAAATTTAGGGCTTCCCTGGTGACGCAGTGGTTGAGAGTCCGCCTGCCGATGCAGGGGACACGGGTTCGTGCCCAGGTCCGGGAGGATCCCACATGCCGCGGAGCAGCTGGGCCCGTGAGCCATGGCCGCTGAGCCTGCGCATCCGGAGCCTGTGCTCCGGAATGGGAGAGGCCACAACGGTGAGAGGCCCGCATACCGCAGGAAAAAAACAAAAAAAAACTTTTTTGTATTTTGGTTTAAATTTTTTTTTTAAAGGCCTCTCCCATTGTGGAGAGTGACTTAGTCAGAAAGATCATCATTGTACCTTAAATAAGGGAGAAATAAAATATTATTGTTTTAATCTTATGAAATTTGAGGTGGAAATTTAGGTCATTGATATGACAACCTTCTTATTTTCTAATGTAAACAGTTTTTGCTTATACAGAAAATATAGACGCTCTCTAAACTTATAAAGCTCTCTAAACTATGCTTTATTTGCATTCAACAAATTTTGACACATTGCGTTTTATTTTCATTGAATTGAATTTAAAATGTTTTGTAATTTTCTTTGTGACTTTGTCTTTGACCATTGGGTTACTTAGAAGTGTGACTTAATTTACAAATATCTATACATTTTGCTTATATTTCTCTTTTATTGACTTAAATATTTCTTATGATTTCTATTGTATAGTTTATTAGATTTATTTTATGATTCAACATATATTTTGGTGATTATTCCAAGTTCACTTGGAATAAAATGTGTACTCTGCTGTTGTTGATAGAAGTGTTGTATAAGTTTCAATTAGGTCAAACTGACTGATAGTGTTTTCCAGATTATTTATATCCTGTCTGATTTTCTGTGTATCTTTTATATTGATTAGTGAGAAAGGAGCATTGAGAATTAAACTATAATTGTAAATTTGTCTGTTTTCATCAATTCAGTAGTCATTTTTTGCTTCATGTATTTAGAAGCTCTGTTGTTATTACCTAAATATTTAGGATTGTTAAAATGTTCCTGGTGAATTTTACTCTTTATAATTATGCAGTACTTCTCTATCCTTGATAATATTTTGTTCTGATGTCTACTTTATATGATATTAATATAAGCATTCCAGGATTCTTTTATTAGTGTTTGCGTTCTCTATATTTTCCACCCTTTTATAGGTTTGCATCTATCTCTGTCTTTATATTAAAAATGAATTTTTCATAGACAGGTAGACAGTGTCTGTTTGGGTTCTGATATTTTTAATCCAATCTGGCAACCTCTGCCATTTAATTCAAATTTAATACAGTTATTGCTGTGGATAAATTGAAATCTAACATTTTTCTAGTTACTTTTTATTATTGTGGTCATCCTTGATTTGTTTTTGGTTACATTTTCCCTCATAGCTGCCTTCGTTGAGTTGCATTATTTTTAAAATAACTCCATTTTGTCTTAAGTATTGGATTTTTGGTCATTCCTCTTTATTTAGTTTTACCAGTTTGCCATAATGTTTATAATATATTTTAATGTATCACACAGTCTACCTTCATATAATATTATGCCACTTAAAATAAACAGTTAAAACATTAAAACAATATAATTTTAATTCTTCACTCTCACTTTCTGTACTATTATTGGCACAAATTTTACTTTACTTTTACATGTGCTATAACTTACCCCAGTACACACAAACATACATATCATTGTTGCCATATTTTTTCAGTTAAGAGCCCATCATCTTTTAGAGAAATTAAAAGAAAAGAAAAATGCCAAAATATTTTATATTAATGTTTGTATTTATCATTTATGGAAATATTCAGCTCTTTGTGTTCATTCAAGTTTCTGTCTTTTGTCATGTTATTTCTGCCTGAAGAAATGTCTTTATGTTTCCTACACCACTGGTTTGCTGTCAAAACGTTTATTTTGCCATTATTTTTGAAACATATTTTCACTGGGTATAGAATTTTAGGATGAAAGTTTTTTCTGTTTTTCTTTTTTTTCTTTGCACTTTGTCATAGATGTAACTTCATTATCTTTGGCATAGTGTATAACAAGAAGTTTGACATAAATCCTATCTTTGTTCCACTGAATATTGTTTCTTTTTTTCTCTGAATACTTTCAAGAATTTGTTACCATATATGGTTTGTAGTAATTTGACTATAATAAATTAAGATGTATGTATGGGTGCGTTTTTAACCCATCTTGGCAGTTCTCTGAGCTTCTTGGACTTTTAAAAAAATCTTTAATTATATTTGCAAAATTATTGTCTGTTTTCTCTTTAAATATGTTTTCTGATGATACTGTCACTCACTTCTTCTGTGACTTCAGGTATCTACAGGCAGCACCATTTGATATTGATCAACAAGTCTTATTAATTCTGTTCTGTTTTTTCTCATTGTGTTTCTATTATATTTCAATTTGGGTAATTTCTATTCATGTTTTCTCAGGTTTTATTATTTCCTTAGTTGTGGAAAATTCATAACTGCACTGCAGTAAGTATTCATCTCTGACACAATGGATTATCTTATTTCCTAGCAATTCTATTTCATTTTCATATTTTTATCTACCTGGTGAGATTCATCTTTGATTTGTGGATGGTATACACTTTTTCCATTAGATCCTCTAATAGCAGTGTTATTTTAAAGTCCCTATCTAATACTGCCAACATCCGTATCATCTCTGAGTATTGTTTTGCTAACAGAATTTAATATAACATGTATTTTTTCATGTGTAGTAGAGACCCCTTTATTTTTGAAGCAGTTAGTGTGATAAAGTTGAGTCAATCTAATCAGAGGTTGAGCTAGATTTGTTTTTTGTTTGTTTGGTTTTGGTTTTAGTGTCCAAGGCTTTGTATTCCTCTAGCAGTGGAGTGATATTGCCTTGTGATCAGATTGGGCCCAGGTGAGCCTGAAAGTTTTATTCAGTGGTAACACTTCACTTTCAACTTTCAGCCATCCCCCAACATCTGCACATCAGAGGAGCTCTCTCTCCACACTCTTCCCATCTGCAGCAGCAGAACGGTGTTACCTGTTATACCATACTAGGCTTGTATTGTGAGAAAAAGGCTTCTTTTTGGTTTTGGCCCAACCTCAGTCTCAGGGATGTCCTGTGCATCTGAACCTCAGGGGTGAGGCTTTCTCAGTATTCTTGTTCTTTTTCCTTATGGCAGTCAAATTCTTTCTTGTATGTGTTGGTGGTCTTGGGTAGGAGTTTATGTCTCTTCTCCATTGATAGGACAGTTCTTGTTAGTTTCTGTATAATATCTATATCATTCAGGATTCTATTACAGAAAATGAACCAGTAGATTTATTTTTTCACCTTGTCACCCATACACATCTCTTTAAACCAAAATTAATCTCAAAATGATAACAAGGTCATATTTTGACTTCTTATAATACAACTATCCTGTGTGTGCAACTGTAAATGTACCGACACTTTCCCTGGAAGAGAATGCAGAGATTTTGTATGATATTCACTCTTCTCCATGAAACTTAAATACAGTGAGTTTAGCTATTAGTAATATATATTTTGCCATGTAATAAGGGAATAAGAGAGGTAGGAAACAAAAATATTTGCTTAATATACATATTAAAATATATATGACAGAGTAAGGAAGAAATACTAATAACAATTATATTCCTTATTTCTGCAACTGGTCACATGATTGTAGCTGGTTTTAAACTACCTTCTTCTACTACCCATTACATATTTCCTTTGTTCTCAGTAAGCTCCTCAGCTGGTTATGGTTCCTTGCCTGGTGGGATCATCTACACTTCATTCCTGAAGGCCCTGGACCATTAGCTATCCTGATGGAATTGAGTTTTAGTTTTCCATTGACTTCAATCACAGGACGTGGCAGTACTAATATACCCTAAGGGATGTCTTGTGTTCCAGACATATTCTTCCTTACCTCAGTTGTGTAGTAGCATTCTAAATTCCCCTTGGTAATAAGGTTCAGTCACCCCATTCAGCACAATAACTCCTTTCTTTGCCAGTTGATTCAGAGACATGAGAGGCTCCAGGTGCACAGGTGACAGTCAAATTTTAGTTTAATGAAATTCATTGTTATGTCTCTTAGTGGAAACATTCATCCCTTTGGGACTAAGACACATAGACCAGAAGAGTATATGGTCACAAGGATGAGAAGTACAAATTTTTCTAGTGGATCAGAAAGGGTAATAGTGATTACTCCATGATTCCTGGACTCAAGAGAATCCTGGAAATGAGAGAAATAGCACCATATATTGTACATAGATTTAGAGCATATATAGCCTTCTTGAGGACCTTGTCCCATCCATGCAAGATATTTTCAGCTACCTATCACTGTATTTGAGTTTTCAAAAGGTCATTCCACAATGACCTTTTCAGTGAATTCCACAATGACCTTATCAGTGAATTACTTGGGAGTTTGGGAATTCAATTTGCGTTATAATTCAGTCACCTTCAGGATGATACCCTGGATTTGGTTTTCAGAAATCTTAGCCCTGTGGCTACAGGTTTTTTTCAGGGCACGTATAGATACTTCCACATCATTTATGTAGAGCTTGAGATATGGATTTCTAGCCCCAAATTCATCCTTTTCTTTCTCCATATTTTCCAGTGCAGTTAGGAGCAGCTATTATACTTCTTAATTTGACTAAAATATTCTAAGATATCAAAAACATCGTCATACAGAATCTTACCCTTTATAAGTATTTGATTGGAATTAGTAATGACATTGTATGTATCTCTATTGTCACATCATGCTATGAACTACCAGCATCCTCTTTACCCCTGAAAATAAGAGTCTTTAATGTCTTTAAATCTAATCAGATTAGAGAACCAATTCCAGAAAAAACAGAACCAATTCAGAAAATTCGTCCTCAAGTTCCTGTTCCTCTAGAACCACTCTCAGTACCAAAATCTATGTTAGGGTTTACCAGAAAAAAACAGAAGCAGTAGGAAGTATCTGTATATGTAAAGAGAGTTATTGAAAGCTCTTGAGTTAAGTGATTGTGTGGACTGAGGAGGAAGTCAAAAGCTGGAAGGCAGGCCTGTAGACTGGAAACTTGGGCAGGAACTGACTGTGGTCTACAGGCAGAATTTTTTCTTTTGCAGGAAACCTCAGTTTTGCTCTTGAAGCTTTTCATCTGATAGGCTGAATCTGAATAAACTCAGATTATTGAAGATAATCTCCTGTACTTAAAGTCACATGTGATTGTAGATGCCAATCAAATCCACAAAATACCTTCACAGCAACATCTAAACAACTGGATTAGTGTTTGTTTGAATAACTGGGTAGATAGCCTAACCAAGTTGACACATAAACTAACCATCACTGTATTTTATGACTAAGATGATTTCCTTTTCCTCACCAAGGATTAGAGAGTTACATATTATACCCTTCTCCAAACTACCCTGAGAGGAGAGGAGAGGAATTTGTAGGTTTTGCTTCCCCTTATCCACTAGCTGAAGACTTTTGCCTTCTGGGAGACAAGGATCCAGAGAAAGTGGTGGGGATGTACTTGTCCTCACATAGATGATTAACTCCTGTGAGAGAATATGTGTCACTCCCCCAGCATTTTAAGGCCTTTTCTTTTGAAAGAAGGGTTTCAGGAAGTATGTAGTTCTTGTCTCTGCTCCCCACAAGTAGTTAATCACCTTCTGTCACCTGAACCAGCCAGCATGCTCTTTCTGACGTCTTGCTCTGCACTCCATATTTCTCGAGAATATCTGGTTGAGTCCCAAAGGAAAGATCTTTATGAGAGGGCACAAAATCCACTTGTGTGTGGAGTCCCCAAATATTCCAGACTGACCTACGAGTCCATCCTTAATCTTTCAATTCATTTCATTATGGTTTTAGCTGATTTCTTCTTATCTGCTTGTATGGATGCTGGTGTCTCTTCCTCCTAATCTGTGTCACAAGTGAGATATGAGTGTGTCCCTTTTCTCATTAAAGGGGCTTGTCTCTCTTTAGAAATTCAGTTACATGGTTGTCTTCTGACCACTGCTTAGTAATGGCTAAAGAAAAGTTATGATTATGTAGCTTTTTGTCATTTTAAGATTAAAGTGACCTTCCTTGAAGCCTTCTACATCATAAGTGGAAGCAAAAGTATATGATAATCTCTTATTAAAATCATATTCGTGATGTATGTAAAAATAATGTTCTGCTCTTACCACTCAGTTTGAAATCATAAAGACATTTCCTTAATTTTCACGGTCATTCTTTTTTAAAAGAAATAAAAGTTTAATATGGTTTTAAATCTGTGAGCTCAAGCTTATTATAAAGTCCAGATTAGAATAGACAAAAAGTTTAATTGTTAATATGGTGCAAAAACTTGAGAAAATTTAGTCAGGAATTAGAGCATGGATTAGTTGTCTTTTTGGATCAATACACATAACTCACTGGTTATTACAAATATCATTTGATCATTTGTATGTTAGAGATTTTCTTTTATAAATTTATTTATTTATTTATTTATTTATGGCTGTGTTGGGTCTTTGTTGCTGTGCGCAGGCTTCTCTCTAGCTGTGGCAAGCGGGGGCTACTCTTTGTTGCCGTGTGCGAGCTTCTCATTGCGGTGGCTTCTCTTGTTGCGGAGCATGGGCTCTAGGCGCACGGGCTTCAGTAGTTGTGGTGCGCATGCTCAGTAATTGTGGCTCCCAGGCTCTACAGCACAGGCTCAGTAGTTGCGGCACACGGATTTAATTGTTCCGCAGCATGTGGGATCTTCCCGGACCAGGAATCGAACCCGTGTCCCCTGCATTGGCAGGCGGATTCTTAACCACTGCGCCACCAGGGAAGTTCCTGTGTGTTATTGATTTTTATACCGTATTGCTATTGTAAAAGATGTAAAACTGTACTAATCCAGATGAAAAATTCTTCATTATAAAAAGACCTTGATCAAGGATTATGAATATAGGCTTTATAGCATGGACTAATCCCAGCTGGTATAGATTGACCAGGTACTTAGATCCTGGCCTTCCTGGAGTATGATGGTGACTGCTGATTAACTCTGTGGAATATATACTCAAAGAGGAATGATTCTCTATTTTTAACTTTGGTCAGTAAGTTGTTTGGGAAATAGGGTATACAATTCTAGATTTTATATTTACACTGGGTTTTAGAGAATCCTAGTGAGGTTTGACGTTTAAGGCCTGTCAGATAACTGGAAAGTGCTTTAATTGACAAGCTTAATATAAGAAATCCCCCACCTTGAGGTGACTTTGGGTCTCACGGTACCTTGATGCTTCAAACATGCATCAATGGTAGGTAAGATCTGGAGGCAAAATGCATCCCATGTGATCCATGAGAGAAAGGACAAAGATAGATATCCCTTTGACATCTCCAAACCCCTTTTGGTAAAAATGTTTTTGCTGTTGCCTGTTACTGTATTATACTTTGTCTAATAAAGCTCTTCTGTGAGGATAAACACTTGAGTCCTATGAGTCGTGTTAGCAATTAATGTTTAAGGTAACCGATGTGCAAATAGCACACCAATATTAATAATGTGGTGTGTATCCTTATATCGCTTCCTTTAGTATAAATATAAGCACATAAGTTTTCCTTCTATATATTACATAGACGTAAGTTCATCTTATATGCATTACTTTGAAACTGAACTTTTAAATTAAACGCTATTATTTCTTTTCTCCCGTATCTATACATAAGGAACCATCTCACTCTTTCCAATAAATAAATATCATTCTATATTAAATAAACATTTAAATTTCTGATCCCTAATAAACATTGTATGAAAATTGCCATCTCTTTAAATATATCAGTTTTTAATCTATGTGTAAAATCTAAACTTGGAATAAAAAGGGCATGATCAGCAAACTAATATTAATGATGTGACTCATTTAATCATGGAGAATTAAATAGGATAGTTCTATTCAGTCATCTAAATTTAAATAAAAATAGAAAACAAGTACAGATATTATAGCAAAAATAATTCATAGAGGAATATAAGGGAGATATAGTATAATTTTAAATATAACTAGCAAGGTGATCACAGTTAGGGTGTGGGTGCATAGTAGAACTTTGTCATTCACCGGAGATATATTCCAGGACATTTTGAAATTCATAATTGTGTAAAACTGTAGCATATGATTTATTATTTGTATGATTTGTGGCTCTGGAGATTAAATGTGTTTATATTTTAATTGAGAAACACACCATACTGTGATGTGTGTGCTAGGTGATTGTATGTATTGAGAAGATAAAGTTTTGACTATATTGTTAGAGTGAAGGCTCAAAGTCAAAATTAAGTTGAATTACAAACTGAGTTTTGTGCTCTGTATACATTTTTCTTAAATTATGCAGGTTTCTAAGAATATGCTAATACTTGGCTTCATCTTAAAGACATAGAATATGGGTTTTTTTTCATTATTTTAGAAATAATAGGTATGCATCCGTGTTTTTATATATATTTATATCATATATACTTATACCATTATATATTATTTTATGTATATACTAGTACATATAAAACATATATACCTACATATGTATATATAAAATCAGTATTTTGAATATGATTTAAAATTTCTATGTTTTATATGAACTGCTTTTTTTAAATGAATGGATAGCAGTGTGGTAAAGTTTCTTATTACTTCTGTGTTTTTGTCCATTATGTTAAGCCAATTCTGGGATGGTCAAAGAGGCCTAATAGAGGAGGTACAAGAGTTGCAATGGCCATTAGTCTCAGGGTTTCCTTATATCAGTCTTATATTTCTGCAGCCTTTATGTTTTTGTTAATTTTATTCATATTTTAAAATTATTTTCGCTATATATGTATTTTGATTCTGTGCTAGCGTCACATAAAAATTTATGCCTGATGTACCTCTAATAAGGTTGTTCATGAGATTTAATAATGTGAAATGGGGGCTTCCCTGGTGGCGCAGTGGTTGAGAGTCTGCCTTCCAATGCAGGGGACACGGGTTGGAGCCCTGGTCTGGGAAGATCCCACATGCCGCGGAGCAACTGGGCCCGTGAGCCACAACTACTGAGCCTGCGCGTCTGGAGCCTGTGCTCTGCAACAAGAGAGGCCGAGGTAGTGAGAGGCCCGCGCACCGCGATGAAGAGTGGCCCCCACTCGCCGCAACTAGAGAAAGCCCTCGCACAGAAACGAAGACCCAACACAGCCAAAAATAAATAAATAAATTTATTAAAAAAAAATAATGTGAAATGGATCTTTCTGCTCTATGTAATTATTTTCTTAAATATACTTTGGAAATAATTTTGCCATCTTCTTTCTCTTTTTTAGCATCTCCCTGTTTTATGCCCATCAATTATTTCTAAGCTTTCTGTGTTGTCTTGGTTTTGTTAAGTCATTCGTGTAAGCAGCCTTTACTCAGATTTCTTTAAAAATGTTTTACTATGCAAATAAGACATTAATTTTAGATAAATGGATATGCAAGAAAAGGATTATTTGTAATTACCTCATACCAGAGAGTAACACTGTTTACGTGTTGGCATATCTTTTCAGATGTTTTATGTATATATACTTGTTGCTTATTATATCAAAAGTGAAATAGTTTTGATGCTGCTCTGACCTTAATAAAAACGCCTATAATGTTTCACTAGTAAATAAAATACATGGATGATAAATTATCAGAATTTGTACTTATTGTTATCATAGTTTAAATTTTATTAAATGAATTTTAATATCAATTTTAGTGATTTCTTTTTGTCTAGATTTTTTTAACTGTACCTGCATTGGATTTTGTTAATAGATTACCTATTGCTGAATGTATTTTATGGTTTTGGATTAAAACCTAAATGTTTAATTATATATAATTATTTGAGTATCTGCCATGTCAAATTATTAAAATTTATTTGGGACTTTGGCATCTAAGTTCCTTGCTGAGATCGATCTTTAATTAATGTGGTATTTTTTCTTAGGCATTTACATCAGGCGGCTTTTTGTTGTTGTTGTTGTTTTTTCTTTCTATAAAAATGGGCTGAGATGATTTCTGTCTTTAATTTAATGTGCTAAAATTTAAATAGATTTTTGGGATGTTCTGAGAATAGGCCTCTTTCAGAATTTTCAAAGTATGGCCTGAGGATTCCTAGTATTTCTGAGAAACTTTCAGAGGTACACAAAGCCCTCCCTTCACATTGACATATTTGAGTGAGGTCAGATTTTCTTTGCATATTAAATATAGCAAAATAAAATAATAGATTGAATGCAGAAGCAAATATGAAAGTCCAGCTTCTTCTATTCATCCAGATATTAAAGAAATTTGGAAAAAGTATAAAATCATGCCCCAATTCTCACTATATTTCTTTTTCTTTTAGAATATATAGCCATTTTTCATTAAAAAACACATCATTAACATTTGATGAATTATTTATTGTATTTTAAAATAAATATTTTCAAAACTCAGTTTTAATTTCTCATATTACAACTATCTATAGATATAACCCACCTAAATCAGTCATTGGAAACCCTCAAAAAAGATTTTACATTCTTTTTTGAGATATCAATCAATGAGATATCACCTCACACCTATTAGAATGGCTATTATCAGAACAGATACAGATACGAAACAGAACAGATACGAAATAACAAGTGTTGGTGAGGATGTTGAGAAAAAGAAACCCTTGTGCACTGTTGGTGGGAATGTAAATTGGTGCAACTACTGTGGAAACCAGTATGGAGGTTCCTAAATATAATTAAAAATAGAACTATATATGATCCAGCAATCTCACTTCTTGGTATTTATCTGAAGAAAATGAAACCAGTAACTTGAATAGATATAAACACTTCCCATTTCTTGTTATATTTGCCTTTAAAAAAATATTGCCGATCTATTTTCTACCCCATTTATTTTTTGGAAAATTAATATTTTTTATCAAATCATTTGAACTCCATGCAGGTAGTATATTATTTTTTGTGTGTTTGTGGAGCTTTTTTGCATAACTTTTCTTTTTATTTATTTATAATGACCATGTATATATAAACATATGCATAAATGTATATGTGTGTATATATGGCTATATATATAGCTGTGTAAGTATACACATATGTAGGCTATATATATGTGTATATATATTTATTTATTAAAATTCATAAATATTTGGTCAGTGATTTTGCCCACAACTTTCACGCTTATACATTTGTTGCATGTTTACATTCATTCATTCCAAATTTTTTTTCAGTAACTACTGTATTATAAAAACTGAGAATATAAAATGAAAAAAAAAACAGCAAAATGATCTCAGCCTGCTTGGAGCTTACATCCTCAATTAGGGAGACAGATATTATACAATATGACTAAAATATACAGTATGTTGAAGGTTGTCTAACAAAGGGCTTGGATAATCATACATTTCACACTTAAAGGTTAGCTGTGAAATGACGAATAGTTTCCTGAAGACTTTTGTTGTGCTACAGAAAGGTTTTCATCAGTCAAATTTGGCGTTATGAACATTGCACTGTGTTCCAGGAAGGTAGCTGTGGTCCTTTGCTGTTCTGCATTTAATAGGGAGTCTAGGAGACAGGTAGAAGCCAAATATATATTTAGGCATTTTATAATCATCAGTGTCTTTGCCAGGGAGTTCAGACACTCTTCACCTGAAATCAGATGCCCAAAGGAGTTGCATACCTGTGGTGAAAACTTGCATGGAGGTTGAGGCTACAAGTAAAGAATTAGTGGCAGCGGAGACTGTATGTTGCCAGGCAACGAGAAAAAGCTGCAGTCATTCAGTGGACCGCAGGAAAGGGAGATGAAAAATATCTGAAGACTGGGGAAGTTGGCTACTTTGAAAAGGGTGCTCAGGGAAAGTTTCATTTATATGCCCAAATTTAAGTAAAAGCTTGAAGTAGGTGAAGTAGTGAGTCATGTGCTTATTTGATGAGAATCCCAGATGACAGAATATCAAGGACAAGGGACCTGATCTTGTAAGTAGTTTTATGGACTTTGGCATTTACTCAGAGTAAGCAGAGAGCAATGGAAGGATACAATATAGAAGTAATATTCTGAGTAAACTTTTTTTTTTTTTTTTTTTTTGCGGTACGCGGGCCTCTCACTGCTGCGGCCTCTCCCGTTGCGGAGCGCAGGCTCCGGACGCGCAGTCTCAGCGGCCATGGCTCACAGGCCCAGCCGCTCCGCGGCACGTGGGATCCTCCCGGACCGGGGCACGAACCCGCGTCCCCTGCATCGGCAGGCGGACTCTCAACCACTGCACCACCAGGGAAGCCCTGAGTAAACTTTTAAAGATCATTTTGACTGTTAAGAATACTCTGTTGGGGAATAAGAGTATAAAGAGTGAGGTCACTTAGGATGTTATTTAAATAATCCTGGTGTCTTATTCAAGGTCTTTGGAAAAGTAGATGCCAAGATAGGATTCCATGTAGAACAGATTTATTGAGGGGAACACCTGTGAGGAAAAATGGGCTGAGCTAGAGGAGGCTGGGTGAAGATCTGACCCGTGTGAAAGATGAGGGGAGGAAGAAAGGAAAGAAGAAAAGAAAAAAGGAAGGGAAACAAGGCAGAAAGAAATGTTGTTCTTGGATTGCATTGTGCTCGTAAAAGTCTTGGCAAGACTGACAGGGAACTCTAGAATCAGTGTCACCTCTCATGTGACCCCCACATCTCTCAGGAATGTTTCTGCATTAGATCCCAGCCATGTTCATTCATTGGTTGAAGCAGCCCCTGGACAGCATGGCTTCAGCACAAATGCAGGTTTGGATTTCAGAGTGCAGCAAATGGAGCCATTTCAGTCAGCTTCCTGCAGTGGGAATTTGGTGTGGCCAATCTTCCTGGCCACTACACCAAGTTAGCAATGATGGTGGATTGGACAAGTAGCAAGGTACCAGTAGAGGTGATAAGGAAGGAGTCTAAATGGAAGCTAGAGCAAACAATATCTTATGAAGGATGGGTTGTATAATGAGAGAGAAATATAGGAGTTATCTATAAAGAATTTGTCAAAACTAGCTAAAATTAGTCTGTAGGAAAATGATAATTCTAATTCTGACATTTTAGATCAATGTATTACGTCTCCCCTTTATTGTAGTGTTGTTTTTAACATTCTAGAACTTACTATTTTTTATCCCACTTGAAATGTTTTTTTTAGGGACTCTCACTGATACCAAACATGCCATCTCTTTATTTGAATCTCCAGAATATGCATATTTGCAATATGAGTTGGTTTTTACATTTAAAATCTGTTAAGTTCTGTAATTGAGCTTTTTAAAATTGATAGCTACTGAGTTTCTCTAATTTTTCATCTGCTAGAGGCAAAGATGTTACTTTATCTTTGTTTTCTTTGGAACCTAGGCAAGACCCTGGAAATGAAACTAAGTAAATGTTTTAGACCTATATTGAATTTAAGATACTTTACAGGGTTTATAAAAGTAGAATAAGGAGTTAAGAGAAGCATTTTTGCAAATAATTCATATCAACAAAAGTTATATTTTGTATGAAATAAATATTCATTGTAATATACATATTTGTCAGTATGCACACATACATGTCAGTAATTTTCAGATTCACTGATATTCTTGCTATAACATTCAGTATTTTCAGAGCTGTGAGTCAAAGTTTGAGTAACGTCTTCTCATTTGAGTAACTGAGTTTAGGTGTAACATACCCAGTGAAATCTGAAATACAAACTCGCCAGCCAGTTGAAATGATTTAGCATATTTTATTTCTTTTCTCTGAAAGCTGTGTTGTAGCTTGAGTGCTTTCAAAGCTAATATTTTTTTTCTAGAGTTTTTTTTTAATAAACTTAAGTACTTTTCCTAAATTTAGTATGTTACTTTTTTCTCCTAGTAGTATATCCCATTACCTAATAAGTTTTTTCACTACCTCAGGCTGTCAGAATTCAGTAATTTATATTTTTTTGTATCTAGAAATAATTTAATTAACAATCTCTGTGTTCAACAGTCCATTGTAAAAGTACGAAAATTGCTGTAGTGCAAACTCATTAACTTTTTAAAATTTATTTTACTGGAGTATAGTTGATTTACAATGTTGTATTAGTTTCAGGTGTACAGCAAAGTGATTCAGTTATATATATACATATATTATTTTTTAGATTCTTATATAGGTTATCACAGAATATTGAGTAGAATTCTTGGTGCTATACAATAGGTTCTTGTTGGTTGTCTTCTATTTAGTAGTGTATGTATGTTCATCCCAAGTTCCTGATTTATCCCTCCCCCCCCACACTTTTCCCCTTTGGTAATCATAAGTTTGTTTTTGACATCTGTAAGTCTGTTTCTTTTTTGTGAATAAGTTCATTTGTATCATTTTTTTAAAATTCGATTCCACATATGAGTGATACCATATGATATTTGTCTTTCTCTCTCTGACTTCACTAAGTATGATAATCTCTAGGTCCATCCACGTTGCTGCAAATGGCATTACAGTATTTCATTCTTTTTTATGGCTGAGTTGTATTGCATTGTATATATGTATCACATCACAAAACCAAACAGTTAACGAGTTGAATAAACTTGTTAACTTTTTGATTTTGTGGTCTCACTGTAATTTGAAGAGAAATGTTTCTCTCCTTTTCATATTATTTTTTAACAGCATCAAATTGTACATCTGTTAGCTTTGCTGACAAAGCTAATAAAAAGAATTGTAAGCTTTGTGTAATTAAATTAGGTTTTATAAAAGTAGTGGAGGTTAATTAATGCATGCAATCAACCCAGGTGCTTTAGTCACCTTGATTTGTCTGCAGTAATTTATAGGTGAATTTTCTTTACACTTTCCCTTGCCTAAAACTTTCAAAACATTCAAATAAATGTGGTCCTTTTTTTTTTTTTTTGCGGTATGCCGGCCTCTTACTGTTGTGGCCTCTCCCGTGGCGGAGCACAGGCTCCAGACACGCAGGCCCAGCGGCCATGGCTCACGGGCCCAGCCGCTCCGCAGCATGTGGGATCTTCCCAGACCGGGGCACGAACCCGTGTCCCCTGCATCGGCAGGCAGACTCTCAACCACTGCACCACCAGGGAAGCCCAAAAGTTGTATTTTGTTTGTTCTAAATAGTATCATCGGACAGAGTCACTTGGTTTACTAATAGTGTTAACAGAAATCTCAAATGAAGTTTTCCTATTGTGAGTCTTAAAGCATTATTCATTGTACAATAGACAAATCCTGAATGATGGCCCCATATATTTTATCACTAGGTCAATGAATGCTATTTATGTCTTCTCTTATGTATGCATAAACATTGAAAGTTAAAAATTAAATTGTGTAAGTATTCAATACATGTTAATTATTATGCTATCCAGGAGATCTCAGTGGAGACAGTTTTGTCCCTCAGGGGACATTTGACAATGTCTGAAGAAATTTTTGATTGTCACAATTGGGATTTGCTACTGGCATCTAGTGGACTGAGGACAGGGATGCTTCTAAATATCCTATTGATAAAATGCACAATGCACAGGACAGTGCCCTGCAGCAAAGAATTATCCTATTCAAAATGTTAATTGTATGGAAGTTAAGACCCTAATCTACAAATACAATCATAAGCAAGATAGAATTGCTCATCTCTCACATAAAATTTACAATTTAACAAAAGAGTGCGCTAGTAATCATTAATTCATACAGTATTCACTCATAGAAAAGTGGTCTTATGTTTAAAATCATAGTTAAAATTTATAATTTGATAGGTTTAAAAGGGCACAATAAAAATACCCTTTCTTCATTTGTTTTTGGGACCAATTAATACGTAGATATAGGGAAGAAATCATCAGTTTTACTACTTGCAGATGTTAGGTTGGAGGATGTTGCTTAAACATGCAGCCACCCAGTCTTATCTTATTCAGCTTATCTTCCTTTATTTCTCCATTTCATTGTGAGACCATTGCCTATAGAAAAATCCTGGAAGAGTAAGGATAATGTTTATAAAATTATGATTTCTGGAGTAAGACCATAACATATATTAGCATTTTGGCCTAAAAAGAGTTACTTTACCTTTCTGCAAAGTTATGCTTCTTAAAGTGATGATAATATTTTCTATGCCGTGTAGTTTTGCAAGGATTAAAATGACAACACCTGCAAAGAGTTAAGAATAAAACTCAACATGTGGCAAACCTCCCCAGTACTTGTTGGTCATTCATTTTTTATAGTCTCATCTGAAACTAAGAACAGTTTCAAAATTAAACAGGAATTTATTTTCTTTGAAACTCATTCTTTAAGAGGAAAGACAGATCTTTAAGCAAAGATATATATTCTTTGGGAAAAATACTAATAACAATCAGAAGTTGGTATAGTTGTAATGTTCTTCATCTTATATGTTTTATTAGAAACTTAAGAAAGTTTCTTTCATCAGAAAGAAAGATTAGATGTCTACTCCAGGTCAATCTTACTGGTTATAATTTTCCAGGAAGAGTCATCAGTTTTTCCATTATCTTAAGTTCACAGGAGAGAATCAGAAATAAAAGTGACTTAAGAGCAAAAAAATTGGATGGAAGGGAAAAATTCAGTGACTTGGCAGGTTACTCATTTTTCAATTGAAGTAAAGCAAATCATAATGTTATCTAGTTACTGTACTGCCTACAAACAACACATATAATCACAGTATATAGTGTAATTTTACTTACTGTTTCATAAAATCGGAAAATTACTGTGCTATTTTTAATTGGACATAGGATAACAAAATTCATAAAAGAAAGAGGAAAAACACTAATAGTAAAAAGAGAAGATGCAATTGGTAAGATAGACATTTCTTAACTGTATCACCCATTTTACTCAGACAAATGATAAGTGTTTATTTCACTTATTTTGATTGAAACTCACTTGCTCTTCTTATATTTTTATAATTAATTGAATGTTTAGGAAAATATTTTAATTTTTACATGCCTAAAGTTATGTCTCTAAAACCATATTCCTTCATCTTATTTGGTATTATTGATTTGTGAACTTGGAAGAGAATCAATAACATTTGACTTTTTTGAAACCTTATCACGAATGTGAAAATAATCTCTGATGGTGTTAGATTTTGTATAGAAGGAAACTTGTGATTGTGAGAACAAAAATGAACTTAAATACAAGAAACCTTTAGCTGAAATATCACAATATCATTTTAACTGATCGGCTGCATACACACAAGTAGGAATTAATCTTCAGAATAATAAAACATTTCAAAAGATTGATAATTAGGGTTTGAATTTTAATATAATGGCTTTAATTTTATCTTGTCTATTGCTTAGTAATTAGTAAATTCAATTTCATGTTTAATTTTGTTTTAAATTGCCTGTTACTCATAAAATGAAGTGAGACAGAACATAAGGGTAAAAGGTCTGCTCTCAGAATCCAACTTTAGTTTTTCCTGCCTGTTTCACAAAAGAGAGTTCCTAATCTTTTTAGTAATTCTGCACCTAATTTTCCTCATTGACAAAGTGTAACTATCACTAAGGTAACTTGTAAGATATGTCTTTCAGGTGTTTTTTGACTTGAACTAATAAAGTAGTTCAAGTATATTTATGAATTATAAAGCCATAGGTTTATTCAAATGTGATAAGCAAATTATTGCTTTGTGGAATAGGTGAACCTTAATTTAGACAGGAAAATTTAGCTACTGTATGTTAAATAGCATTTTTCTTTTCACTTTCATTTTTTTTCTAAATATATTTCCTTGGTGGAGAAATCATGCAGCTTTCAAGACATGATAACATAGCACTTGGAAACTGAGGAAATAATATGTGCAATTTTATTTATAAAGACAATTTTCAGAAGGTTATTACAATCAAAATATAAGATTAGAAAATTAGCTTTGATATATGATTATACTAAAAATGATCATCTATTTCATTTACCATATTATATTGAACATCCATCTAAAACCTAGTATTCTCACTACCTGACCCTTTAATATAATAAAATGAGTAGTTGATTATTCAGATTCTAATGCTTGGACTAGTGTGGAAAGCTGCAGCCTTGTCAAATAAATAAATTATTTGAGTTTGAGTCAGGAGGGTATATGTAAGCCAGAGACATAGTCCCTAAATATGTAAATATTTATTTTCCAAAAGGAAATTCATATCTAAAATTCAAATGATAGAGGCTTTGTGGTTTAAATATTTTTCTGATTTACTTTGTAATGCAATAATGTAATGACTACAAAGTAGGCAATTTAATGTCTAAATTTCGGTGAAAATATTTTGACACCTCATTGAATATTATTTTTAAGACACTACCTTTGAAATAGAGAATTTCCCTCAGACTACAGATTTTCTTTCTTCTTGAATCCTAGCTCACTTTTACATTTCATAAGCTTACTCACGCTGCCTTATTTAAGGAAACATTAGCTTTTTTCTCAGTACTTCTGTCTCAGAAAATATTAATAAGTCTTTAGGGAGTTGGCTCATACTTTTGCTTGATAAATCCAAAAATCATGATTAATCTGCTTCTTTCTTACCTATTTTTAATACAGAGGGTGGAAAAGCAAAATATTCACTTATCAAGTGAAACTAGGGGTGTCCAGTATGACGTTTTCGGGGTCATTAGGGAGGTTTCTTAAGAAAGCTTTGCTTAAAAAATAGACAAGTGCCAGAAGAAAATATGTTCATGGCATACTTTCATTCTTCTTCCTATCTAAATGAAAATGAGGTGTCTGGTACTGTAGCAACAGTCTTGCATCCACGCAAAGTGCAACCATAAAAACCTAGCTGCTAGGATAGAGAAGCAGAAACAGGATGAGTTTTAGTTCCTGGTGACACCACTGGGTAAGTCAAATTAAATCTGCAAATGCTTGCTTCAAGACTGTTAAGAGAGAAAAACCCTCATACATTTCAGCCTCTATAGGTCCTTTTCCTGATCCTTGCAGCTAAACACATCCCTTACTGAAACAAGTACCTACTATATAACATAGGTATTTAATTTTAAAAAAACTTCCCCTTCTCATGAAAAATAGTTCTCCCGTGAAGGTACCTTATCCTCTACAGTGTGCTAAAATTCTTTTTTTCTCTTTACTGATACTTCTAGACATTCTCTTTTCCTCTTACTTAGAACACCCCAGGTTTGAATTTATGTTCAAACCATTACACCCACTATTTTTACTTATTTGGACAGTCTTCTAACCTTTACTTGAAGGTTTCATTTCCTGGATTATTGTCACATTCTCTAGTGCTATTCCTGTAGAGGTTTCCCTCTCAGGAAAAAAGTATAAAAATTTTCTGTAGATAATCTAACAGGCTTAAGTCTTATAATCATAAGGCACATAAAAAAGCAGGGTTTATGTGAGGGTCTCAGAAGTCAAGAATTATTTCCAAGTCTGAATATCAAAAAGTCAAATACATAGTCCCAGTTTTCTACTCCCTACAGAAATCCAATAACCATTTCAACATCCCAGAGAGGAATTAAGACTTTTTATTAGAGAAATTGAAGAGTCCCCAATGAAAAGATCTACATTTTGATAATAAGTAAAGTCCACAAATAAGATATATGTCTGCCTTTATAGTCGACTAAAAATGAAGGTGGCAGAGCTCAGAGGTTCCACCGTAGTCACAGACATTCTTCACCAACAACATAGTCCCTTTTTTTTCCTCTTGATTATAAAAAGAAAGGCAGAGGCTACTAGACACATGAAAAAAACCTGCAGCATGGATGAGATAGGTAATCAAAATAAACAGGAACACACAAGGAAGAAACACCACACCCTTAGGCCAAGAATTATAGATTATGTCTCCAAATGAGGTTTTGTGATATACCTCACAGAGCAGAGATTCTCTAAGTTATGAATGGTTTCCATGTTATATTCCAGAAAATTGCTTAACTTATATGTTCTCTAGGATGCAATGACTCAAATTGATTGTGTGTTTGTGTTCGCGTGTGTGCATGCAAACAAGCTTTACTGTGAGTAATCCTCTTACCAGCAACATCATGATAAGGACACTCAAGACATAAGGTCTCTTCACCAAGAAAATAATCATTAGTCTATTTATCCAGAAACCCACTTAGACAAAGATATTAGACCAAATCATATGTATTCTTTTCTTTCTCTTGGGGGCATCCATCTAGTAAAGTGAACATGTGGATTACAGGACAGCTTTTGAAAATCCTTTCTTCCATCTCCAAATCAGTGAAATGGGTAAAATTTTAAAAAGACTGTTGATGATATGTATTTTAAAGGATTTGGAGCAACTGGAACTCTCAGACATTGCTGGTGGGAGTGTAAAAATGGTACACATTGTTGGAAAACAATTTGATACTTATTTAAAAAGTTAATTATATATCTAGCCTATATGTCTTTGCACTCTTAGGAATTTAAATGAAATTTAAAAGAAAGATAGATAAAAATACATATTCACAAAACACTTGACAGGGCTGTTCATAGCAGCTTTATTCATTATGGCCAAACACTGAAAACCATAACATGAAACAGAATGAGGAAAAATTATGACATATTTACGGTACAATACTATACAATATGAAAAGGAGTGAGGTACTGATACATGTAACAACATGATTCTCAAAATACTATGTTAAAGAAGACAAAAACAAAGCTTAACATTGTATGTTTTCATTTATATGAAATCTAAGAATAGGTAAAAGGAATGTATAGTCATAGGAATCAGATCAGTCATTGCCCCTGGACAGGGCAATGGTAGATATTATACCATGGTGGAATTGACCAAAGAGGGCAAAAGAACATTTTGAGATGGTTGAAACAATTTACATCTTGTTTGGGGCAATGGATACACAATTGCATGCAGCTGCCAAAGCTCATTCAGTAAACAGTTGTTTATTCATCTTTCTGTTTATTGTTTATTATGTCAGTTTTACAGAGGTATGTTTATTATACATACACATATAATTTGTTTATTGTATATAAATTAAAGTGTAGAAAAGAAAGACGTTTAAGAAGATTTTAAAATATATCTCCAAAATTATTTAAAAATACATTTTTTCTGGAAAAAATAGGAAAAAGGGACACAAATAAAGGAAAAAGAATCGGACTGATACCATACTTTCGAGTCTTTCTGAATGTTAGAAAACAATAACATGGTTTCATTATAATTTTGAAGGAAATTATTTTCAAGCTAGAATTCTCTATATCCAGTTAAATTTTTAAGCAGCATGAGAGCAGAATGAAGGCATTCAGACATTAAAGGACTCAAAAATTATGTTCCTTCCTACCCTTTTTCCAGAAAGGAGTGGAAGTTGGGCTCCCTGTCAGGAGAAACATACTAGAAACATTGGTTCCAAGAAACTAGATTTAACATTCTTCCCTCACGGAAATCCAGATTCATTGGTCTTCTTGCTCCATCTTATAATAAATTCATTGGCATTCTCTGCCTCAAGACACTTGCACTTTCTGATCACTCCTCAGGTAATTATTGTTTCCTATATATCTGCATGGCCTGCCTCTTCTACTCATCTAGGTTCTATTCCATTATTACCTAATCTTAGAGGCCTTTCCTAACCATCTTCCATTACACAGGTACCCTCCCCTTACTTGCTTACTCTCTAACCCCTTATCCTGTTTAATCTGTCTTCATACCATTCATCTCCATGTGATACTTAATGTAATATAACACTGTTTTAATTGCATTATATATATGCACGTTATATGTCATATAGACAGATACATAAATCATTAACTACATTATGGAGTGTTTGCTTATTTCTATCTATTCACAAGAGTGTAAGATCTGTGTTAATATACACTTTGTCAATTTTTTCACAGTATCCCAATAAGAAAATCATTGGATACATAGAATAGTATTTATTGAATAACTATCTTTTATTTCAATCATTTAAAAAAATATCACACTAATCCACTCTACTTCTCTTTGTCCTTGTGTGAATAAACCTTCCTATTAATTTTTTGAAAAATATCTTGAGAAGAAGAGGAGAGACATGTTCAATCTGAAGACTTTCATGAATCACTTTGAAACAATCTTATGTAATTCCCAAAGGAAGTGCTGTCAGAGCTATGACTTGTCTAATATGTAGATAGCAACTTGCTAATACAAGAAAAAGGTGAAATGTGAATAAAACAACTTTGGCCAACCTGCTAGTATGTGATGGTGAAATTATTGTTTTGCAAAGTGTTATAGTAGTGTATTAAATCTCATCTGAGAATGAAACTAGCTAGGCTCCTAAGAAGATGTCCAAACAGTTTTTGGTTTGTTCAGGCACTGATGGTCATTTATTCACATTTTCATTTTATTTGATAGAGAATATTGATTTAATTTAAAGTGGATAAAATTAAATGTACTTCAGTTTATTTCACTGGGGTGTAAAGTCAGCTTCCACCTCCATGTTGTAATGTTATTTACTGTAAGTAGATGAAAAAAATTTTTTCTCTCTTCAGTGTTTTCCAAGAGCAAGTGACATGAGTTTTTTTACATTTCATGTCACGTGCTCACCAGTTTTTTGTAAAATGGTATTTACAATTTTTTTGTAAAATGATATTTGTGATTGTATTACAATTCCTAAATAATTAGGATTCTATGATTACATCAATAAATTGGATCCATTTGTGTAGGAATCACAGATTAACATGGCATTTTCTGTTAACTGTCGCTCCTCTTTCACATATGGCATTATAATGTTTTTTGCTTTACATCTTGGAAAAGAAAGTCTTGATACATCAAGATCTTTTCCCACTTCTCTTATAAGTTAACAAGCATTCATTATTGTCAAGCCATCTTACCTCTTTGCTATTTATTTTCCTCTTTTCTAAAGTAAGGCTGTTGATCTCAAAACGTGGTTTTCAGATTGTGCTCCTAGAGCTCTTGTTGAACATTATCTTCAGGAACTCTCTTGCTGGGGTGTGGGAAGGCTTAAGGGCAGAAACTGATCACATAGGATTTTGGAGGCCTTCAATCTCTCTATGTCCTCCCTCCCACCCCCCCGCCCTGAGTGCCCACCAAACACCTCTCCAACAAGAGTATTCTGCTTTTACTATTTTATCCATTGTGCTTGCATATAGAGGTTGGTTTTATTTTTTTCTTGCAAAGATAATATCAGTTAAAAATTTTGATGACTCTCAAAATAGTAACACTGTTGATCCTTTATTGTTTATAACTTTACATACCTACAAAGTGACTTCTGCCTACTTAAGGAGTTTCTTTTCTGCTATATTTTGACTACACTAAGAGATTAGGTGCATGCCCAGTGCAAAAACATGCATTTTCATCCTGCATCCTCAAAACTTAGCCTAATATGAAGCTGAAATGGGTGTTCAATAAGGGGTTGGATATTGAATGTATTGATTAATGAGTAAGTATATTTCAAAATAACTTCATTACCGAAACTTCCTTTGTATATTTCACCAGTGATAATTTAAATTAATCCATATTGTCAGTTTAGAATGGGGAATATTTTCATAGCCATCAACTTTAAACATGTCTCTCAAAACACTGACACCAACATACTGAAACTGACTATAAAATATTTGTTCAATCATTTAATTAATACAAGATATTAATATATGTATTCATATATAATTTTTATTAATCCATTCATCTACTGATGGAACTTCAGTTGATTCCATGTCTTGGCTATTATGAATTATGCTTCAGTGAACATAGGAGTTCAGGTATCTCTTCAAGAGAGTGATTTCATTTCCTTTGAATATATAACCAGAAGTGGGATTGTTGGGTGGGTGGTTCTACTTTTACTTTTTTGAGGAACCTCCATTTTGTTTTCCATAGTGGCTGTACCAATTTACACTCCTACCGACAGTGTACAGGGTTTCCTTTTCTCCAAATCCTTGCCAACACTTGCTATCTATTGTCTTTTTGATAATAGCCATTCTAACATGTGTGAGATGATACCCGTTTGTGGTCTTGATTTGCAATTTCCTGATAGTGATATTGAGAACCTTTTTCATGTACCTGTTGGTCATTTGTATGTCTTATTTGGAAAAATGTCTATTCAGGTCCTTTGCCCATATTTTAATTGAACTATTTGATTTTTTGCTATTGAGTTGTATGAGTTCCTTTTATATATTGGATATTAATGCATTATGAGATACATGGTTTGCAAATATTTTTTCACCTTTTGTAGCTTGCCTTTTCATTTTGTTAGTTGTTTCTTTTCCTGTGAAGAAGCTTTTCAGTTGATGTGGTCCCACATGTTGATTTTTCCTTTTGTTGTTTTGCTTTTGGTTTCATATTCAAAATTTTATGGTTTCAATTTTTACATTTAAATCTGTAACCCATTTTGGGTGAATATTTGTGAATGGTGTAAGATAGGGTTCCAGTTTCACTCATTTGCATGGGATTATCCTATTTTCCCAACATCGTTTATTGAAGAGACTGTCCTTTCCCAATTGAGTATTCTTGGCTCCCCTGTCAAACATCAGTTGATTATATTTATATATATGTATGTGTATGTATATGTTATGTATATATATATATATGGATTTATTTCTGGGGTCTCCATTCTGTTCCATTGGTTTTTGTGCCTGTTCTTATGAAAGTATCATGCTGACTTCATTACTGTAGCTTTGTAATATAGTTTGCAACATAATGCCTCTGACTTTTTTGTTCTTTCTCAGGACTGTTTTGATTACATAGGGTCTTTTGGAATCTCATAAGAATTTTAGGATTGTTTTTCTATTTTTGTGAAAAATGCCGTAGGAATTTTGATAGCAACTGAATTGAATCTATGGATGGCTTGGTGTAATATGGACATTTTAACAATAATAATTCTTCCCATCTATGCACATGGAATATTGTTCCATTTATTTGTGTCTTCAATTTCTTTCATGAAACTCTTACAGCTTTCAGCAGACAGATCTTTTACCTCCTTGATTAAATTTATTCCTAAGTATTTCATTATTTTTTGATGCTATTGTGAATGAGATTCTTTACTTCTTTTTCAGATAGTTAGTGTATAGAAACAATTGATTTCTGTGTGTTGATTTTCTGTCTTGCAGTTTTACTGAATTTTTCAGTGGAGTCTTTAAGATTTTCTATATATAAGACCATATCTGTAAACAGAAATAATTTTACTTCTTCCTTTCCAATTTGGATTCCTTTTATTTCTTTTTCTTGCCTAATTACTATAGTTAGGACTTCTAGTACTATGTTGAGTAGGAGTGGTGAGAAGGAGCACTCTTCTTGTTTCTGATCTTCAAGGAAAAGTTTTCAACCTTTCACTCTTGAGTATGATGTTAGCTGTGAGTTTGGCATATATGGTCTTTATTATGTTGGAATGTTACTTTGATACTAATTTGAGAATTTTTATTTTTTTTATTTTTTTATTTTTGCAATACACGGGCCTCTCACTGTTGTGGCCTCTCCCATTGCAGAGCACAAGCTCCGGATGCGCATGCTCAGCGGCCATGGCTCACGGGCCCAGCCACTCCGTGGCATGTGGGATCTTCCCAGACTGGGTCACGAACCCGTGTCCCCTGCATCAGCAGGCGGACTCTCAACCACTGCGCCACCAGGGAAGCCCCTGTTGAGAGTTTTAAGATGAAATGATGCTGAGTTTTGTCAGGTGCTTTTTCTGCATCTATTGAAATGATCATATGATTTTTAGCTTTCATTCTATTAATGTCATGTAGCACATGTACCGATTTGCGTATGTTGAACCATCCTTGCATCCTAGGATTAAATCCCACTTCATCATAGTATATCAAGTGTGTGAAAATAAATTTCAGTAGTTTAAATCACTCAGTCTGTGTTATTTTGTTTTGGCAGCTTTATCAAATTGTTACAAATGTAAATCAATTTGTTTTGAAATCATATACAAGCAGCTCATGCAGCTCAATGTCAAAAAAACAAACAACCCAATCAAAAAATGGGTGGAAGACCTAAATAGACATTTCTCCAAAGAAGACATACAGATGACCAATAAACACATGAAAGGATGCTCAACATCACAAATTATTATAGAAATGTAGATCAAAACTACAATGGAGTATCACCTCACACCGGTCAGAATGGCCATCATCCAAAAATCTACAAACAAATGCTGGAGAGGGTGTGAGAAAAGGGAACCCTTGTGCACTGTTGGTGGGAATGTAAATTGGTACAGTCACTATGGAAAACAGAATGGAGATTGCTTAAAAAACTAAAAATAGAACTACCATATGACCTAGCAATCCCACTACTAGGTATATACCCACAGAAAACCATAATTCAGAAGGACACATGCACCCCAATGTTTATAGCAGCACTATTAACAATAGCCAGGACATGGAAGCAACCTAAGTGTCCGTTAAGAGAGGAATGGATAAAGAAGATGTGGTACATATGTACACTGGAATATTACTCAGTCATAAAATGGAATGGAATTGGGTCATTTGTAGAGACATGGATGGACCTAGAAAGTGTCATACAGAGTGAAATAAGTCAGAAAGAGAAAAACAAATTAATGCATATATGTGGAATCTAGAAAACATTAAAATTTTAAAAGCATATTTTAAAATATTTTTCTCTTTTTTTTGACCAGTTTTTCTTTAGAGCAACAGCTTCAGCTTTGGAGAATCCTGTGCTCTAAAACAAATCTTTAAATTGTTTTATTATTTAGGAAGAATACCTATGCATATTTTTTATGATTGAATATTTGAGAATTTTTTCTTTAGTCTAAATCAGCAAGTTAACCTCAGGTGAGTGTTATGTTTTAGAGTCAAAACACATCCTGTATGGAGATATTTATATGCAACAATTCTTTCTTTTCTTTAGTAGTCTTGCAGAATCCAGTTGAATCCGTATCATTCCTAAGTATCTAATGTGTGGGTTGCTTATTTGTTTACCCATTTTTGGTTGTCGCCATTGAGGAAATATTTTCTTATGGAGAACAGAGAACACATATTTTATAAAATTTGTATTTCTTCTTGATTTAAATCTACTTTGGAAACTCCTGCATATTCTCTGAACATTGGATCCTTTTTCATGATATCCAGAATATGTTTATAGGTTTCCTTACTTTTTTTCAGTATTCATTCTTAAAAATAATTGATTCTCATTGCCTTGTATTGGTCAAGACTACAAATGCCAAAAATAGCATGTAGGTGAAAGTATGTAGAATGATGAAAATTTTAAAAATTCATTGATTCTTAAAAATAAAAAATGTCTTTCAAAAACAGTTTTATGAACTTTTATGTAATAAAGATATAGAACTTTCTTAAATAAGATGGCCTTAGACATTGCTAGTTTTATTTTCTCCTGTATGTAGAGGGATAATTCTTTTACTCCTGATATTTTATTCTGATTGATTTATAAAAAATCCCCATAAAATTTTAATAAGATCTTGTGTTGATTTCGTATTTCATTGATAGTAATTAAAAAACTATCATTCCATATGCCTAAACCATACACAGTTTAGAGAGGAAAGCAGTTTTGTTGAAAGGAAGTTGCTTTTGATTTAGAACTCTAAGAATTATAACCTAAATTTAGTAGAACGTTTAACTTCAAAGTGACAGTGTACAGCCAACTCTCTCCCGAAAGGTTTACTATTTCACTCTCTCTTTTTTTAATCTGCAATAAATAAATAATCAAAATCTGTCAGATGCCACATATAACAACTTCAGATTCTGGGAAATTCAACTCTGCCGTGGATGATTCCACAGAAATACTTTCGTTTAGGAATGGAGATGAGATTTCTTCCCAGAGACCTAGAGACAGTTCCTGGGGATAGACACTGTGTGTGTGTGTCCCACTAGCTTCCTACACAGGTAAAAGTCAAAAGTCTGTGTTTTCATGGTTTTGAGGATGAAAGAGTTGTCTTCACATGTTATAATAAGTGGAAAGCATATGTATAACAAATTAAAGATAAAAGTAAGTGTAAAAAAACAGTTCAAAAATGAGTAGGTTGGAATTTTAAAATTTTACCTTTTTTACTCACTTTTATGCCAAGCAAGAGATAAGGAGAAATGACTACTGTGTGAGGAGCTAAGTTGACTTCAGAGTCTTCCTCCCGCATTCTCTTTGGCAACCAGTCAACCCGTCAACCCAGTTTTCCCATCAATATTCTGACCTTTGTCCATGAACTGAATTACTTGGTAAATCCTCCATGATTCTACCATTTCTCACCTATCATCTTTGGAACTTTTTTATTTAGAAAATACACCAGAATTCTAAATAGATGAATTACCTCTTTCTTTCTAATAAATATGACCAGGCAAAGTTTGGTCTGATTCGTAATCTAGAGAAAAAACAAAAACAAAATCAAGACAATGACAATAGTATAAATCAAAAAGTTGGAAACTCTACAGAGAGTTTCCACTCTCTGTAGTTGTTAAAAATCTTATTAATGGAAAATAATTAATGGAAAAAAATACTATAAATACAGGAACATGTTTTTGATGGGATATCAGAATAGTCAAAACTATTTAAGACAAAATTAGCAAATATAAAATGCCAGAAAATATGATGTTGGAGCAAAAAAACAGAATATGACCATAGAGGGACAAAATCTGTTTACAGTATTTTGTTTTATATTCTTCCAGTGTCTGTATTTCTATTAATATTCTGTTTACTTAATTGAGGCTTAATATATGCCATGAACAATTCTATGAGTGTTACATGTATAAACTCAGTTCTTTCAAGAAACTTTTGAAATAAATACTACCTTTGTTCTCATTTTATGAATGAAGAAACTAAGATAAAATATTTAGAGAATGGCAGAACGTTTTTAGGCAGCAGTGTACAAATGTTAAAATATTTTCACTTTTCATATAAAAATGTAGTATAAGAAGGAACATTAAAAAAAATCTAGTCTAGTTTATGCAGCACTTCTGACTCACGTTCTCATGTAATCATAATATAGAGTTCCTATGTTTTAATCCAACTGCAGATTTTTCTATCGTATTACTGCATTTCCAGTTCTTTTCACCAGCACTATTTTACATGAAATTCCTCAGCACAGTAAGTGCTGTGATTTTGCTTGGTATTTGCTATTCATTTGTTTCTCTTGCCTTGCCCTCCTCACCAGTAATTTCTCCCTCACACACATACACATATTCATTCCCTCACACACTCACACCTGGACCTAGCTTTTCTTTACCGGAGGTCTCTGTTCATCATCCCTCACTAACCCTTTCACGTGGAAAATGCAGAGATCTCTTCTCTGTGTATGTATTTCTTCCTTCTATTTTGTGATCTTTTTCTGGGCAGCGATAGAGTTTGGGCACATTTATGACACTCCAATTATGTTTATAGTTTTTGATCATTTGCTTTTTTTTCTCTCAACTGAGGAATACTGATTTATGATTACAAATAATTCAAAAATTGAATCAATGGTCCTTGGAACAAGAAATGTTAAGCAAAATGTAACAAATATAATTCTAATTAATTAATAATTAGTAGGCAGCTCAAATATTTTTCCACAGATGTCTAAGCTTGGAAAAGGCCTTTTTATCCATTTGCGAATCAATTCTTGTAGTCCTGGCCAATTTCCTATTCTTCTTATTAAAAGATTCATACTATTATTTAATGGATTATTACTGTGTTACTCTGTGTGTGTATATGTGTGTGTGGGTGCGCACATCGTTTCTTTCAATCTAGTGTGCTCAAACTGGTCGAAAGGGATTTCTCTCTTTCTTGTCTTTGTTTTTATTGTTTTTGTGTGTGTGTCATTTCTAACCCATTGTGTACCTATCTAGAATGTTTTCAAATTTGAAAATCACTCAGGTATTGTGATTTATTAGTATTTTGTTGCTACAGATGAGAAATGCCCACCACAGGGTAATGTGTGTGGCAGTGTTCACTCAAGAACATATAAGGTAATACAGCAGATACTTCTTTGTATGTATCAGATAAAGACTTTTTAAAAAACAGACTAGCTAATAGAACTATTAAATTTTAAGTTTGAACCTCAGATAATTCTCTTCTTTTCATGTGGAATAATACTATATTTATATTTGCGTCACCTTTCTTTATTTTCTTCTACAAAATTGCCTCTTGCATGCATTGTAAAAGGACAATTACGAGGGTGTTTCTTGCAGCATATTTTGACTCTAAAAGCCACAAAACAATTTAAATATTTATTAGTAATAATTTTTAAACAAAATAACAGTGCAAGGATTTTAAAGGATGAATGAATTATGTCTTTATATATCAATGTGGGTAGATCTCTAAAACAGAATGTAGGTGAAGAGAAGATGCTGATTGATTGAAAAAGAATACAGTTTATTTAAAAAACATAAAACAACTAATACATTGTTTATGAAAATCATATCTGTTTATAAATATAAAATTATTGGGATGGAGAGATATGCATGACATTTTTCATAGTACTTTTCTTTTGGAGAGAAGGAGAGCTAAGGAGACTGAGTGAAGAGAACTTCAACTAAATCTGTTATAATTTATGTTTCTATTTTCAATTTTCAAAATAGCAGGGAACAATATAACCAAATGTTTAAGGTAAACCTGCAGTAGTGGGAACATGGCTCTTTGTTATTTGTCCTTCATAGTCATTTCCATTTTTAAAATTTCTCACATAGGAAAAGAGAACTATTCATTCTCTGCAGGAAACAAAAGCTTCTGCTTTCTAAATTGTTATAAGAAACTGTCCTGAATATTATCATATAGAAAATAGATAAAATTGCTTGATCATGTTGATAAACATCAGACACATTGATGATGATTTAAATCAACCCCATTATTTTTTAAATAAGATCAAGACCCAGTGGGTTTAAAATGTGTACGGTTGTTCCTAACACACATTTGTTAAACATTTTTACCAAAGAAGTGGATTTGGGTTCTGTTGTGGACTAAACAACATTTTGTTGACGTTTATAGTAAAACAATTGAAATTTGAAAACAATTCCAGGTTATAATGAGTAAATGACTAACAGAAGACAAAAAGCTTTAAGGGTAATTCATCTTACAGAGAGCCTGCTCTGCTCTGCTATCAGACTGCTCCCCATGAACCTTTCTCTGGGATTGGATTCGATTCATAATCCAAAACGGTGTTACTAGAAGTGACGCTATTTGCCTTGGGCAGTATGCTTGAGCAAGAGAAAATCTGATCACAATATCAATCTTAAGAAACACTGGAAAAATAGATATGTTTTATTAAAACAAATAAGATACACTACAAAAATACCAGTATTTGTGAAAAGGTCCTTCTGGATGAGAGCTCATCCTTAATGTTCCTGAGACAAGCTCTTGGCTCTCATGAAGCATAAGCAATCTTGCCTCTCAACCCATGAGAAGATAGAACTTATTTAAGATTTGCCAATAACATATTATTTCGACTATATTACTTCTTGCCCTTTAGGGATGGGTGTCTCAACATAAAGTAATATTTCAGATACCACACTAAATATTTTTGTGGTCTTCAAATTGATTTTTGTGAGCAATTCCTGTCTCATAGACCCATCAGGATGACTTAGTTTAAAGGGTACCCTGAGAGTCAAGACAGACCAAGGATCTCAATGAACAACATGACTTCAGAGGAAAACAGTTAAAATAACAAATTGACTGCAATAAGGACAGTGAAAGAACTGCCTAAGACTCACAAGAGAAAACTAAGCCTGTGATAATGAAACTACTTTGTCTATTGCTTTAAAACTGAGATCTCACTGCCCTTATTGCCTGTAATAGGGTCAAAGAATGCCTGCTATAAAGAGTAAGTAATACCTTACTATGTTTTTATCAAGTATCAATACATATATTAAAGAATCAGTAGAAAATATGAAGACAACGTTTTTAATAAACGTTTTAAGCCTTACAAAAATCTATGCAATTGAACTTTTTCTACTAAAATAAAACAGCAGCATGTTCAGGACATGCTCCTAATTAGAACTCTAGCTATGTAAATCCCAGATGAGCTTCTCATGTTTCCAAGTTGAGCTTTGGATGAAAATATTTATTTGCCTTTATTAGAGTAATCTCTATAGACACACTATTCCAAATAATCTAACAAATGAGGTAGCAATAATAATGATTTTTAAAAATTGTAATGTGTGTCTCTTTCACTGTATTGTAGGCATGCATGTTTACAAGAAGCGTTCAAATCTAACTTAAAAAAAAAGTTTCACTTATTTCCCATAGGAATAGTTTTATTAATGACCTAATATGTGTAAAGTGCTTTCCACACACAAAAAACCAGTAATTTTCAAAATGTTATTGCTGAGAAAAAGAGAATTGCTAAGTTTCTCAAGGTATATTAACCATGGTAAGCCCTCAGGGTATCATTTACTTTGATGGGAAAAAGTTTAATTGTTGAAAGATGCTCTAATGGATGAAAACAATAATGCACTTTAAAATATGTGCATTGATTTTCTTCTTAGCCTTTGAAACTCCAGTAGGTTTCCCAGTGACTTTACATTCCTGCATTTCCAGTGCTTTCATTCTGTTGAACTCACACCTTTACTGAACTTCTTTAAAATGGGGTTGATAATTGCTTTAGCCATTTTCTTTTCTTTTATCCCTGTAAAGAGTGGGTCGCAATTTATGCATCAACTTTTATTTTCACCTTTTTTTAAAGTAAGATTTTGGATCTCATGCTCTATTTACTGTTTTTGGTATAATACATTTTGATGAAAGCTTCCTAATTTAAAGCATATTTCTTTATTTTCCTTTTAAGAATTTATTTCAGTAATGATTTATTCAGAATCTTATGAATTTCTTCATCTGGTTACACTTTCATTTCTTCTGAAGCAACAATGAACCTTTGACATTATTAAGCAACATTTTAATGTATTTTTTTCATCTTTAAGACCTTTAACTCATTCAGTGACTTTTTAAATTTAGTCACATTTTTTACCTCTGATTTCATGTTCTTATTTAATATAATTATGTGTATATATAGATGATAAAGATGAAATACAATAAAAAAAGATGGAAATATGTATAGCTGTGGAGTAATAAATTTACTCTTTTAAGGATAAGACTGAGAGACATACTTTCTTGTTCATTTATCTTAAAATTTTGTCATCTTACGTGGAACACATAGTTTATGTATTATATATTCATTTGCTTTTAGTGGAAGTTGTTTGTTTAGAAATTACCTGAAGACCACTTTCATTGTCATCTTTCATTTTTCCACTTTTTTGAGATATAAATGACATATAACATTATATCAGTTTAAAGTGTACAACATAATCTTTTGAGTATGTATATATTGTGAAATGATTACCACAGTAAGTAGAGTTAATATTCATCACCTCACATGATTACACATTTTGTCCCTGTGATGACAACTTTTAAGATCTAATTTCTTAGCAACTTTCAAATATACAATACGGTGTTGTTAACTATAATCAACATGCTGTATATTATATACCCCAAACTTATCTATTTTATAACTGGAAGTTGGTATCATTTGACCTACTCCTCCATATACCCCACCCAAACTTTGACAACCACCAGGCTGTTTAGTTTCTATGACTTTGGTTATTTTCGATTCTAAATGTAAGTGAGATCACACAGTATTTGTCTTTCTCTGTGTGACTTATTTCATTTGGCATACTGTCCTTAAGGGTCATCCATGTTGCAAATGGCAGGATTTCCTTATTTTTTATGGGTGAATAATATTTCATTGTGTGTATATATTATACACACACACACACATCCTTTTCTTTATCCATTCATCCACTGGTGGAACTTCAGTTGATTCCATCTCTTGGCTATTATGAATTATGCTGCAGTGAACGCAGGAGTGCAGGTATTTCTTCAAGAGGGTGATTTCATTTCCTCTAGATATATAACCAGAAGTGGGATTGGTGGATGGTGGTTCTATTTTTAATTTTTTGAGGAACCTCTATATTATTTTCCACTGTGACCATACCAATTTATATTCCTGCCAACAGTGTACAAGTGTTCCCTTTTCTCTACTTCTTTGTCAACACTTGCTATTGTCTTTTTGATAATAGTCATTCTAACATGTGTTAGATTATATCCCTTTGTGATTTTGAGTGTAAGTTTCCTGATAATTAGTGATATTGAGAACCTTTTTCATGTACTTGTTGGTCATTTGTATGTCTTCTTTGGGAAAATGTCTATTTAGTTTCTCTGACCAGTTTTTAAATAAGGTTGTTTGTTTTTGCCATAGAGTTATATGAGTTCTTTATATGTTTTGGATGCCAACCCCTTATCACATATATGGTTTGCAAATATCTTCTATCATTCTGTAGGTTGCCTTTTTATTTTGTTGATGGTTTCCTTTGAAGCTTTTTAGTGTGGTGTAGTCCCACTTCTTTATTTTTGTTTTTCTTGCCTTTTCTTTTGGTGTCAAAACCTAAAAATCATTGCCAAGGCCAATGGTAACCCCCTGTATTTTATTCTAAGAGTTTTAGAGTTTCAAATCTTAACATTCAAGTCTTTAAGTAATTTTGAGTTAATTTTTGTGTGCAGTGTAAGGGAGGGGTCCAACTTCATACTTTTGTATTTGTCCAATTTCCCCAATTTATTGAAGATACAGTGTTTTCCCCATTTATATTATTGGCTTCTCGGTTGTAAATTGATTGACCATATATGTACATGCTCTATTTCTGGACTCTCTGTTCTGTTCCATTGAATGTGTCTGTTTTTATGCCAATGTCATACTGGTTTGATTGCTTTAATTTTGTAATGTAGTTTGAAATCAGGAAAGGAAACATGATGCTTCCAGCTTTGATCTTCGTTCTCAAGATAGGTTTGGCTATTTGAGATCTTTGTGGTTCCATATGAATTTTAGGATTGTTTTTTCTATTTCTGTGAAAACTGCCATTGTAATTTTGGTAGGGATTACGTTAGATCTGTAGTACATTGTACTACATTCTTTGTGCAGTATGACCATTTTAACAGTATTAATTCTTCCAACCCATGAGCCTGGAATATCTTTCCATTTATTTGTGTTGTCTTTAATTTCTTTCATCAGTGTCTTATATTTTTCAATGTAGAGATCTTTCAACTCCTTGGGTAAATTTAATCCGAGTTTTTTTTTTTTTCTTTTCAATGCAATTGTAAGTTGTAAATTTTTTAAATTTCTCTTTCTCATAGTTCAAAAATTAGCGTTCACAGCTAATTTTTTTTGCATAGTCATTTTTAAAGTCTATTTAATATAAAAACCAACTTACTATTAAATTAGTAAATAATGGTATAAGTGGTACACAGATATAGAAAATACCATGAAGACTGTGAACCAATAAGGAAAACACTACTGGTGAGGGTACAACATGGTGAAAACTTGCTTCCTGGACTGGGAGCCTGAGCGCAAAGGTGTCTGCCCTCTGACCTGAAGGGTAGACAGTGGAAGGAGTCTGGGCAAATAGACCCAAGATGAGCACAATCTGCATTGAGGAATGAACATTCAATGGTAACAAAAGGAAATTTAATTCAATATAAATTCGGATTCATCACATAAGGGAGTGGTGTATTATTCTTAATTTCTGTTTGGAGACAGAGATTTTAAGAAAATTCCCTCTGTAGATAAAGAAAACACCTTCATTCCCACTCTCAAGGCTAGACCGCTGTCAAGAGGTCCAGCTGCCAGTTGTGGGACAGGCTGCAGGTGCTAGGAGAGCACTGTGCCGCAAAGCACAAAAGTAGGTGGCTAAACCTCCAGGGTGGGAGGCTGATATATGTAAAATACTAAAACTTCTCTTTTCCAAGCAGTTCTTTAAAATTGTTGTCTCCCTGCTCTTTCTGGCTTGATTGAATTAAAGTCAAAGATACAAGGCCTTTCCCAGGCTCCTGGCTGAACCAATGGAAGTTGAAAACTGTTTACTTTTCATAAGCACAATTAAGAACGGCATGTGCTGTCTCCTGGATACTCAGGAATGAAGGACTCTGGTCCAATGTACATGGGCTGCTCACTCTTTACTCTGTATGACAGTCTCTAGGCCCATCCACATCTCTACAAATGACCCAGTTTTTTTCCTTTTTATGGCTGAGTAATATTCCGTTGTATATATGTACCACATCTTCTTTATCCATTTGTCTGTCTATGGGCATTTAGGTTGCTTCCATGACCTGGCTATTGTAAATGGTGCTACAATGGACATTGGGGTGCATGGAAGCACAGCCAATTTTTGTATATTGCGTTTGTATCCTACAACCTTACTGAATTTGTTTTGACAGTTTTATGGTGAAGTTTTTAGGGCTTTCTATATATACTATCATGTCACTTGCAAATAGGGACATTTTAATTTTTACCTCTTTCTTTTTGATTTAGATGCCATACTTTCATTTGTTTTTTTAATTGTACCATTCTTCAAATCCTGCTCCAATTTTGGATTATGACAAATGATGAAAAAACCTAAAATTGAGAGCACTTTTGCTATCCAAAATAAATCTTTAACCAGCTTGTTTTGGGGAAAAATCATCTTTTAAAATTTTGTTAAACAGTCAAAATAGCATTTTCTCTGCAGTTTATTCCCTTTAAAATGGACTGTGTGGTTAACTTGACATACAAAAGTTTGTCATATACTTTAGGCCTGTAGGAGGGGACATATAAATTTAACATGTTAAATTTCAACTTGGGTAGGATATCAGTGAGTATCTAGTTTATGTGCTGTAAACTGCACAGTTAACATAAATGTACACAAAATTATTGACATTTCTGAAACACTGTAAAGATGTGACTTCTTTATGTGTGGACTTAGAAATATTAAAGGTATTCAGATTAAATATGATTGTTAATATTTTCATTTGATTATGTATGCAATCATAAGCAGCATTTAATTTAGTATCCTGATGATAATATCATGCAAGTCTGTCCATTTTTGCATGTTAACTATAAGTACAACCAATTCTGACATTTGGGTGAGCTTCACTGGTTTTCTCTTTGATCTTCTATTTTAGATCCAGTGGAGTATTAAAGACATGAGCCCTAAGCACAGAGGCTAAAATAATTTTGCTTAGAGACTTTGCCTCAATCCTGTTACAGTTCTAGAATAGCCCTACACCACCATCTGTTTGAGTGAGAAAGTTAGGAATGAAACAATATATCTGTGTTCATGATTTAGTTGGAAAATGTTGTGTTAAATAAATATTAAACACAAAAATCTAGAAATGTATCAATAGCAATTCCATTTTTTCTTGTGTTTAGTTTGTATCCAAATATCAATGAAGCAATCTTGAAAATGTATATAGGGCAGTAACTTTTAGGCAGTCAGATCAGTGTGTTTTATAATAATGGGAAAATTGGAATAATTCAGTCATGGCATCCCATTATTCTGTCACAGCAATTAGATATCCCATATATTTTGAATCCCTCTGCCTAGCACAACACGTAGAATTTGGTGTGCATTCAACAAATGTTATTTCCAATGAGTCACTAAATTCTTCTCTTCCATGGAGGAACATTAAAGAGGAAATTTCTTTTAGTTGTACTCTCACTGTGGACTGACAGGAAGTCTGTAGGCATAAATGTCCCCTTTATAACACATACTGCTTTTCCTTAATAAGTGGCTCTGAATTCATGGCACATTTTTTTCCCTTTTGGTTAGAATACTTATCCAGCATCCCTGATAACTATTTCATTAGTTTTCTTGTGTTATAGCTCTGGTATATTCTTTGCTGCTCATCCTGTACTGACAGTAAGAACTCTAAATTGTGGAAGATTCTGATGTTTGCATTTTTTTTTTCGTATAATGCTTCCCTTTTTTTAAAGCACATTCATGTATAATTTTGAAAATCATTTAAAAATACACATAACAAATATTAACATTCTCACTGTAAAATAATTCAAACAAACAATGTAATGGTTCTCCTTGGCTACTCCCCCAGTCTAAGATACCTCTTAAAGGATAATTGATTTATCAATTTTTTGTGAATATTTTTATGCATTTATATACATAATGAACACATACAAAGATAACAATCTAAATGGCATCATCCAGCAGCTACTTTTTGATTGGTTCTTTATTATTAATAAATACATGTTCTATGTACATGATATATAATATACTTATATATTATTTATATTCTGTCTTGGTAATACTGTGTCAAGTGAATCCATCTTATTATTTTAAACTGATGTTTAATATTCTGTAGTACATATTGACAGCTCCCCCCTTCAATTTTAAATTGGATAATCTCACCCTTCTTTGGAGGCCATAGTAAGAAACTGTTTGGAGGTAGCAAGATGCTGCCATGGTCAACCACAACAATACCAGATTAATTCCAGCGTGATGCTAGGAAGTGAAATTCCTGATCTCCCAGCCTAAAAATAAGACATCCTCATAATAGGAGATAGAGAAGATAACAAAATGAAATTCTGATAATTATTTATTTATTCTGGGTGGCATATAGATAAGTGGGAGAACAAGAAGACTTCAGTGTTTTAGATTTTTGGAAACACATACATCTGGAATTACTTATTTCAAAGAAAGTGAATATCCCTCACACTTGGTTCCTTCCTTTCAATCTAACCAAGTTTCCAGCCAGAAAATCTTTTGCAGTGATTTGAAACAATGCCAGTGTGGCTTTATAGTGTTGCCTGATCCAAGCGCAAACTAGTCTTATAAATTTACCATTTTATTTTAGCATGTGAATATAAAGTGAAAAATTAATTTTTCCTGTGTTATGTGTTTGATACGTGCAAGGCCCATCTTTGTTGATAAGGTGCTGCCAGTTGTTTTCCTTCCAAGGGTGTAGAGACAATATTATTCTTTTTTTATCTAAATTACATGTAGAACCAGATGTTTACATACAAGTTTTTCAGTTGGAATTAAACTGACCTATTTTTTTCATTGCTCTTGGATTTTGTTTAACAGTTTTATTGAAACATATTTGCCATACAATAATTTGCACATATTTAAAGAGTTTGTGATTTGGTAAGTTTTGACAGGAATACACCCATGAAAACATTGTCACGATCAAGATAATGAACATATGAAAACTTAACATTTTGTTCCCAAGGCAGGCTACGTATTTTGTAGGGCCCATTGCAAGATAAAAATGTGAGGTACCTACTGGGAATGGGGAAGTATATAAATCTCCTTCCACTATGTCTTACTGCGCGAGCTCGTGGTGGGCAGGAGACCTTTAAAGGGTGCTAACATTTGTGATGTAATGTTCTTGGTTCCGGGATCTGGGTATTCAAGAAGAACCCTGTGGGTAACCTGCAAAAGGTGCTATGATGCTACCAGCCCACCAAAAGCAATAAAAGACAAATGTGTATACTTTTGTATTTCATGGAAGAATGAGGACTCTTTTGTTTTGAATGATACTGATGAAACCATAGCCCAAGAAAAAATAAGGATTCTCTTTCAAATCTTCAGCTAAATTTAACTATATATGCATTAAAGACTTGATAATGTCTTTTTATTTATATACACTAGGCTTGAGAACCAAGTGTGTGCCTTCTAATTTCAATTAAGGAAAGATACTGAGCTGTTAAAGAGAACTTTCCCTATAAGCATTAATTGTAGAATTATTTCAATTTTGTGCCTATCTAAACACCCTTGAATGGATTATTAAATAAGTATTCATAAATCAAAGTGAGTGAATATTTGGGAAGGGTTCTGGAACCATAGCACTTTCACTATATATTGTTAAGATGAGAGTAAGTAAATGAAACAATTATGATTAAAGCACTTCTACAAAAATTCAAATTCATAAATTACCACACAAAAAAAATATTTAAAAATTACAAACATACATGACCTAAAAATCGTAAAAAATTGAAAGATATTGTACAACATCCAAACTTGTTAAATTATCTCAGAAGACATTGTGAAGACTTACACAGGACAATTGATTTACTCGTACATATTTAGCTTGAATGTAAGGATATTTATAAAGTGTAATCTTGAGATTCAGTAATGTCATTTTATTCCTGTGCTGCCATATGCAAAGTAGCAATATTATACTGCATTTTAAGACAAACATTTTCCCACGTTTTAATGTCTGAATGAAAATGGGCTTTGTCTTACAATCAATAGCAGTTCCTGCTTTAATTGGCAGTAATTTTCCTTAACTAAGCAATAAAAGTGTATCTTAAAAATGATAAATTATAGTATTTTAAAAATAATGGTACTTATCTGTAAAATGTATTCAATTTCCAAAGAATGTATGATGGACACATAAATTTTCAGACCCTGAAAATAATGCAACAGCTATCCAGGGATCTCAGGTTTACGTGCTTGGTCTACAGGTTTGGAATGCATGCTCATAATCTGGTGTAATCCAATACAGATTTTTACTTGGGAACAAACCCATGCATTTTTATCTGTAAGGTGAAATGACTTATGGAGGACACTCTCCTGTGTCTCTGCTGCAGAATATATATTTTATACCATGTTTTTATACACATAAATGATGTCTACTATAGATCATGAGAGGAGCATATAATTTATTTTCTGTATTGGGGCACTTTTAAGAGTAAAAGTCACCTTATAACAAAGTGAATCAGCTATACATATACATATATCCCCATACAGCAGCAACTAACACAACAACGTAAAGCAATTATACTCCAATAAAGATGTTAATTTAAAAAGTCACCTTATAACAAAGTGAATCAGCTATACATATACATATATCCCCATACAGCAGCAACTAACACAACAACGTAAAGCAATTATACTCCAATAAAGATGTTAATTTAAAAAGTCACCTTATAAACATTATGATGAGTTAACAGATAAATGAGCAAGTGATATACCAGGCAAACTAAGATGTGTAGTCCCTCTATAGAAGGTTAATTTAGAAACAGGAAATTATTTCTCAGAGGACGTAGCCTGCTCATATGTAATTTATTCATAAAATCAAGCCGTGGTTCTTTAAATATGGTCTGCAGACTTACAGGGTCTCTGAAATCATTTCAGGAGCTCTGCAAGTTCAAAATTATTCTCATAGGAATATTAAGGCATTACTTGCATTTTAAGTGTGTTGAAATTTGCACCAGTGGTGCAAAAGCAATGGTAGAAAAAAATTCCTGCCACCTTAGTATAACTTAAATAATGTGCTAAACTTTACTAGTAGTCACTATAGTCTCTACTGTCATGAACTACAAATTTAAAAAGTAAGTTTCAACTGAAGTGCCCGTGATGAAAGAGTCAAATGTATTATTATTAAATCTCAACACCTGAGTGTTTCTATATGTGTATCTATGTGTGTCTGTGTGACAAAATAGGATGTACAAATTTAGCACTTCTGCTGCATACTGAAGTATGATGGTTCTCAGAGGAAAAAGTACCAGCTGATTGAGTTGCAAGCCAAAATAGCCTCTATTGTTTGCAACACCATTTTACTTGAAAGAATAACTGATAAATAAACTATGAAAACTTGCTATCTGGCAGATATTTTCTTGCAAAAGAACAAATTGGGTCTGCCACTTCAAGTAAACTGACAGTATTTATTTAGAGAGAAAATTTGAGTTGTCAAGGTAAAATTAGAATTTTGGGAAACATTTTCCTACCATCTAAGCTTGGTAGCTTCCCAATACTGAAAGACTATGATGAGATCAGTGGAGATACTAACAACTGTGACTTTTTGATTCCCACCACCTGGAGTACACATAGTGCATAATTCTCTCCCCTTGAGTGTGGGTGGAACCTGTGAATATAAGTAATATCTTCTAGGGGTTATGTTCTATGACATGGAAAAGAATTTTACCAATATGATTGAGGTTACTAATCATGTCTTTGATTTACCAAGAAGGAGATTACCTGTATGGGCCTGAACTTATGTTATGAGCCCTTTAAATCTGTTCCAGAAGTTAGAAACAGAGGTAGTCAGAGATTCAGAGTCGCAGAGATTCTTTTTCTGACCTTGAAGAAACAAATTTCATTGCTGTGGAGCGGGCCTTGTAGCAGGGAATGATGGGCATTTTCTAGGAGCTGAGAATAGTCGCTGATCAACAGCCAGTAAGAAAATGAGGACCTCAGTCCTGGAACAGCAACGAAGTGATATTTTCCAATAATGTGAATGAGAATAGAAGAGGACAAGAATCTTTCAATGAGATAGCAGCCCTGATCAAGATACTGATTCAGCTGTGTGAGACCCTGAGCAGAGAACTCAGCCATGTTGAACCAGGCTACAGAGCCATGGAAACTGTTAAGAAAATTCATTTATATTATTTTAAGGCACTGCACTTGTGATAATTTGTTACATAGTAGTAGAAAACTAATACAGCTAGTACTGAGTTCTCTTAGTTGCTTTGTTTGTTTTTAGTCTGAGAATTTTTTCCTCCATTTTTCACAATTTTCGCTGTGTATGGGCATACCTCAGAGATATTGCAGGTTTAGTTCCAGACCACCGAAATAAAGTGAATATCACAGTAAAGGAAGTTGCATAATTTTTTTCCCCAGTGCATATAAGAGTTATGTTTACACTATACTGTCATCTATTAAGAGTGTAATAGCATTATGTATAAAAACAATGTACATATCTTAATAAAAAATACTTTATTGCTAAAAAATGCTAATAACAATCATCTGAACCTTCAGAAAGACATAGCAGTAACATCAAAGATCACTTACCACAGATCACTATAACAAATGAAAAAGTTTGAAATATTGAGAAAATTACCAAGATGTGACATAGAGACATGAAGTGAGCAAATGCTGTGGGAAAATGGTGCTTATAAACTTGTTCTATGCAGAGTTGCCACAAACCTTCAATTTGTTAAAAAATGCAATATCTGAGAAGTACAATAAAGCAAAGTAATAAAATGACGTATGCTTCTATATAATTTTGGGTTTTTAGTTACTTTGTGGGGTGTTTTTTTTCCTTGTTTGTTGTTTTCTCAACACTTTAAAGCTGATACTCCATTGATTTCTCCCTTTCATGGTGTTTTTATTAGATTTGCTATAATTCTTCTCTTTGTTCCTGCACTGTAATATGTCTCTTTAAAAACTTTTTTCAAGGTTTTTCTGTTCAGTATTTGGATATGATATACCTAGGTTTGTATGTTTTTGTGGGGGGGGATTTTATATTTACATTGTTTGGAGTTCTCTGAGCTTTTTGGATTCTTAGTTTGGTGTCTGACATAAATTTTGGGAAAAGCATGACCATTTCTTCAAATATACTTTTCTGCCATGGTCTCTCCACCTTTGCCTTCTGAAATTCCAATTTTGTCTGCATTAGATGGTTTGATGGTGTTCCACAGCTGTTGGATGCTCTGTTCTTTGATTCTTTTTTTCCTTTCTGTCACTGTTTGTTTGCTTTTATTTCTAATGACTGATTTCCAAGTTTACTAATTCTTCATTCAGCTGTTTTGAGTCTTCTGAAAAGTCTACCAAAGGCATTATTTATTTGTTGCTGTGGCTTTTATTTCTAGCATTTATATTTGAACTTTTCTTACAGGTTTCATCTTTCATTTGATTTTGCATGTTTTCTACCTTTTCCATTAGATTTTTTTAACAAGTTAATTATTTCAGGTTTTTTTCAAAGACTTCCAGCATCTCATACATGAATGTGGTACTGATGATTGCTTTGTGTCTTAGAACTGTGTTATTTTTGCTTGCTTTTTAATATTTTTTACAGTTTTATTGAAAGGTGAAACTTTGATAGGACAGTAGAAAATTAGGTAAATAGATTTTCTACCTGGAATGAACATGACTTTCTTTCTGCTGGGCCTTAATGCTGGGGTTTGAGTTAATCTAGCTAGGAGTTGGGCTGGGTTTGAGATTTGTTACTATGTGTTTAACATCTGTGCGCCATATACTTCAAATCCCACTATTGGGCATATACCCTGAGAAAACCAGAATTCAAAGACACATGTACCCCAATGTTAATTGCAGCACTATATACAATAGCCAGGACGTGGAAGCAACCTAAATGTCCATTGACAGATGTATGAATAAAGGAGATGTGGAACTTATGTACAATGGAATATTACTCTGCCATATAAATGAAGGAAATTGGGTCATTTGTAGAGATGTGGATGGACCTAGAGTCTGTCATACAGAGTGAAGTAAGTCAGAAAGAGAAAAACAAATACTGTATTTTAACACATATATATATGTGGAATCTATAAAGGGGTATGGATGAATCTATTTGCAGGGCAGGAATAGAGACTCAGATGTAGAGAATGGACGTATGGACATGGGGGGAAGGGGAGGATGTGATGAATTGGGAGACTAGGGTTGATATAAATACACTACTATGTGTAAAATAGTCAGCTAGTGGGAACCTGCTGTATAGCACAGGGAGCTCAGCTCGGTGCTCTGTGATGACCTAGATGGCTGGGATGGGGGTTGGGTGGGAGGGAGGTCCAAGAGGGAGGGGATATATATATATACATATAGCTGATTCACTTCATTGTACAGCAGAAAGTAACACAATATTGTAAAGCAATTATACTCCAATTAAAAAAAAAAATTCCTGCAGCTATACCTGTTGTTCATAGTAGGGGTTGGTTTGCCAGAATAATGTCTGTTGTCTGTTGGACTTCAGGCATGACAGCTGAGTTAAATCTCTTTGTGCTTATTTATTTCTGATTCCTTACTCAACAGCCATTTATGAATGGAAACTTGTTAGCTTGATGATATAGACTAGTGGGGCAGGGGGAAAAGAAAGGATAATCTCTGTTTTTTTCTGAAGCTTCAGTCTTCCGCAGTCACAGTGACCCTGGGTCTTGTGAGTGTGACTTTTACAGTTCTGCCCCTTGCCATGCTGTAGTTTTGGGCACTGTTCATTCTTTTGCCCCTCCTTCAGGATTGTTTCATTCTGTTTCCTTCCCAACTGCTTTGTATTTTCACCAGTGCCCTTCTCCCAACTTATTAATTCTTCTGTGCCATAATGAACATAGTGAAAGGATTCAGGCAGAGATTTGTGTCTGGCCTTCATAGCTTCTCTTTCCCTCCCCCTGGTCGCCAAAACAAAACTTTTTGTAGGATTCTCCCTAAATTTTTATGTGTGCCTATTGCTATCTGCAGAGAGAGAGCCTACAAGTAGGTGGCTATCTCTTCAATTTCTGTAGCCCCAAAGAACTTAACACTATTTTCTAGAACTTGTATTTTACAGACATTTTACTGGTGTCTAGTTATGTTTTCCCCCAGTGAGTACTCATATCACCTTTCTCTTTGCATGCACTAGTCTCTTCTTAGATTCGGGGCCAGTTGTTTGCTCTGCTCTGTAATTGGTTGATAAAATACATCATTATTTCAGTTTAGTCTGGGTTTTATTGTTGCTGTTATTGTAAGGGTGTGAGTGGCGCTCTTTCCAACTCTAAATTCTATAGCAGTAACCAGAAATCCCATTTTGAAAAAAATAGATTTGTTTTTCACAAAATGTTATTTTTACTAACACATAATATAATTTTGTTATTTTACATTAACTAATTTGTGTTTTAAATTTTCTGTTTGAATTATTAAAGAGTAATATGTTAAAATATAACCCACAAAAACAAAAAGCTCTTTTAAGAGATTGAGTGTACAATACTTGTTAAGAGTTTAGAGTACTAAAATCAAAATGTTTTAGAATCTCATTTTTAGACTTAGATGGGAACCAAAGAATACCTCAAGTAAATGAGCAGATTGCCTTTGTGTTTTTGAGTCTTATGTACCCTATTGTGTCTTTGCTTGAGAAAGAGTGAGAACTTTGAAAACATCCCCATTTTCAACTCATGTGAAGAAGGTTATGAATATTGCAGTACTTCTAAGCATAAACTTTAAAGTTGTTAACCTAATTTTTAAGAGTTACCACTGTTTTACTTTGGTCACTGATTTATTTGAAAAAATGTAACAGCTTTGCCTTACACATGATTACAGGGTCCGATGCAAAATGCTACTGCACTGTCTAAAATGAGAAAGAATTTCAAAACATAGGCAGCAGAGCCCTAAACCAAGCATAAGGGGCCCTCTAAGCATGAGGACCTGTTTGAACAGGGCAAACACCATGAAGCCATCTGTGGGCCTAGGCCCACCGTTCCATGGAAGTCTTCACCACATGTTTACTCTTGCTACTAGATATTCCTTTCATTTAATTGTTTTTGTTTTATTTCATGATGTGTTCACCCCTATACTGAGCAGCTACATTTTTATCTTAAAAAACAAGATTTTCCAAAGCTTCACATTAGATTTTCAAAGCAGCTGTCTATATCTAAACATTTTAACATTTTTATGTTTTTTTCTTTTTATCATTCTCTAACCAAGTGCATGTTTTTACACAGCTCTTTCTGATCCTGGAATCTTTCAGAATTGCAGTTATGATGTCCTTTTAAATTCTCCAAGCTGATTTAATGAGGTGGGCTATTGTTAGCTGTAAATTATACATGCAAAGAGAGAAAAAATGGGCTTAAAATACGAGAAAGCATAGATAATGTAAACTATTATATAAATATATAAGCACATGTACTCATATCCCTATGAAATGAATCTTCACAATGAAGAAAAGCAGATACAGATAAAAGCTTCTGTATCGAATAGTATCTATGTGGTCTTCTGTGCACCAAAATACCATATTATCCACTTTCATATCACTTTCAAATTTACAAATCTTGTTCTGCTTATCACAATAGAATATTGTTATTGTTGTCTTGAATATCTTTTCCAATAAACTGTGAACTTCTGTAGGGCAGCTGTGTCTTATTCATGCCTAGCCTAACAAAATGGTTGACGTCTTAACCTAAAGAAGTCAATCAGATAAGTTCAGACAGTGATTTAAACTTATATGCACAGATAGAATTTATTATCTAATGATAAATATTATCAAAACTTTTATATAAAAACTTTTTTATTATAAAAACTACTTTTGCATGTGTTCAGCAAAATTTTTGATTTATAATTACATGTATGGCCTAATAATTAGGACATATTTAAAACATAAATAAAGGATTTAGTGATTAAATTTTGTTTCTGAAGGTATTATATGATGGTGTGATAAAGCATCTCTTGTTTCATCTTCACTTCTAAAGCATGTTCAGAAAATTTTTACTTAGAAGAACATTTCAGGATCTTTAACACTTTTTCAAAGATCTTAGATCTTTTGATCCTCAAACCATTTTCTTTTGAAGTGTCAAACACTGTTGTCAAATTAACTTCTTCAACTATTTACCCGTTTTAATTTTCAAAAAGACTCCTATGTCAATGCCTTGTAGATGATTTGGGCAGTTCTCCAACAACAATTTCATCAACCTCAAGAAATCTTGCATCTTTCTCAAGATCTAAAATGTAAAGTTGGTCTCATTTTCTTTTGCATTTTCACTATACTGTCAGATGTTCTGTGCATCCGAGATTCAGTAAAAGATTGACAGGCAACATCCATCTTGAATAAGTTTTAATGTTAAGTATTTACTGGAGACTCGTTTTTTTTTGTTTTTTGCGGTACGCGGCCCTCTCACTTTTGTGGCCTCTCCCGTTGGGAGCACAGGCTCCGGACGCGCAGGCTGAGCGGCCATGGCTTACGGGCCCAGCTGCTCCGCGGCATGGGGGATCTTCCCGGACCGGGGCACGAACCCGTGTCCCCTGCATTGGCAGGCGGACTCTGAATCACTGTGCCATCAGGGAAGCCCTGGAGACTCATTTTTAAGTAGTTAATTCATTGGTAAATATTTGCCTAATAAAGCAGTTTTTCTTCTTATGAACCTTATAATTCTAGAGACTAATGCATGGTTAGATAATGAGAAGGACTGTATTTGGAAGCTCTAGCTTTTATTCAGTGACAACAAAATTGATATTTTGTTGTATATGGTTCAGAATATTTTCCTTGGAAAAGTGGCATTCATTGTGTTATGTGTGTGTTTATGTATGTTTAGGTATATATTTATGCATATCATACACAAACACACACACACCACACTCACATACTTAGGTTCTGCCCAATTGTCAAAAATCAGTTAATTAGCTAACCAGGCACCTAAGTATCACAGTTATCAAATGGTAATGCATATATCAAGTGAAATATGATCCTTAGCTAGAATTCTAGTTTTAATGAATTCCAGCATTAATCCCATGTGACTCATCTGTCAAGAAGTATGAGAATCAGAACTGTTCCTTTTGTTGCCTTTCACTCACTGTGAAAACAGAGCAAAGAACAGTCCCTTCGGCACATTCATCAAAACTGTGATCAGGCTGATTAAAATGCAGATATACTGGGGCTTATCTTTTATCTGCAGCCCACCAGTGATATCTGATTTATTTGAATCTCATTAACACTCTGTTTCCATGCTTTGTTTACTGTTGTTTGCTGCTGTTACCAGAATCTAATTAAACAAGCACAACTGGAAATTTTGTAGGCACATTTGCTCTATACATTTCTCTGATATCATTTGAAACCTGTCTTCCTACCAGTAATGTACTCCTTAGGCGTAGCATGAGGGCAGAATGGTAATTTTGTGTTGTTCTGCACTGTATTACTTTTGTGTGAGGAATCAAGGATCTTATAAATTTTTAAATTGAACAATACCTTCTATGTGTGATTTGCTTCCATTTCATTTAAAGAATTTGCCACTTGGTATAAAGGCTTCTGATGTCTGAATGACAAAGCCTGCGTTTCATGGAGTATTTATTATTGTTCTGATTTCTCTGGTGATATACACTGTGTATTTCATTTTCTTGTGTGTGTGTGTATTTTTTTTTGTATTTCATTTTTATTGCACACAATTTCACTAGTCTCTTTTCCATTGGGTTTTCCCAGTTTTGTAATTCAGATCTTGGGAAAGTCAGGTTTGCTAAGTGTTCTCTTTTAAAGTCCCATTCCCTTAACCTCACTTCAGGTTTCTCAGTTACTCTACTATATTGTGTTTTCTAGCCATTTCTCTTTTACTCTTTCTAAAAAGAACCACTTAGCTCCCCTACCCCACAAATAAAGAGACAGAGAGTAGAAGAGTAAAATAGAAATATACCAGAGAAATATAAAGTTATTTTCAGTCAAGATCAACTTCTTCATTTTATGTTAATTTTTTTATTACAGAATTCCAAATGGAAATCTTTGAGAGTTAATCTCCTTTGTATTAGCTTCGTGCCTAGGTAGTATTTGGTTCCTTGCCATGAACAGCAGGGAATATTTATTTTTGTGGTTGTGCCCCGCTACTACTCATGTTAACCAAAATAATTGAATTCAAGCCTTAGTAATTGTGAAAGCAATTTGGATATAATCGTATTTCAATTACTGTGATGGGGTAAACTCCAAATTACACCATCTGATGCTTCTAGAGGCATCAATATGAACAATATGAAAAAAAGGAGAATATTTACACCAAATGTGTTTTGAAAAGTTAAAAAGAGAAAAGTAATTATTGTTTGCTTTTTGATGGTAAGTTAAGTATATATCAAATATGACCCAGCAATCCCACTACTGGGCATATATCCTGAGAAAACCATAACTCAAAAAGAGTCATGTACCAAAATGTTCATTGCAGCTCTATTTACAATAGCCAAGAGAACTTGTATATTTATTTTCCTTATACTTTTACTTATGGATACCGTGTGTGTGTCTGATCTTGCCCAGTTGTAAGTACTATTTAATTAATTACATTCTGAAGGTGAAGACCTAACATTTGGTAGTAGGAGAGTGGATGATAGACATTCATATATATTACTTATGTCTATAACTTGGTTCCAACATCTTAGAGGCAAGATTTGGGGATAAATTTTGCTTGTTTTTGGGAGGATAATAATACTTATATGATTCTAGCTACAAAAATAGTAGCATTAATACATAGAGACATTATCTATCTACCTATGTATAATTTATTGAAACATAATAATAGCAAAGTGTTGGCAACAATTTAAATGACCATGGTAAATTACTAAATATAGTAGAGGAATAGAATAGAATACTAAAGAGCATTTCCAAAAAATATTAATGTAGATCTCTATGTACTGGATTAGGGATCTATTCATGATATTTTTGTAAATGAAAAATTAAGTTGATGAATGTTATGTGTCATATTATTCTATTTTGTAAATATATTATGTACAGGTATGTATGTTTTTACATGGAGATGGACTTCTATGACTTGGGTGAGAGAAGACACCAAACTGATAACTGTGGGCGCCTGTGGGGTACATACTTGAAGGAATAGGCAGAATTTTCTTTTTCTAATTTATGTAATTAAAAAGGAGAATGGAGGATTTTAGGTGAGTTTTACTATTTAATAATTTTTAGTCTTTTCCAAAAAGATGATGTAATTGTCATAATCAGTGATACTTCCAGTTATGCTTTCTTGGTGTTAGGCAGTGGTACAGAAGTTTTAGCCTGCATGTGAATATCGTCTATTAATGTTGGTAATTGACAAAGCACATACACTTTATACGTGTTCCCTTGGAGTTCTGATCCAGTTTAGAACAGTGCAGTAGCTTAAATAAGATAAATTATTATTTGCCCCCCTCCACCACAATCTGACAAATCTAGGCTACCAAAGCAGTACTGTTTGATTAGATTATTTAAGGACCCATGTTTCTTCTTTCCTATTGTTCTGGTCTCCCCAGGATGATTGTGTTCTTCAACATAATCAGAATTGGGTGACCTTACATTTGGAAGGATAGAAGACCCAAAGAAACAATTTCCTGTGGGCAGGGGAGGCTCTCAAGTGAGTGCACATTTCATTTCTACTCTCATTCCATTGATGATAACTTGGTCATACGACCACACTTAGACAAAGGGTGTGTGTGTGTGTGTGTGTGTGTGTGTGTGTGTGTGTGTGTATACCCTTTCCCTTACCCTGTCCCTAGACCACCATTTAATGTGTTTTGTGTATATGTTTATATTTGGATATTGTCTTAAATATATATTATTTGTGTCAATTTCTTTCAGTGTATTAGAGTAGATGACTATGTGCTTTAATTAGATGCTAACTACCACAGCATGAAAAAGTACTTCTGTGCATTAGGAAAATGAAATTACAAACGTTAATAAGTAATAAATTCCCCTTACATCTTTAAGGGCCATATCAGTTGAAATGTTGCAAAATACACCAGTTTCCTATCTTATATTCTCATAGGTTTAGTTCTTTCAAAGTTCAAAGAATGATGTCAAATTAATTAGAATCTTCAATCAAAATATCAGTTATACAAATCTACTCACAAGTGCCCCAGCAGTGGTGCTTAGCCAGACATGCTATGAGTGATGTTACTATAGTATACCACAGTTTGTTGTTAAATTACTTATGTCCTGGAATTAGAAAAATAAAATGATCTACTATTTTCTTTAAAATTTTAAAAGTCATCATCCTGGGTCTTTTTATAAGAATATGTGTATTTTTTCAGATTCTTATAAATTATACATCCATACCAGGAAGTGGTACAGTCCGAGTTTTATGGATGCTAATATTTCTTATACAAATACAAATATTATTTTTACCAGATTAGTACAATTCTTTTTGATTTCTATATAATATCTTAACATTTCACTTTCTTTAATTTCATGTATGTAATTACTTTTAACAAGGGGTACCTAATTTAGGTCATTTCCTAGTGATGCATCAGTGAGCATAAATTGCTGTTCAATTGTGTCAGCTCTCATCTCTGAGTCAGTGACCCATAGAACCACTTATACCACAAATGTGAAATGATTCTGTTAACACACAGCAGTTTTCTAGTTTCCTTAATCATTAAAAATGGACATTTAATGTAAGATGTTCCTCATTCTACTCCAGTAACCTATCAAACTAAACTATCTCTCTATTTCACCGCTAAATTTCTTGTCGGTTTCTGCACTGTCTACTGCCCAGTCACATCTCAGTTGTTTGTGACTGAGCTTCTGTCCTGGTAAATATTCTCAAACTGCTCTTTAAAAGATGACTGTTTAGCTAACAAGTAACTTTGGCCCTTTTTCATTCTCAGTCTTAGCTTACAGTCAGTATTGAAGGTAATGTAGTTTAGTGATTAAGCCATGCTCACATAAGCCCGAAATTCAAATTCAGCTTCTCCAGTTTCTAGATATAAAACTTTAGATAATTTATTTAAACTGCCTGAGGCTTGTTACTTCATGTGGCTGATACTAACCTTTTAAAGAGATTGTGTGATTTTAAGTGAGATAAGGTATATTAAGTGCTTGTACAGGATCTGGTATATATTAACAATCACTTTTAATACTAGACATGATTTCCATTCTCAGGATTCCTTGTTTTTAAATTGAAGTCTAGTTGATTTACAATATTATATTAGTTTAAGGTGTATAGCATAGTGATTCAGTATTTTTACACATTATATTGCATTAAAAGTTATTACAATTAAAAAATAATGGCTACAATTCCCTGTGCTGTATAATATATTCTTGTTGTTTATTTTTTACATAGTAGTTTGTATCTCTTAATCCCATACCCCTGTTTTTCCTTTCCCCTCTTCACTCTCCCCACTGGGAATCACTAGCTTGTTTTCTATGTTTGTTTCTCTTTTGCTATATACATTCATTTTATTTTTTGTATTCCACATATAAGTGATATCATACAGAATTTATCTTTCTCTGTCTGACTTATTTCACTAAGCAAAATATACTCTAGATCCATCCACGTTGCTGCAAATGGCAGAATTTCATTGTTTTTTATGGCTTAGTAATACTGCATTGTATATATATACCGCATCTTCTTTATCCATTTGTTGATGGACATTTGTTTTGCTTCCATATCTTGGGTCTTGCAAATAGGGCTGCTGTGATCACTGAGATGCATATATCTTTTTGAATTAGTATTTTTGTTCTTTTTCCGAATGTATACCCAGCAGTGGAATTGCTGAATCATATGGTAGTTCTATTTTTAGTTTTTTGAGGAACCTCCATATAGGTTTCCTATAGTGGCTGCACCAATTTACATTTCCACTGACAGTTTACAGTGGTTCCCTTTCCTCTACATCCTTGCCAGTGTGTTGTTATTTGTAGACTTTTGTTTTGCGGTACGTGGGCCTCTCACTGTTGTGGCCTCTCACGTTGTGGAGCACAGGCTCCGGACGTGCAGGCCCAGCGGCCGTGGCTCACGGGTCCACCTGCTCTGCGGCATGTGGGATCTTCCCGGACCGGGGCACGATCCCGTGTCCCCTGCATCGGCAGGCAGACTCTCAACCACTGCACCACCAGGGAAGCCCTGTAGACTTTTTTTTGTTTTGTTTTGTTTGTTTGTTTTGCAGTATGCGGGCCTCTCACTGTTGTGGCCTCTCCCATTGCGGAGCATAGGCTCCAGATGCACAGGCTCAGCGGCCATGGCTCACAGGCCCAGCCGCTCCATGGCATGTGAGATCTTCCCTGACCGGGGCACGAACCCATGTCCCCTGCGTTGGCAGGCGGACTCTCAACTACTGCGCCACCAGGGAAGCCCCCTGTAGACACCATTCTGACAGGTGGGAGGTAATATCTTATCGTGTTTTGATTTGCATTTCTCTAATGCTTAGAATTGCTGAGCAGCTTTTCATGTGCTTGATAGTCTTGCCTCTTTATTGTGGATTAATTGAGCATTGGTGCATGCGTTTATTTCTGGGCTCTCCGTTTTGTTCCATTGATCTATGTGTTTGTTTTTGTGCCAGTAACATGCTGCTTTGATTACTGTAGCTTCATAGTGCAGTCTGAAGTCTGGGAAGGTGATACCTCCAGCTTTGTTCTTTTTTCTCAAGATTTCTTTGGTAATTTGGGGTCTTCTGTGTTTCCATATGAATTTTCGGATTATGTTTTCTAGTTCTGTGAAAAATGTCATGGCTACTGCCTCAGGGCAAGCCAGTGTAGGCTTGGTCCTCAAAAGTGGTGTCCAGGGTTCTCACTGCCCAGTGGTCCTCCAGCCAGCCAAGGGGGCCTGTCTCCCTTGTGTAAGGTCCCAGGACTGGAGTTCCCAATCTGTGGATTTCACAGCTCACTTCTCAGAGCAGATCTCTGCCCATATATTCTCCCTTTTCCCCTGAGTCCCTCTCCAGGGGCATTGGTCCAGAGCTAATTACTTTTATTCCCTTCTTACCCAAGTATGTGTGGATCTTTCTTACAGTCTTGGCTGTACAGAAGTCTTTCTGCCAGTTTCCAGTTAGCTTTCAGTGAGAATTATTCCACATGTAGATGTATTTTTGATGTTTTGTTGGGGTGGAGGGGTTGAGTTCCATGTCCTCCTACTCTGCCTTCTTGATAAGTGTCCCCTATTCTCAGTATTCTTGATCTGTCATTTTCTGTGAATTTTATATCATGCTCATCCTACTTCTCTGATTATTTCTTAATCTCTTCAGTTGTTATTTCTTCCTCCCGTTTCTTATATTTACATATTCCTCAACATTTTTACCTGTCCATAGGTTGCCCTTGGTGATCTTATCCTCCCTCCTTGCTATGGACTGCATATTTGCCATCCACCCCCCTTCATATATTGAAACTCTACTCCCCAAGTGACAGTGTTTGGAGATAGAGCCTTTGGGAGGTAATTAGATCATGAGGTTATACCCCTCATGATGGGATTAGTGCCTTTATTAAAAGCCTTATAAAAATTAGTGCTTCTCTTTCTACTCTCTGTCATGTGAGGATACAATGAAAAGATTGTCATCTGCAAACCAGGTAGCAGCCTCTCACCAGACAGTGAATTTATCCTCACTTTGATCTTGGACTTCCCAGTCTCCAGAACTGTTAGAAATAAGTTGTTGTTTAAGCGACTCAGTTTATGGTGTTTTGTTTTAGTAGCTGACAAAAATACTCTTGGAATCAAAAATCTCTTCTTGATTCTGATCATTTGAATTCTAGACTATAAACTTCTAGGCATACCTACTCTGAAGATAATCTTTTAAATTTCATATTTCCTTCAGAATATTTTAAAGTATCTTTCTGATATCTCAGTTTCCACATGCTTCAGTCTGACTTCATCTGTTTCCTAATCCTGCTCTAATTATCCTCAAATTTCAGTTAGTGCTACTTCTGTACTCATAGTCACTCTAACTTTTGATTGTGTTGTAATCTTCCACAGTTAATCATTTGCATTATAACATGAATTTTACCTTCAGTATAACTCTAGTCACTCCTGTATATTCACTTTGTCATACTGTAACTTATGTCCTTAGTATTGTCTTCTGACTTTCAGCATCTCCTACATCCTTTTGCATTGATGACAGATTAAACCTCTGTATCTACAGTCTACAAAGATTCAGTTGATTTCCCAGTCATTAATTAACATACTGATTCAGTCTTAGCTATCTTATCATCAGTAACTGATACTCAATGTTAATCACTGGAAATAAGTTAAAAGCAAAAAAAAATTAAATTATTTCAGATGAAAGGGAGCAGGATGATGAATTATCTAAAAATTGTTTTACATGAAGTTCTTGGGAATGTTTTACCTGGATAGGAAAGTCATAGGTGGTATAACAATTTTTTACACAGAGTACATCAGAAAGTATACTTCTAGTAAAGTGGTACTATCCAGACATAACTCTACATTAAAAATAGTATTTCTACAGAAATCATAGAAAAATCGTTATTGAAACAAACAGATACTTCTTAAATGATCAAAAATATTGTCAGTCTCCAAAGTTATGATATTCCCTTCCCTGCAGGTGGTTAATTAGAACATATATGAACACTATTAAGGGGATCAAAAAAATACTTGTTTTGAGAATTTATGAAATTTTTATTTGGTTAAGGAATCACTAAAATTTTATTCATATAGGTAGAGGCTAAGAATCCTGTGGTTAGTCATATGTTGATTTAATATATCAGTTTAAATTACTAATAGTCATTTTGATGGTTGAAAGCATTGACTAAAAGAAATAGATGCAGTTATGTTATACTTATTATAATACGTAATATATGATTATTATAACTGTAAGTATGGTGTGGTCCATATGTCTATTGGCTGTTTTATCTTGAATGTTGATAAATAGTACAGATGTAGGAAGGGACAGATAATGGGAACTGATAGATTTAGATATAAATATAATGTTTCACTCTAATTTCATGAACTGAAATATTTTTTGTAAATGTTCAGAATAAAGGAAAATGCATTAAAGACAGCATTGAAAGTGAAAAGGACAAAACAAGGACTTTGTTTTTCACAGTCCCTGTTAAAGTGTAAATTCACTAAGAGGGCTGATACCTTAAACTTTGTCAGCTAACACCTTGGGTTTCAGCTATCATCTTAATTATCAGCTAACACTTTAGCAGAGAATAGCAGCCATGTGCAGCCTGCCCTTGGGAGTCCAGGAAGGAAAAGGTGAGATGTTACGGGAGGCAAATGAAACTGAATCTGAAGAGAAGAGGTGCCAAAGATTACGAAACCTACTGCATTTTTTTCTGACGGCCAGCTTGCCATCTAAAATACCTTACTCTCAAGAACAAAAATTATTCCTGAGATGTCTAAAGTTAAGTACAGCTATCTGAAGTTAAGTATAGCAGGAAAGGATTTTGTGTTCTTCCCCAATACATTTTCATCCCCTTTACTTCTCATTCTTCAGAGAGAGGTTGATACATAATTATTCATAAATGTTTGCTATGAGAGAAAGGTGCTATTAACAAGAGGAAAACCTTTTTGATGCTCCATTGTGAAGAATTTTAAATACTTATGAATGATATTTATATTGCCATAAAAAAATCCATGAATATTCTTTAGTTTGAAGTCAAGAAAAAAATACCACCATGAATATGGGGATATCATAGCTAACCACCAGGATAGAGCAAGGAGGAGGGGGAATCAGAAACAGAACAAAAGAGACTCTGATTAAAATTATGATAGAACAAAGGGACAAAAAAGTTAAAAAGAAAGGACAGCTTATCCATCCACATGGATTCAGTTGTGGGGGAAAACTTTTTTTTAAATACTTGGCTCTGTCATCTGAAATACGCTTTTTAATATACCTAAGAATAAAATAACGTAATCTTTGGTAAATAAATGCAACCCATTATTCAGATGTGGGATATAACTTCAATGTTATATATGTAAGCTTTTATTTGACTTGTTTTCTTTTATTTATTTTTTCTGTCTAATGTTTACACTGAGGTACAATTTAAAGTTAAATGTACTGATCTGTGTTTTGCAAATGCATGCACTCATGGAAATTACTCATAGAAAGTACCTTAACCCTAACCCAAGAGGTCATCATTGTTCTGATTTCTTTCAGTGTTTATCAGTCTTGCTGGTTTTACAGCTTCATATAAGTGGAATCATACTGTTCATATAAGTACACTTTTCTGTCTGGCTTCTTTCGATTAGGGAGTTAAAAAAAAGAGTTTGAGATAGATCAGTTGTGTTGCATATATATTGAGTTTTTATTTTTGTTGCTGAGTAGTATCTCATTCTTATGGATAAAACACAATTTGTTTAACCATGCCCTGCTCATGGGCATTTGAATTATTTCATTTTTGACTGTTATCGATAAAGCTTCTCAGGACATTCACATATAAGTTTTATTTTCGTTTCTCTTGACTATAAATGTAAACACACACACGCACACACACACACACACACACACATATTGCTTAGTCATAGGGTAGAAGTTTGTTTTATGAAAACATTTTTATACTGGTTTCTGAACTGTTTATATCATTTTACACATACACCAACAACATGAGTTTCAGTTGCTCCAAATCAGTCTTTTTAAATGCGGTACTCCATTGAGTATGAAGTGGTATCTCAGTTTGGTTTTACTTTGTATTTTTCTTGTGACTAGTAATACTGAACTCTTCTCCATGGGTTTATTGGCCATAAGTATATTTACTTTTGCAAAGAAAATTTTCAGGTCATTTGCCAACTTTTAATTGTTTTTTTTTTTTTTTTTATTAGCAAGTTAGAGAAATGCTTTATATATCCTGGATACAAATCCTTCAGCTGGAATATTTAAACATTTTCTCCCAGTGTCTTACCTGTTAGTTTTATTAAAGGTATCTTTTGATGAGCAGTATATTGTATTTTGCTGAAGTTTATTGTGTCAATTTTTATTTTGTTGGTAGTATTTTCTGGGTAATGCCTGCACTTTTCCATAGAATATGAAATCTTCTCTACAAAGATAGGAAAGATTTTGTCATACCTTTTTTCTATAATGTTTATAATTTTAGTATTTACATTTTTGTTTACTCCATTTTTAATTAGTTTTTATATATGGTGTAAGGGATGGATAAAGGTTCCTTTTTTATCTGTAGAGAGCACTATTTGTTGGAATGTCTCTTCTCTTCACATTAAAAGGCTCTGGTGCCGTTGGTGATAAATCAATTGATTGTATACAAGTAGAACTACTTCTGGGTAGTCTGTTATATCTCATGGAATAATTTATTTCTGTACCAACATTACACTCTCTTATTTACTGTAACATTATAGTACATCTTGAAATAAGGTAGTATAGTTTATCCAGTGTTGTTCTTTTTCAAGATTATGTTGGCTGTGTAAATGCCTTGCCTTTTCATATAAATTTTAGAACTAGTTTTATTTATCTTGAAAAATGCCTCCTATTACTTTTTTCTCAAATTTCATTGGATATAAAAATCTATTATGGACGGGGGACCTTCAAGATGGCGGAGGAGTAAGATGTGGAGATCACCTTCCTCCCCACAACTACATCAAAAATACATCTACATATGGAACAACTCCTACAGAATACCTACTGACCTCTGGCAGAAGACCTCAGATTTCCCAAAAGGCAGGAAACTCCCCATGTACCTGGGTAGGATAAAAGAAAAAAAGAAACACAGAGACAAAAGAATAGGGATGGGACCTGCACCTCTGGGAAGGAGCTGTGAAAGAAGAAAAGATTCCACACACTAGGAAGCACCTTCACTGGTGGAGAACGGGGGGTGAGGGGGGAAGCGTTGGAGCCATGGAGGAGAGTGCAGCAACAGGCGTACAGAGGGCAAAGTGGAGAGATTCCCGCACAGAGGATCAGTGCGTACCAGCACTCACCCGCCCGAGAGGCTTGTCTGCTCACCTGCCACGGTGGGTGGGGCCTGGGAGCTGAGGCTGGGGATTCGCAGGTCAGATCCCAGGGAGAGGACTGGGGTTGGCTGTGTGAACACAGCCTGAAGGGGGCTAGTGCGCCACAACTAGCCAGGAGGGAGTCTGAGAGAAAGGCTGGAACTGCCTAAGAGGCAAGACACTGTTATTGCCAGCTGCGCAAAGAGAGGGGATTCAGAGCAACGCCTAAACGAGCTCCATAGACAGGCATGAGCCACGGCTATCAGCATGGACACCAGAGACGGGGATGAAACACTAAGGCTGCTTTTTCTTAGCACCAAGAAGCCTGTGTGCAAGCACAGGTCACTATCCACACCTCCCCTTCTGGGAGCCTGTGCAGCCCGCCACTGCCAGGGTCTCATGATCCAGGTACAACTTCCCCTGGGAGAACACATGGTGTGCCTCTGTCACTTGTAAAGTCACGCTGACTTCTACCACCGCAGGCTCTCCCCACATTCCGTACCCCTCCATCCCCCTGGCCTGAGTGAGCCAGAGCCCCCTAATCAGCTGCTACTTTAACCCCGTCGCATCTGGGCAGGGAACAGATGCCCTCAGGCGACCTACATGCAGAGACGGGGCCAAATCCAAGCTGAACCCCAGGAGCTGTGTGAACAAAGAAGAGAAAGGGAAATTTCTCCTAGCAGCCTCAGGAGCAGCAGATTAAATATCCACAATCAACTTGGTGTACCCTGCATCTGTGGAATACCTGAATAGACACTGAATCATCCCAAAATTGAGGCAGTGGACTTTGGGAGCAACTGTAGACTTGGGGTTTGCTTTCTGCATCTAATTTGTTTCTGGTTTTAGGTTTATCCTAGTTTAGTATTTACAGCTTATCATTGGTAGATTTGTTTATTGATTTGGCTGCTCTCTTCCTTTTTTTTATATATATGTATATATTTTTTCCTTTTTCTCTTTTTGTGAGTGTGTATGTGTTTGCTTCTTTGTGTGATTTTGTCTGTATAGCTTTGCTTTTACCACTGTCCTAGGGTTCTCTCTATATGTTGTCAGGGGTTTTTTTGGTAATTTTTTTATTTTTAAGTATAGTTTTTAGTGCTTGTTATTATTGGTGGAATTGTTCATTGTTTTGGTTGCTCTTTTCTTTCTCTTTTTATATTTTAATCAGTTTTAAATTTTTTTAACAACTTTATTTTATTTTTTCTTTCTTTCTTTTGTTTTTCTCAACCGTTTCTTCTGAGCTGTGTGGCTGACAGGGTTTGGTGCTCCAGCTGGTTGTCAGGCATGAGCCTCTGAGGTGGGAGAGCCAAGTTCAGGACATTGGTCTACCAGAGAACACCCAGCCCCATATAATATCAAATGACAAAAGCTTTCCTAGAGATCTCCCTCTCAATGCTAAGGCCCAGCACCATTCAGTGACCAGCAAGCTACAGCACTGGACACCCCATGCAAACGACTATTAAGACGGGAACACAACCTCACCCATTAGCACAGAGGCTGCCTAAAATCATATTAAGTTTATAGACACCCCAAAACACACCACTGGACATGGTACTGCCCACCAGAAAGATAACATCCAGCCTTATCCACAGAATACAGGCACCACTCCCCTCCCCCAAGAAGCCTACACAACCCACAGACCCAACCTTAACCTCTGGGGGCAGACACCAAAAACAAAAAGAACTACGAATCTGCAGCCTGCGAAAAGGAGACCTGAAATGCAGTAAGTTAAGCAAAATGAGAAGACAGAGAAATACACAGAGAATGAAGGAGCAAAGTAAAAACCCACCAGACCAGACAAGAGGAAATAGGCAGTCTACCAGAAAAAGAATTCAGAATAATGATAGTAAAGATGATTCAAAATCTTGGAAATAAAATTGGGAAAACACGAATGTTTAACAAGGACCTAGAAGAACTAAAGAGCAAACAAACAATGATGAACAACACAATAAATGAAATTAAAATTTCTCTAGAAGGAATCAATAGCAGAATAATTGAGGCAGAAGAATGGGTAAGTGACCTGTAAGATAAAATAGTGGAAATAACTACCACAGAGGAGAATAAAGAAAAAAAGAATGAAAAGAATTGAGGACAGTCTCAGAGACCTCTGGGAAAACATTAAATGCACCAAAATTCGAATTATAGGGGTCCCAGAAGAAGAGAAAATGAAAGGGACTGAGAAAACATTTGAAGATATTTTAGTTGAAAACTTCCCTAATATGGGAAAGGAAAGGGTCAATGAAGTCCAGAAAGCACAGAGAGTCCCATACAGGATAAATCTAAGGAGAAGCACGCCAAGACACATTAATCAAACCATCAAAAATTCAATGCAAAGAAAAAATATTAAAAGCAGCAATGGAAAAGCAACAAATGACATACAAGGGAATCCCCATAAGGTTAACCGCTGATCTTTCAGCAGAAACACTGCAAGTCAGAAGGGAGTGGCAGGACATATTTAAAGTGATGAAAGGGAAAGACCTACAACCAAGATTACTCTACCCAGCAAGGATCTCATTAAGGTTCAACAGAGAAATTAAAACCTTTAAAGACAAGCAAAAGTTAGAGTTCAGCACCACCAAACCAGCTTTAAAACAAATGATAAAGGAACTTCACTAGGCAGGAAACACAAGAGAAGGAAAATACCTACAATAAGAATCCCAAAACAATTGAGAAAATGGTAATCGGAACATACATATCGGTAACTTAAAATGTAAATGGATTAAATGCTCCAACCAAGAGACACAGACTGGGTGAATGGATACAAAAACAGGATGCATATATATGCTGTCTACAAGAGACCTACTTCAGACCTAGGGATGCATACAGACTGAAAGTGAGGGGATGGAAAAAGATATTCCAGGCAAATGGAAATCAGAGGAAAGCTGGAGTAACAATTCTCATATCAGACAAAATAGACTTTAAAATAAAGAATGTTACAAGAGACAAAGAACGACACTACATAATGATTAAGGGATCAATCCAAGAAGGAGATATAACAATTGTAAATACTTATGCACCCAACATAGGAGCACCCCAATATGCAAAGCAAATGCTAACAGCCATAAAAGGGGAAATCAACAGTAAGGCAATAATAGTAGGGGACTTTAACACCCCACTTTCACCAATGGACTGATCATTCAAAATGAAAATAAATAAGGAAACACAAGCTTTAAATGATACATTAAACAAGATGGACTTAAGTGATATTTATACGACATTCTATCCAAAAACAACAGAAAACACTTTCTTCTCAAGTGGTCATGGAACATAAATCGTACCTTGGGTCCCAAATCAAGCCTTGGTAAATTTGAGAAAATTGAAATCGTATCAAATATCTTTTCCAACAACAATGGTCTGAGACTGGATATCAATTACAGGGAAAAGTCTGTAAAAAATTCAAACACATGGAGTCCTAACAGTACGCTACTAAATAACCAAGAGATCACTGAAGAAATCAAAGAGGAAATAAAAAACTACCTAAAAACAAATGACAATGAAAACACGACAACCCAAAACGTATGGGATGCTGCAAAAGCAGTTCTGAGGGAAGTTTCTTGCAATACAATCCTAACTCAGGTAACAAGAAATATCTCAAATAAACAACCTAACCTTACACCTAAAGCAATTAGTGACAGAAGAACAAAAGACTCCCAAAGTTAGCAGAAAGAAAGAAATCGTAAAGGTCAGATCAGAAATAAATGAAAAAGAAGGAAACAATAGCAAAGATCAATAAAACTAAAAGCTCGTTCTTTGAGAAGATAAACAAAATTGATAAACCTTTAGACAGAGTCAACAAGAAAAAAAGGGAGAAGAGTCAAATCAATAGAACTAGAAATGAAAAAGAAGAAACAACTGATACTGCAGAAATACAAAGGATCATGAGGGATTATGACAAGCAACTCTTTGCCGATAAAATGGACAACCTGGAAGAAATGACAAATTCTTAGAAAAGCACAACCTTCCAAGACTGAACCAGGAAGAAAAGGAAATGTAAACAGACCAATCACAAGCACTGAAATTGAAAGTGTGGTTAAAAATCGTCCAGCAGGCCTTCCCTGGTGGTGCAGTGGTTGAGAGTCCGCCTGCTGATGCAGGGGACACGGTTTGTGCCCCAGTTTGGGAAGATCCCACATGCCGCGGAGCGGCTAGGCCTGTGAGCCATGGCCACTGAGCCTGCATGTACGGAGCCTGTGCTCCACAATGGGAGAGGCCACAACAGTGAGAGGCCTGCGTACCGTAAAAAAAAAAAAAAATCCAACAAAGAAAAGCCCAGGACCAGATGGTTTCACAGGCGAATTCTATCAAACATTTAGAGAAGAGCTAACACCTGTCCTTCTCAAACTCTTCCAAAATATAGCAGAGGGAGGAACATAGATGCAAAAATTCTCAACAAAATACTAGCAAACAGAATCCAACAGCACATTAAAAGGATCATACACTATGATCAAGTGGGGTTTATCCCAGTAATGCAAGGATTCTTCAACATATGCAAATCAATCAGTGTGATAAACCAAATTAACAAATTAAAGGAGAAAAAACATATGATCATGTCAATAGATGCAGAAAAACCTTTCTTCAAAGTTCAACACCCAGTTATGATATAAACCCTCCTGAAAGTGGGCATACAGGGAACCTACCTCAACATAATAAAGGTCATATATGGCAAACACACAGCCAACATCGTTCTCAGTGGTGAAAAACTGAAACGATTTCTACTAAGATTAGGAAGAAGACAATGTTGCCCACTCTCACCAGTGTTATTCAACATAGTTTTGGAAGTTTTAGCCACAGCAGTCAGAGAAGAAAAAGAAATGAAAGGAATCCAAATCAGAAAAGAAGAAGTAAAACTGTCACTGTTTGCAGATGACATGATACTATACATAGAGAATCCTAAAGATGCTACTGGAGAATTACTAGAGCTAATCAATGAATTTGGTAAAGTAGCAGGATAGAAAATTAACGCACAGAAATCTCTTGCATTCCTATACATTAATGATGAAAAATCTGAAAGAGACATTAAGGAAACACTCCCATTTACTATTGCAACAAAAAGCATTAAATAGCTAGGAATAAACCTACCTAAGGAGACAACAGACCTGTATGCAGAAAATTATAAGACACTGATGAAAGAAATTAAAGGTGATGCAAACAGAGAGATATACCATGTTCTTGTATGGAAAAAATCAGCATTGTGAAAATGACTCTACTACCCAAAGCAATCTACAGATTCAATGCAATCCCTGTCAAACTACCAATGGCATTTTTCACAGAACTAGAACAAAAAAATTCACTATTTGTATAGAAACACAAAAGACTGCAAATAGTCAAAGCAATCTTGAGAAAGAAAAATGGAGCTGGAGGAATCAGGCTCCCTGACGTCAGACTATACTACAAAGCTACAGTAATCTAGGCAGTATGGTACTGGCACAAAGAGAGAAATATAGATCTATGGAACAGGATAGAAAGCCCAGAGATAAACCCACGCACTTTTTGTCACCTTTCTTTGATAACGGAAGCAAGAACATACAATGGGGAAAAGGCAGGCTCTTCGGTAAGTGGTGCTGTGAAAACTGGACAGCTGCATGTAAAAGAATGAAATTAGAACACTCTCTAACGCCATACACAAAAATAAACTCAAAATTGATTAAAGACCTAAATGTAAAGCCAGACACTGTAAAACTGTTAGAGGAAAACATACGCAGAACACTCTATCACATAAATCACAGCAAAATCCTTTTTGACCCACCTTCTAGAGTAATGGAAATAAAAACAAAAATAAACAAATGGACCTAATGAAACTTAAAAGCTTTTGCACAGCAAAGGAAACCATAAACATGATGAAAAGACAACCCTCAGAATGGAAGAAAATATTTGCAAACAAAGCCACTGACAAAGGATTAATGTCCAAAATATTCAAGCAGCTCATGCAGTTCTATATCAAAAAAACAAAAAACCCAATCCAAAAATGGGCAAAAGACCTAAATAGACATTTCTCCAAAGAAGATATACAGATTCCCAATAAACACATGAAAGGATGCTCAACATCACTAACCATTAGAGAAATGCAAATCAACACTACAATGAGGTATCACCTCACACTGGTCAGAATGACCATCGTCAAAAAATCTACAAACAATAAATGCTGGGGAGGGTGTGGAGAAAAGGGAACCCTTTGGCCTTGTTTGTGGGAATGTAAATTGATACAGCCACTATGGAAAACGGTATGGAGGTTCCTTAAAAAACTAAAAATAGAACTACCATACGACCCAGCAATTCCACTACTGGGCATATACCCTGAGAAAACCATAATTCAAAAAGAGTCATGTACCACAGTGTTCATTGCAGTTCTCTTTACAATTGCCAGGATATGGAAGCAACCTAAGTGTTCATCAACAGATGAATGGATAAAGAAGTTGTGGCACATATATGCAATGGAATGTTACTCAGCCATAAAAAGAAATGAAATTGAGTTATTTGTAGTGAGGAGGATGAACCTAAAGACTGTGATACAGAGTGAAGTAATGGAAGAGTGGTTATCTAAATATTAGGTTTTCTATTTGATGAGCATTTATTTAGGTCCTCTTGCATTTATCTTACCAATGTTCTGTAAGTTTTAGTGCAGAGTTACTTTATAAATTTTGTTGAGCTTATCTCTAAACACTTTTGCTTTACTTTCTGGTACTTTTAAATTTACTTTTATAGTTCTTCCTTGATTTTTTAAATGTTGACATTATATTCTCCAAATTTGCTGAATGTAATTATTAGCTTTAACATTTTTGTAGATTAGTTAAAATAATGTATGTGAATTATTAGGCTATCTGATTCTAGAGATCTAATTTTTGTTTCTAATTTTTGTGCCCTCTAATACATTTCTTATTACCCTTTTTCATTAAATCAGACAGTTACTTTGAATCTGCTTGTCCAGATACACAGCTATCTATGTCTTTTATGTATTATTGTCTTCAAATATTTTGCAACTGAGATTTGATCTTCCTATTGGAGCCACTGTTTTGGGGAAATTTTCTTTCTTTTCATTGTGTGGCAGAAATTTTGATTTCTACTACTATGAATACTGAGTTTTTGTGTATTGTTGTACATGAGTTGGTTCTGAATTATGAAAAAAATTTAAATTTATAAAAATTTTAGTAGGCCCATTCTTGTTATTAGTGTGTAGTGTCTTTAAAAAGGATGATAAGCATGCAGATTGATGGAGGATGCTACTTTTTAAAACGTTCAGTTTGGGGGAGATAAAGGTCAGAAATCCACTTTGTGACATTATTTATGCACATTTAGGACAACCTATGGGCATATAAATTTTAAAATTGGATGTGTAAGTCTGGAGATTATCAAAATAATTTTTAAATACTCCTTGTTTAAGTTGTTTTCAAGTAAATATTTGGTATCATTAGAAAATTATATTTAATATTACATCCTGAAGAGTTATGTTTATCTATATTGTAGTTGTACATAAGTTTAAAATTTTATACTTTTTATAGGAAAAGTATGTTTATTGACATTGAAATTAGGAAATTTCTCAGATTCAAGATTTTTTACTTAATACTTGCAAGTATTTGGAAGTGCCACAATACCTGGAAATTGCAACTTGCAGACAATGAAATATTTCTCTAGTTCATCTATGATGCTTGTTCATCTAGGATTTTTTAATGGCGTTAGAATTTTTATCATGCTGTACTACTCAAAATTAAGAAATAAACAACGTTCAGTCAAGATGTTGGACTCCTGAGAGAGTCTGGGGTTGAACCCTGCTTTTTCACTTAGAAATGTAACCAGAGGTAATTTCTTAATAACTCATAACTCAGTTTCCCTGTCTACATCAAAGGGTTACTATGAACCTTAAATGAGTTAATACTTTTGAAGTACTTAAAACAGTGTCTGGCACCGCAGAAGCAAAATTTGTGTTTAATAAATTTAATAATACTTCTGAATATTACCATTCATATGGTTAGAAAATAGTAATAGTTTTTATTTCTAAGAAATGGCATTCATTTTTATTATTTCATGAAATAGTAATATCGTTTTAGAAACTGCTGCAACTTACTATATTCTTTTACTGAGTCTCACCACTTATTGGGCTGAAAAGTAAGTTTAAAAATAATGCTGACATTTGATAAGCATCTTCTCTGTGCGAAGCATATTTTATGTCTGTCGACAATCCTATGAGATGAATTCTATGAGCCCCATGTTACATGTGAAGAAACTGAGTCTTTGAAAGACAAATTACTTCTTGCCAAGGTCACAAAGTCATAACGTCAAAAGTGAATTCAAGCTGTATGACTCCACATCTTAAGGCATGTACCTTGACTTTCCAGGTATCATATTCAGGCAACTAATATTCAAACTATAACAGTAACTTGTAAGTAATGTTAGAGCTCAGAAATTTTATTTTACTCAAATCTTGTGTACCCGAAAATTCAAAGAAGTAATCCTTTAGAAGCAAAATTCTGCAACCAAAAAGAAGATAAGGGAGGTTGGAAAGTATTATCTGATTCTCTCACACCTATTAACACCTATAAACCCTGCCAGCAGTCTTTTAATATATATTATGAAGTGTATGAGTAACTGATAAATGTAAAACTCTATGAAACTTTTTTGTATACGTTTATAGTGCCCTGGTCTCAAGGTATAGTATACATATATAACAAACGCTTTTTATTCACAAAACTTTTACCAGTATCTGTGGATTTCAAAAATCAAATGTAAAATCCAGTTTATGAGAAAACTATTTATCCAGTGTGTATTTGGTATTCACCCTTCCCAGTCATCATCCCAGTGACACAGGTAAGAAAACATATATATTAGTATTCGTGCTTTACTTTTTGAAAAGTGGATTGTCATGTATGTCTTTCCCTCACCCTTGATTTAAAAAAAAATATTCAAAGTATTGTTCAAATACTTGGAAGATAACATTAGATTTACCTTGCAGAAGCAATGAGATTAGATTTTCCATATCATGAAAATTGTCATTATTGAGAAATGTGTAAATTTTTCAAGACCCTTCAAAATTATTTTTGATCTAAATAACTAAGGAACTTCTCAGTATACTGAAATTTTACAGTATTTATTTCCTCTTTTAAAAGACATGCATTATCAACTAAAATCATAAGAGATAAAACTATATATGATATTACAGCCAATGTGGCTTTATTACCACTTGGAGTGTTTAATAGCATTATTAATTAAAAATTAAATAATTTATTTTTCACTTACTCCACTTTTCTTTTAAATGAATATTGGATGTCACAGATAAATTATTTGTTTCACATGATTTCTCTTACTTTGAAACAGTGTTTTATTTTTTATACAAACTTTGATTTTAATCTAAAATTCTCAATCCTCATTATGGAGTCCTAAGGTAAACGAGTATTAGTGTAGACCTCTAGGGGTAAAATACTTAATGTTATCTTTAAAATATTAAGTATTCTTAAGGATACTAAGAGGATGGTACTTATTACTAAGAGGTACACATGAGGATGTGTACTTACTAAGAGGTACAGATGGGTGTCTATTCAAATAGAAGCCTGGTGGTCTCAGTTACCTCTGTTAACACCAAGCCTCTGGCCTGTTAGCCATTCATGATCACCTAATTCAAATAAGGTGACTTAATTATTAATGAAGGATATTTAAATCCAACCATAAAATATATTTAGATCTCTCTGCCTTGAATATTTTCTCTCCTTTTCTACCTCACCCATCTGTCTAGAAGTCTGACCTTAAATGTCACATTTTAAATGTCACTGTCATGAGAGACACTTCACTCACTGTCACCTCCAGATCCTCTGCACCTGCAGCCTTGATAGACATTGTCTTATTTGTTGACTTGTTTACTTCAAATTCTTTATTAGCACTTAAGCATGGCTGAAATTTAAAACTTACTCATGCAACTATTTGTTTACTATATGTCCCCTATGTAAGTCCCATGAGAGAGGGGGCCCGTTCTTACTTTTGTCTTATTCAGAACTTCATGGTATTTGATTTCTTAGTAAGTTTTTTTGAATAAATATTGAATCAACTGAAAAAAATCATTTGAGAAGACCTAAACAAGACTATTTGTGAACTATTTGAGGGATTTCCACACAAATTACAGCTGCAGATATAACTAATTAGTTTCATGTATAACTAATTACTGTGGAGATAATAACATATGTCCTTATTTGGTCTTTAATCTGTTCTCACAATCTTCTAGCCACTAATAGGTAAATACAATTCTCAGTTCTGTTTCTAGTTTCCTTCCTGTCCCCTTACCTACATTATGTATTTTTTTTCATCTCACAGTGATTCTTTCCATTTGATTAAAGAGATTCTGTGACTCACTTTGCATTTACAGTTTTTAATTTCTTCTAAATGTAAACTCAAAGATGCAGAAAATGTAACATTTTGAAATGTTTGCCTTGGTTTTGTTTTTCGTAATTTATCTAAATTTCTGTTTTGAAACCCTGTTGGTGGCAGATGTGTAACCACATAGCAATTTGATGAATCCCTTTTGCTGTGAACTGGATACAGATTGTGGGGTGGGGTGCTTACAAATATGCATATAGGCACATCTATATTATGATCATCATTTGTGCATGCTGACTTTGACTGATATCATCTCTGGCATTCTAGTTTGGGGCCATGTGTGTGCTATAGTAGCCCTTTGTCAAAGGCCTGTGAATCTCACCTTTATACTACATCTTCTGGGAAGATGGGAATATGTCTGTACAGCACAAGCATTATTCTACTGCTACTTTTCCATGATGACTTCTGAAGAGCTCCCGGAGGCAGGGTTTAGGTTTTTGCCTTCTCTGATATACCAATACCTAATATTTTCTTGCTTCCTTCCTGACTCGTCATGCTCACTCTAGTATTCTTTTATTGCAAATATGGTTAGTCTATCTTAGAGGTATCACTTATTTCCTATTATTATTTTTAAAATTAATCTTTATTGGAATATAGTTGATTTACAATGTTGTGTTAGTTTCTGCAGTATAGCAAAGTAAATCAGTTATACATATACACATATCCACTCTATTTAGATTCTGTTCCCATATAGGTCATTACAGAGTATTGAGTAGAGTTCCCTGTGCTAAACAGTAGGTTCTTATTATCTATTTTATACATATAGTAGTGTCAATCCCAATCTCCCAATTTATCCCTCCCCCACTTTCCCCCTTGGTAACCATAAGTTTGTTTTCTACATCTGTGACTCTATTTCTGTTTTGTAAATAGATACATTTGTACCATTTTTTTTAGATTTCACATATAAGTGATATCATATGGTATTTGTCCTTCTCTGTCTGACTTCACTCAGTATGACAATCTCTAGGTCCATCCATGTGGCTGCAAATGGCATTATTTCATTCTTTTTTATGGCTGTGTAATATTTCATTGTATATATGTACCATATCTTCTTAATCCATTCCTCCATAGATAGACATTTAGGTTGCTTCCATGTCCTGGCTATTGTAAATAGTGCTGCAATGAACATTGGGGTACATGTATATTTTCGAATTAAAGTTTTCTCTGGATAGTTGCCCAGGAGTGGGATTGCTGGATCATGTGGTAACTGTACTTTTAGCTTTTTAAGGAATCTCCATAGTGTTCTATATAGTGACTGTACTAACTTACTTTCCCACCAAGAGTGTAGGAGGGTTCTCATTTCTCCATACCCTCTCCAGCATTTATTGTTTGTAGAATTTTTGATGATGGCCATTCTGACTGGTGTGAGGTGATACTCCATCGTAGTTTTGATCTGCATTTCTCTAATAATTAGTGATGTTGAGCATCTTTTCATGTGTTTATTGGTCATCTGTATGTCTTCTTTGGAGAAATTTCTATTTAGCTCTTCTGCCCATTTTTAATTGGGTTGTTTGGGTTTTTTGTTTCTGTTTTTTTTGATATTGAGCTGCATGAGCTGTTTGTATATTTTGGAGATTAATCCCTTGTTGGTTGCTTCTTTTGCAAATATTTTTCTCCCATAATGTAGGTTCTCTTTTCATTTTGTTTATGGTTTACTATGCAAAAGCTTTTAATTTTAATTAGGTCCCATTTGTTTATTTTTGTTTTTATTTTCGTTACACTAGGAGGTGGATCAAAAGAGATCTGGCTGTGATTTATGTCAGTGACTGTTTTGCCTGTGTTTTCCTAAGAGCTTTATAGTATCTGGTCTTACCTTTAGGTCTTTAATCAATTTTAAGTTTACTTTTGTGTATGGTGTTAGAGAATGTTCTAATTTCACTCTTTTACATATAGCGATCCAGTTTTCCCAGCACCACTTATTGAAGAGACTGTTTTTTCTCCATTGTATATTCTTGCCTCTTTTATCATGGATTAGGTGACCATTGGTGCATGGATTTATCTCTGGACTCTATTTCTTGTTCTATTGATCTATATTTCTGTTTTTGTGCAGCACCATACTGTTTTGATTACTGTAGGTTTGTAGTATAGTCTGAAGTCAGGGAGCCTGATTCCTCCAGCTCCATTTTTCTTTCTCAAGATTGTTTTGGTTATTCAGGGTCTTCTGTTTCCATACACATTACAAAATTGATAAACCTGTAGCCAGACTCATCAAGAATAAAAGGAAGACAACTTAAATCAGTAAAATTAGAAATGAAAAAGACGAAGTTACAACTGACACCAAGGAATTACAAAGGATCCTAAGAGATCACTGCAAGTAACTATACACCAGTAAAATAGACAATCTAGAAGAAATGGACAAATTCTCAGAAAGGTACTACTTTCCAAGACTGAACCAGGAAGAAATAGAAAATATGAACAGACCAATCACAAGTACTGAAATTGAAACTGTGATTTAAAAACTTCCAATACACTAAAGTCCAGGACCAGAAGCCTTCTCAGGTGAATTCTATCAAACGTTTAGATAAAATTTATAACACACCTATCCTTCTCAAACTCTTCCAAAAATTGCAGTTGGGGAACACGCCCAAGTTCATTCTACATGGCCACCATCACGGTGATACCAAAACCAGACAAAGAAATCACAAAAAATGAACATTACAGGCCAATATCACTGATGAACATAGATGCAAAAATCCTCAACAAAATACTAACGAACCAAATCCAGGAACACATTAAACTGATCATACACGATGATCAAGTAGGATTTATGCTAGGGATGCAAGGATTCTTCAACATAGGTAAATCAATCAATGTGATACACCACATTAACAAACTGATGAATAAAAACCATATGATCATCTCAGTAGATGCAGAAAAAGCCTTTGACAAAATTCAGTACTCATTTATGATAAAAACTCTCCAGATAGTGGGCATAGAGGGAACATACCTCAACATAATAAAGGCTATATACAGCAAACACATAGGAAACATTATTCTCAACAGTGAAAACCTGAAAGCATTTCCTCTAAGATCAGGAACAGGACAAGGATGTCAACTCTCTCCACTTTTATTCAACATAGTTTTAGAAGCCATAACCACAGCAGTCAGAGAAGAAAAAGAAATAAAAAGAATCCAAATTGGAAAAGAAGTCAAACTGTCACTGTTTGAAGATGACATGATACTATACATAGAAAATCTTACTATTATTTTTTTAATGCTGAGTAATCTTGTATCCTAAACCTTTGAAATGCAAGTCGTTGTGGGTTTTTTTTTCTGCTCAACTATCATATCAATTTCTAGAGGCAATGAATATCTTGGAGAATAACTGATAACAACAGGAAGAGAAAAATATCGGGAGAAAATTGCTTAATGTTTCCAAATATCACCCCATCAGATATAATTACATTGTAAATGTCTGTTAACCTTAACACAATATATACATGCTTAGCACTGGGACAGTTATTGTTACTTCACTACCTTTTCTTTATCTTGATGATTATAGCATATGATCTTATTCTGGGTTCAGTTTTTTACATTCACCATTCCTTATAATTTACTCTGTATCTGTTTCATATTGTAGGGGAGGGAGGCTTTTCCCTTCTTCCCTTCTTGGTTCTTTGACTGGTCTAATAATTAAATTGACATAAGACAAATTAACAGGAGAAACATTTTATACGTGCAGGATTCCCAAAGATATGAGACCTATAGACAGACAGTTGACACTTATATACCATCCAGAGCTCAGGAGAAGGTGGTAGGCATCTGAAGCTTCAGAGAGGAGGCAGACGATTTACAGGAAGATGAAAATTTGGTAAACAAATATTTGCCATACCATGCAGATAAGTCTTTCTCATAAAAATTTATCTTTGGTATTATTTTTCTCCTGATACAGGCCCTCTATCTAAATTATCTTAGGCAGTTTAAGGGAAAGGTAAACAACTCTTCCAAAGTCTGTTGAGCCTTGATGTCTTCAGCTTAAAATAATCCACCTGCGAAAGTGGTGTATTTGGGGGTCCTGTATTCTGCTTCCCCTCAATATGGCATTGATTCCCTTTGGCCAGCTCTTCTTCTAAGACTTGGCTTAGGCTTCCCTTGTAGCTGCATGTGGACAGGGCACTATTGTCTTTCTGGTCTCACAAACAACGCAAGAATTACTTGTTCCATCCCCAAGTCCCTTTACACTGGCTAGGATTGCTCCTGATATGTAGTGACCTCACACTCTCAAGATCTTTGGTTTCAGTGACACCCTCTACTCCTGATACGTTGGTGTTACTGAGAGTTTGAATTCGATGTCCTGTAGGATAGAAGGACCTATTTGGGCGGTTCCTAGGTTTGGTAAAGGAAGAATATCTTAGGAGCAGATTTCTTCTAGGAAAATTATATTCTCAATGAAGACAACAGACTCCTTACTCCATAGATTTTATTTTTTCTTCTTTTAAACTTTCCATTAGAGTTCATTGGTATTAAATTTCCATCTTAAACATATCAATGATTATCTACATTTAGAAAAAAAAAAAAGCTTCACAATACTATGAATCCCTAAATTTTTCCTGCCTAACTGCTGGGATTGTATTGGAAAGTGAAAACTGTGCTATCTCTTATGTCCCTCCTCTCTGTGTGTGCTCTCTAGTAATTCAGCTAAAACATGACTATATTGTGGCAATCCCTTAATGCCATATTTATAGCAAGATTATTTACTGGCATTCTCATCTCATTGGGAGGGAGGTGACTCATTTTTTCACGACTTTGACTTATATTAAAATTGTACAGATTGCTTATTATTGATGAATAACAAATTTTTTTCTTTGTATAAGAAATAATATTTCATAGAATCACAACTGGTGGTAATTTAGATTGAAATTTGATTCTGAAAATTTTTGACTTTAAAACCAAGATGTAAGGAAAGAATTCATAAAACTTTGAAGATGTAGTTCTCATTGTATAAATGTCCTAAGGCTCTCTACATTTTGTATATATTCAAAGTTAATATATATAGTTCTAAGTCGTGTTTTTCCAACATATAGTGAGTTTCTCTCTCCACTCTCAGCCTTTTTCAGGTGCAGTTTGAGTCTTCCAATTGAAAACAGAAACATTGGGAATATATAAAATACAAAGCTAGAGCCGTTAAAAATACACAAGTGCAAATTTAATTTACATAAAATTTTAAAATGTCTACATAGCAAACATCCAACAAAGTTAAGGAATATATGCAACACATACATAGGCAAAGGGTTTCCTTGACTTTCCAAGTGTTTTTACAAATTATTTTTAAACACAAAAAAACAAGTAAAAAAATGGACAAAATATGTTCATATGTTCAGGCAATGGTCTGGAAAAAAATATAAAGGGGAATCAATAAGAAAAGATGTTCAGTCTTGCTATGAATTGAATAATGAAAATATCAGATACTTTTTAAATACATCTGGCAATTACTGGGGGAATGTAATTTGGCAAAATTTATCAAAATCAAAATGCACGGCCAGACCCAATAATTCAAAACCTGGGAAATGACAACAGATGTATTTACACCAGTATACAAGAATAAATTTAGTACTTTTTGATAGTGTAAAAATTAAAAACATCCTAAATGTTTACCAGGATAGATTTTTTTAAGGTAAATAATGAATTATATTTATAGGCTGTAAGCTTCTTGAGAATAAGATCACATTCTTTTATATTGTTGAATTCCTAGCAGGAAGTAGATATGGACACTTGATAATGTTTCTTGGATTATTGAAAAGCTGGATCATAAGAAGAGATTTAAAATACTTGTGTAAGTTTAATCAAGTAAACTGTTAAAAAATTATGAGATGTAAAACACTGTGCTAGACATATGAGAAGTAAATACTACTAAAATTACTGACCTAATAAATTACTGACCTAATAATTACCTAATAATTACTGACCTAATAAAGCAAATTTAAGAGATTTACATAATAATTCTCAGTCATTAGCACTTTAGCATCTATCCTGCATGGTATTGATTAGGACAAGAGGTAGTAAGCAAATATTACACTGTAAGTAGATTTTTGATAAACACATATCTATGAGTGGGTTATTGTATTAGTTTTCTATTTCTGAGTAACAAGTTTTGACAAACTTAGTGACATAAAATAACACCCACTTACTGTCTGCATGTTCTATGAGTCAGAAGCCTAGGAGCACTGTACTGAGTTCTCTGTTTAGGATCTCACAAGGCCTTAATCGAGTTGTCATTTGGGCTGTGCTCTTGAATGGAGTCTCAGAAGATGAATCTGTTTCCAAGTTCATTAAGATTTCTGCAGAATTTAGTTCTTTACATTTGGAGGACAAATGAGGACAAGTTCCCATTTCCTTTCTGGATGTCAGCACTGGGGCTGCTTTCTGCTCAAAGAAGCTACCCACCTTCCTTCTCAAGTGGCTTTTACATATTTAAACCAGCAAGGACATGTTGAGTCCTGTGATTCTAATCTTCCTGACCTCCTCTTCAGCCCTGCCAACTCTGCTGTTAAAGGGCTTATGTGAATAAAGTAGGTCCACCCAAATGTCTTCCTTTTGATTAACTTAAAGTCAACTGATTAGTAACTTTAAAAACATCTGCAAAATCCTTCTTTGCCATCTATCTTTTCTATTTAGTGTTTTTGTTTCTTTGGATAAATACCCAGGAGTGGAATTGCTGGATCATATTGTAGCTTATTTTTAATTTTTTGAGGAATCTTTATACTGTTTTCCATAGCTTCTGCACCAATTTACATTCCCACCAACCGTGCAGAAGGATTCCCTTTCCTCCACACCTTGTGAACACTTGTTATTTGGTGTCTTTTTGATAATAGCCATTCTGACAGGTATGGGGTTATATCTTACCGTGGTTTTGATTTGCATTTCCCTGATGATTAGTGATGTTGGTCATCTTTTAAATGTGCCTGTTAGACATCTATGTATCTTCTTTGGAAAAATTCTGTTCAGATCCTCTGCCCATTTTTAAACTGCGTTGTGATGTTGAGTTGTATGAGTTTTTTGTATATTTTGGATATTAATCCCCTTTCTCATATACCGTTTGCAAATACCTTCTCCCATTCACTGGGCAGCCTTTTCGTTTTGTTGATAGTTTCCTTCACTGCACAAAATCTTTTTAGTTCAATGTACTTCCATTTTTTAATTTTTGCTTTTGTCTCCCTTTCCTGAGGAGACATAACCAAAAAAATATTACTAAGACCAATGTCAAAGAGCTTACTGTGTATGTTTTCCTCTAGAAGCTTTATGGGTTCATGTCTTACGTTTAAATCTTTCATCCATTTTGAATTTATTTTTGTGTGTGGTGTGAGATAGTCCAGTTTGATTGAATCACAACTTAACATATTTTGATTGCCTCACTTTTTATGGACTCTTCTCAAGGCCAGGTGTGCCTTTTCATTTTCATTTGTATCCAGAAGTACCCCAAACTAAATAATAGATGCACAATTAATATTTTATGAATAATTACCCTACTACCCAAACATTTTTTTATTATAAAATTAGACTACAATCGTGGGTGTAGTTTAAAACACATTTATTCTTTTTACACTTTTTGTATTTTGGAAGAATCCTCAATTGTATGTATGGATATTTTTGAGGGGAAAATTTAGGCACTTAGTACCACAGTTAAAGTGCAGTAGATCGGGTGTGATTTCATGATTTACATCTGACCGTTTAGATACACCAAATTGTGAGTTTAACCTTTGTACTAATGAGGGTGTCCCGGGGAAGAGGCTATTGCTATGGTGTGGCTTCCCATGTGTATGACAAATGCTACTGGCATTTTGTGTGGAAATTCATGGTGTTTATTTAATTTGGGGAAAATTCCCAGGTATAATAAGTTAAGTTTTAGTATCCATACACATGGAATAAATTTGCACATTATTTTGTTTATGGTTGTTATAGGTGTTTCCCAAATTTTTATATTATTTTTCAACGAAGATCTAGTATTTTGTTATATGGTTAGCAAATATAGTTTATTAATAATTTAGTCTTTTAAAATTTTTCTGTTTTTGTTAGCAAATATAGTTAACTTTTGTGTTTTATATAGTCATAATTCTTCTTTTTTATAGTATTCTATAGCTTTATGTGTTTTACTTAGAGAATTATAATTTAAAATATTTGTTTCATTTTCAAATTTAATGCTTTTTATCAAATAATTTTACTGCAGTAGTACAGATACTCATTTTTTACCCTTAAGAACTTTAGTGTGTGTTTCATAGTGAAGGGATTTCATTGCAACTATCAAAACTAGAAAATTAATATTGATGTAATATTATCTTCTGATTTGAAAACCTTACTCAGATTTTGGCAATTGGTCAAATAATGTCTTTTATACCAAGAAAATTCATAATTAGAAATTGCATTCACTTTTTGTCCTGTCTCTTTAGACCTCTTTAGTTTAGAAGAGTTCCTTAATTTTTCATTATATTTCATAAAATAGTAATTTTTGAACAGCACAAGCTACACATTTTGTAAAACATCCCTCAATTTTCTGTGTTTGATATTTTCTCATTATTAAATAACCAGTTGCACATTTTTGGCAGGAACAAAAGAAGTGGTGCTGAGTTTGTCTCTGTACATTGTATCAGGAGACACACAGGGTTGATTAATTCCATTATTGGCAATGTTTAACTGTGATCATTTGATTTAGGTAGTGAGTGGCAAGTTTCTTCACTGTGCTTATATCACCAGTTTACCCTTTTTAAGTAATAAGTATCTTATGGGCAAATCATTTTAAGACTTAAGTGAGTATTTTGTGTTCTTGAAACATTCACCCACTAGTTTTAGAATCCATTACTAATTCCTGACTGAATCAATCATTATTGTTGTTACCAAACAGTAGTTTCCTAATTCCTTCACTCCTTCTCATTGATCAGTTGGCATCATAGAGTAAGGAGTAATTTTCCTTTTCTATTTTGTTTGTTTGTTTGCTTGCTTTTTTGTGTTAGTGTGATTCATTTTGATTTTTTCAGTTGGTTGCAGTCCTTTAATTTAATATTTGCTTTGATGTGCAGATTTTCTTGGTTTGTCCAGTAGATGAAATTTTACCAGATTTGACTCTTTCAAGCCAGTTTTTTTTTCTTTCGACATTCCCTCCCTGCCTACCCCCCAAATCTTTGGGAAGTTCCTTTTTTGAGGAACAAGAAAAATATCCCAGGCTAAACTTATGCTTTCTTATGTTCCAAGTTCATTAATTGCCTATATCTCCAAGGGTCCCTAGTTCCCATTAGTGGAGAAAAATATTCAATAACCAAAATGCGGGTGCTAGTTGTTTTCCTTGCTACCAAGGTGTCATTATATCCAGACCCTCTCAACTGACAGAGTTAGGATATAAAATATAATTGTATATTCACATAAACATATCAAATGTGTGCATGCACAGACATATAAGCACACCCAGGACGAGCTAGTTTACTTAGTTTAAGGATGTGTAAATTGACAGCTTAAATCTGTTCAAGCCTGTTGGACAACCTGATTTGACTAAATAGCAAATGAAGCATTAAAAACCCCCCAATAAAGCTATTTTCCTGAGTTCTACTGAAATAAAGATTCTGCATGAAAATTTGGTGGTTCATAATCTAGAAATAAAACTCCTCCTGTGAATCTAATAAAGGATCCTGGGTATCTATGCCTGAAAGTCTCTGAGTACCCCAAAGCTTGCCTGTGATTTATTTCTCTTGCTGTACCATGTCCTTTATCTGTATTAAAGTTCTGCATATTTATGCTCTGTAGAGTTATCTAAGCTGTGTAATTTTTACAACATATATTCACCCACCCATATATATATATATATATCAATTTCTACATCATGCTATGCAAAAATTCCTAGACAAAACCATCCAATTATGCCGATAACTCCAATCCCAATGAAATGCCACAATGTTGCTATCCTTGGTCCTTTCCATATTTTTAACTCCCTGTGCTTGACACTGAGGAATCTGGTTCCCATTATTTAAAATATATTCACTTGTCTTAAAATTTTGAATGTACAAAGAGTGGTTTCAGAAGTGCTATTACCTCTGCAAAAGAGAACCTACTACATAGAGTTTAATATCTGTTTGGACTTCTTTTTTGTCTTTAGTACGAAGATATATAATTCTAATTCTGTATATAAAAGTTACTTGGGTTAATTATTTTTTATTCCCTTTAGTGTGATTATGTTGTTCATTTGAAATATGGTTTGGTTCACTTGAATCTATGTTAAATTTTATAGGTTTTCATCTCTTCTTTATGGATTGTATTTATTTATCTTTTCATTTGTTTATGAGTACGCGAAGCATTAAAAAGGTTTGAAATGGCAAGACTGTGCAAAAAGATATATTCAGAGAAGTGTTTTTTCCTACTAATTCCCTGTGTCCTTTCCATCCGATTTCTACCCATGCCCTACAAGTAACCAGTTTCATTAATCTCTCAGTTGCCTTTCCTGTGCCTTTTTGTTCAGAACTACAGATACATAAGTATTTTCTTATTTCCCCCTTTTTTCCTTACACAAAAAATAGCATACTATAGATCTCAGGTCAGCAACATTTTCAAGGATGTTATATAGATGCTTCTAAAACAAGAGAGAAAAAAGCCACAAATTTAAATTGATAATTTTAAAATATAAAAATTAAAATGTAATACAATTTTTTGTAATACTGTAAAGAATGGAATTGTTTTGGAGGGATATTTTTCTTAATTAGCATTCAGAGTTAGTGTTTACCATTAACAAAATTGATTGCAAAACTTCATCTGTTAATGCTGATCTGTAATCTAGTGGAATGGTTATATTGAAAAGTATGTCAAATACTGTAAACTAAATCAAAAAATTTTTAATGAATGGTGACATTACCTCCTTAAAAAATAAGTGAATTGTGAACAAATAAGTAGGCAAAATTAAATAACTTAGGTGTTTGTCTAAGATCTTCGATACAAATAACAGCTGTTATAGTGGAAGACCGCTCTGAGAAATTAATGTAAAATATGTCAAAAATTTTTTTCAACTTGGAGATATAATTGAGACAGTAAACTGTAATATGTTTAAAGTGTACCACATGATGATTAATATACATATACATTGTGGAAACATTCTCACCATTGAGTTAATTAACATCCATTATCTCACGTATTTCCCTTTTGCTTTGTTTTGTTTATTTGCATGCTTGTTTTTTTGTGAGAACAGTTAAGTTGTCTCAGCAAATTTCAGGTACAAAACAAAAGCTTAATATCAACTACTTACATTACAGTTTCCTTAAAGTTTTACTGTTTCAAGTTTTAACAGTCAGTTGGTGAGTTGATTTTCATGTTTGGTGTAAAATAGGGGTTCAGCTTCATTATTTTGCATGTGGACATCTAATTTACACAACACTATTCATTGGAGAGGCTATCTGTTACCTATTCAGTATTTATGGCTCCCTTGTCATATATTAGCTTATCATATATGTGTGGGCTTATTTCTGGATTCTCTATTTTATTCCATTGATCTGTATGTCTGTTTTTATGCCAATACCATACTGTTTTGATTACTATAGTTTTGTAGTATGTTTGAAATCATGAAGTGTGATGCCTCCAGTTGTGTTCTTCTTTCTCAACATTGCTTTGGCTATTTGGGGTCTTTTGATCCCACACAGATTTTAGGATTTATTTTTTTCAATTTCTGTGATTAATGCCATTGGAATTTTGCTAGGCATTGCAGTGAATCTGTAGATTACTTTGGGTAGTAAGGACATTTTAACAATATTAATTCTTTCACTTCATGAGAACATAATATATTTCCATTTATTTCTCTCTTCAATTTCTTTCATCAGAGTCTTTTAGTTTTCAATGTATAGATATTTCACCTTCTTCATAACCTTACTCCTAGAATTTTATTACTTTTGATGCTATTGTAAATGGAGTTATTTTAAAAATTTCTCCTTCTTGTAGTTTGTTGTTCGTGCATAGAACTGAACTGATTTTTGTGTATTGATTTTGTATTCCACAGCTTTACTGAATTTATTTATTACTTCTAACACATTTTTGGTGGAGTTTTTAGGGTTTTCTATATATAATATCATGTAATCTACAAACAGAGATTTTTACTTCTTTCCAATTTGAATGCCTTTTATAATGTTTTCTTGCCTAATTGCTCTGGATAGGAACCAAGAACTATTTTGAATGAAAGAATGATCATCTTTTTCTTGCACCTGATCTTAGAGAAAAACCTTTCAGCTTTTCACCACTAAGTATGATGTTAGCTGTGAGCTTCTTATAAATGGCCTTTATTATGTTGAGGTACATTCCCTCTATATCAAGTTGTTTGAGAGTTTTTTCTCAAGAATGGGTGTTGAATACTGTTTAATGCTTTTACTGCATCTGTTGAGATGATCTTATGATTTTTATCCTTCATTTTGTTAATGTGTTGTATCATATTTAATGATTTGCATATGTTTGACATCCTTGTGTGCAAAGAAAACCTAACTTGATCAAAGTGTGTGATCCTTTTTAAATGTACTATGGACATTGATTTGCTAATATTTTCTTGATGATTGCTGCAATTATATTGACTGGGGATATTGGCCTATAATTTTCTTTTCTATTATTGTCCTTTTCTGACTTTGGTAACAAGATAATGCTGGACTTGTAAAATGAGTTTAGAAATCTTCCCTCCTATTTTTTTCTGTAGAATTTGAGAAGTACTGATATTAATACTTCTTAAAATGTTTTGTAAAATTTTTGCAGTGGAGCCATCTGGTCTTGGAATTTGTCTCTGATGGGAGATTTTTATTACTGATTCAGTCTCCTCACTATTAATTGATACATTCAGCTTTTTTGCTTCTTCATGATTCATTCTTTGTAGGTCATATCTTTCTAGGAATTTATTCATTTCTTCTAGGTTATCCAATATGTTGACATATAATTTTTCATAGTACATTTTTAGAATCCTTATTATTTCTGTGTATCAGGTATAATTTTTCCTAGTTCATATCTTATTTATTTGAGTCTTATTTTTCCTTAGTCTAATTAAAGGTTTGTCAGTTTTCTGTATCTTCAATTTTTTTTTGTCTTTATTTCATTTAATTTTCCTGTGGTATTTGTTATTTCTTTCCTGCTGTTAATGTTGGGCTTAGTTTGTTCTTATTTTTATAAGTCCTTGTGTCATAAAGTTAATTTGTTGGATATGTTTCTTTTTTTTATAATTGATCACTCCTTCCTTTCATACCTGCTTTCCTGCATCCCATTAGTTTTGGTGTATTCTGTTTCCATTCTCATTTGTTCTAAGATTTTTTTTTTAATTTTCTTTTTTTTTTTAAAGCATCTTTATTGGAGTATAATTGCTTTCCATTGTTGTTTCAGTTTCTGCTGTATAACAAAATGAATCAGCTAAACGTTTACTTTATATCCCCATATCCCCTCCCTCTTACATCTCCTTCCCAGCCTCTCTATCCCACACCTCTTGGTGGTCACAAAGCACTGAGCTGATCTCCCTGTGCTATGCGGCTGCTTCCAACTAGCTGTTTTACATTTGGTAGTGTATATATGTCTATGCCACTCGCTCACTTCGTCCCACCTTACCCTTCCCCCACCCCATGTCCTCAAGTCCATTCTCTACATCTGCATCTTTATTCCTGTCCTGCCCCAGAGTTCTTCAGAACCATTTTTCTTTTTAGACTCCACATATATGTGTTAGCATACGGTATTTGTTTTATTTTTTCTGACTTAATTCACTCTGTATGACAGATTCTATGTCCATCCACCTCACTACAGATAACTCAATTTCGTTTCTTTATATGGCTGAGTAATATTCCATTGTACCTATGTGCCAAATCTTCTTTTTCCATTCATCTGTCGATGGACATGTAGGTTGCTTCCATGTCCTGGCTATTGTAAATAGTGCTGCAGTGAACATTGTGGTACATGTCTCTTTTTGAATTATGGTTTTCTCAGGGTATATGCCCAGTACTGAGATTGCTGTGTCATATGGTAGTTCTATTTTTAGTTTTTTAAGGAACCTTCATACTGTTCTCCATAGTGGCTTTATCAATTTACATTCCCACCATCAGTGTAGGAGGATTCCCTTTCATCTACACCCTATCCAGCATATATTGTATGTAGATTTTTTGACGATGGCTATTCTGACTGGTGTGAAGTGGTACCTCATTGTAGCTTTCATTTGCATTTCTCAAATGATTAGTGATGTTGAGCATCCTTTCATGTGTTTGTTGGCAATCTGTATATCTTCTTTGGAGAAATGTCTACATAGGTCTTCCGCCCATTTTTGGATTTCTTTGTTTGTTTTTTTGATATTGAACGGCATGAGCTGTTTGTATATTTTGGAGATTAATCCTTTATCAGTTGCTTCATTTGCAAATATTTTCTCCCATTCTGAGGGTTGTCTTTTCATCTCGTTTATGGTTTCCTTTGCTGTGTAAAAACTTTTAAGTTTCATTAGGTTCCATTTGTTTTTGTTTTTATTTCCATTTCTCCAAGAGGTGGGTCAAAACAGATCTTGCTGTGATTTATATCATACAGTGCTCTGCCTATGTTTTCCTCTAAGTGATTTATAGTGTCTGGCCTTACATTTAGATATTTAATGCATTTTGAGTTTATTTTTGTTTATGGTGTTAGGGAGTGTTCTAATTTCATTCTTTTACATGTAGCTCTCCAGTTTTCCCAGCACCACTTATTGAAGAGGATGTCTTTTCTCCATTGTATATTCTTGCCTCCTTTATCAAAGATAAGGTGACCATATGTGCATGGGTTTATCTCTGGGCTTTCTATGCTGTTCCATGGATCTATATTTCTCTTTTTGTGCCAGTACCATACATTCTTGATTACTGTAGCTTTGTAATATAGTCTGAAGTGAAGGAACCTAATTTCTCCAGCTCCATTTTTCTTTCTCAAGATTGCTTTGCCTATTTGGGGCCTTTTGTGTTTCCATACAGATTGTGAAATATTTTGTTCTAGTTCTGTGAAAAATGCTATTGGTAGTTTGATATGGATTGCACTGAATCTGTAGATTGCTTTGGGTAGTAGAGTCATTTTCACAATATTGATTCTTCCAATCCAAGAACATGGTATATCTTTCCATCTGTTTGCATTATCTTTAATTTCTTTCATCAGTGTCTTATAGTTTTCTACCTACAGGACTTTTGTATCCTTAAGTAGGTTTATGCCTAGGTATTTTATTCTTTTTGTTGCAGTGGTAAATGAGAGTGTTTCCTTAATTTCTCTTTCAGATGTTTCATCATTAGTGTATAGGAATGCAAGAGATTTCTGTGCATTAATTTTGTATCCTGCAACTTTACCAAATTCATTGATTAGCTCTAGTAGTTTTCTGGTGGCATCTTTAGGATTCTTTATGTATAGTATCATGTCATCTGCAAACAGTGACAGTTTTAATTCTTGTTTTCTGATTCGGATTCCTTTTATTTCTTTTTCTTTCTGATTGCTGTGGCCAAAACTTCCAAAACTATGTTGAATAGTAGTGGTGAGAGTAGACAACCTTGTCTTGTTCCTAATCTTCGAGGAAATGTTTTCAGTTTTTCACCATTGAGAATGATATTGGCTGTGAGTTTGTCATATATGGCCTTTATTATGTTGAGGTAGGTTCCCTGTATGCCTACATTCTGGACAATTTTTATCATAAATGGGTGTTGACTTTATCAAAAAATTTTTAAGCATCTATTGAGATGATCATAAGGTTTTTCTCCATCAATTTGTTAATATGGTGTATCACATCGATTGATTTGCGTATATTGAAGAATCCTTGCATTCCTGGGATAAAACCCATTTGCTCATGGTATATGATCCTTTTAATGTCCTGTTGGTTTCTGTTTGCTAGTATTTTGTTGAGGAGTTTTGCATCTATGTTCATTAGTGATATTGGCCTGTAGTTTTCTTTTTTTTGTGATATCTTTGTCTGGTTTTGATATAGGGTGATGATGACCTTGTAGAATGAGTTTGGGAGGGTTCCTCCATCTGCCGTATTCTGGAAGAGTTTGAGAAGGATAGATATTAGCTCTTCTCTAAATGTTTGATAGAATTTGAGTGTGAAGCCATCTGATCCTGGGCTTTTGTTTGTTGGAAGATTTTAAATCACAGTTTCAATTTCGGTGCTTGTGATTGGTCTGTTTATTTTTTCTGTTTCTTCCTAGTTCAGTCTTGGAAGGTTATTGTTTTTTAAGAATTTGTCTTTTTCTTCCAGGTTGTCCATTTTATTGGCATAGAGTTGCTTGTAGTAATCTCTCATGATTCTTTATATTTCTGCAGTGTCAATTGTTAGTTCTCCTTTTTCATTTCTAATTCTGTTACTTGAGTCTTTTTCCTTTTTTTCTTTTTCTGTACATGGGCCTCTCACTGTTGTGGCTTCTCCCATTGCAGAGCACAGGCTCCGGGCACGCAGGCTCAGAGGCCATGGCTCACAGGCCCAGCCACTCCGCAGCATGTGGGATCTTCCTGGACCGGGGCACGAACCCATGTCCCCTGCATCAGCAGGCGGACTCTCAACCACTGCACCACCAGGGAAGCCCTTCCTTTTTTTCTTGATGAGTCTGGCTAATGGTTTATCAATTTTGTTTATCTCTTCAGAGAACCAGCTTTTAATTTGATTGATCTTTGCTCTCATTTCCTTCATTTCTTATTTTTTTGTGATCTGATATTTATGCTTTCTTTTCTTCTGCTAACTTTTGGGGTTAGGTTGTTTATTTGAGATTTTTCTTGTTTCTTGAGGTAGGATTGTATTGCTATAAACTTCCCTCTTAGAACTTCACTTGTTGCATCCCATAGGTTTTGGGTCATGTTTTCATTGTCATTTGTTTCTTTATAATTTTTAATTTCCTCTTTGATTTCTTCAGTGATCTCTTGGTTATTTAGTAGTGTATTGTTTACCTTCTATGTGTTTATATTTTTTACAGTTTTTTTCCTGTAATTGAAGTCTAGTCTCATAGTGTTGTGGTTGGAAAAGGTATTCGATATGATTTCAATTTTCTTAAATTTATCAAGGCTTGATATGTGACCCAAGATATGATCTATCCTGTAGAATGTTCTGTGCACACATGAGAAGAAAGTGTTTTCTGTTGTTTTTCGATGGAATGTCCTATAAGTATCAATTAAGTCCATCTTATTTAATGTGTCATTTAAATTTTGCGTTTCCTTATTTATTTTCATTTTGGATACTCTGTCCATTGGTGAAAGTGGGATGTTAGAGTCCTGTAATCTTATTGTGTTACTGTCAATTTCCCCTTTTATGGCTGTTAGCATTTGCCTTAAATATTGAGGTGTGCCTATGTTGGGTGCATAAATATTTACAATTGTTATATCTTCTTCTTGGATCAATCCCTTGATCATTATGTAGTGTCCTTCTTTCTCTCTTGTAACATTCTTTATTTTAAAGTCTATTTTGTCTGATATGAGAATTGCTACTCCAGCTTTCTTTTGATTTCCATTTACATGGAATATCTTCTTCCATCCTCTCACTTTCCCTCTGTATGTGTCCCTAGGTCTGAAGTGGGTCTCTTGTAGACAGCATATATACTGGTATTGTTTTTGTATTCATTTAGTCAGCCTGTGTCTCTTGGTTGGAGCATTTAATCGATTTACATTTAAGGTAATTATCGATATGTATGTTCCTATTACCATTTTCTTAATTGTTTTGGGCCTGTTATTGTAGGTCTTTTCCTTGTGTTTCCTGCCTGGAGAAGTTCCTTTAGCATTTGTTGTAGAGCTGATTTGGTGGTGCTGAATTCTATTAGCTTTTGCTTGTCTGTAAAAGTTTTAATTTCTCTGTCAAATCTGAATGAGAGCCTTGCTGGGTAGAGTAGTCTTGGTTGTAGGTTTTTCCCTTACAGCACTTTAAATATGTCCAACCATTCCCTTCTGGCTTGTAGAGTTTCTGCTGAAATATCAGCTATTAACCTTATGGGGATTACCTTGTATGGTATTTGTTGCTTTTCCCTTGCTGCTTTCAATATTTTTTCTTTGTATTTAATTTTTGATGGTTTGATTAATATGTGTGTTGGCATGTTTCTCCTTCAATTTATCCTATATGGGACTCTGTGCTGCCTGGACCTGGTTGACTTTTTCCTTTTCCATATTAGGGAAGTTTTCACCTGTAATGTCTTCAAATATTTTCTCAGTCCCTTTCTGTTTCTCTTCTGTCTCTGAGACTCCTACAATTCAAATGTTGGTGTTTAATGTTGCCCCAGAGGTCTCTGAGGCTGTACTCAATTCTTTTCTTTCTTTTTTCTTTATTGTGCTCTGCAGTAGTTGTTTCCACTATTTTATCTTCCAGGTCACTTATCCGTGCTTCTGCCTCAGTTATTCTGCTATTGATTCCTTCTAGAGAATTTTTAATTTCATTTATTGTGTTGTTCATCATTATTTGTTTGGTCTTTAGTTCTTCTAGCTCCTTTTTAAACATTTCTTTTATTTTCTCTCTTCTGTTTCCAAGGTTTTGGATCATCTTTACTATCATTATTGTTAAACTCTTTTTTAGGTAGACTGCCTATTTCCTCTTCATTTGTTTCATCTGGTGAGTTTTTACCTTGCTCCTTCATGTGCTGCATATTTTTCTGTCTTCTCTTTTTGCTTAACATATTGCATTTGGAGTCTCTTATTTCAAGACTGCTGGTTCATAGTTCCCATTGCTTTTGTTGTCTGCCTCCAGTGGGTAAGGTTGGTTCAGTGGGTTGTGTAAGCTTCCTGGTGGAGGGGACTGGTGCCTGTGTTCTGGTGGATGAAGCTGGATCTTGTCTTTCTGGTGGGCAGAACTGCCTTCGGTGGTGTGTTTTGGGTGTCTGTGACCTCAATATGATTTTAGGCAGCCTCTCTGCTAATGTGTGCAGTTGTATGCCTGTCTTGATAGTTATTTGGCATGGGGTGTCCAGCACTGGAGCTTGCTTGGCATTGAGTGGAGTTCGGTCTTAGCGTTGAGATGGAGATCTCTGGGAGAGCTGTCACCAGTTGATATTACGTGGTGCTGGAAGTTCTCCAGTGGTCCAATATCATGAACTCAGCTCTCCCACTTCAGAGACCCAAACCTCACACCCGGCTGGAGCACCAAGACCCTGTCAGCCACATGGCTCAGAATAAAAGTGAGAAAAAAAAAGAAAGAAAGAAAAAAATACAATAAAATAATAAAGTTATTTAAAATCAAAATATTTTAAAATATTATTAAAATAAAAAATTTTTTAAAGTAATAAAAAACAAAAGAGGGAAGCAACAAAACCAATAAACAAATTCACCAATGATAACAAGTGCTAAAAACTAAACTAAGATAAACATAAAGCTCAGAAACTGGTCAGTCACCTACAGCAAACCCCAAGTCTACAATTGCTTCCCAAATCCACCACCTCAACTTTGGGATGATTCATTGTCTCTTCAGGTTTTCCACATAGGCAGGGTACATCAAGTTGATTGTGGAGATTTAATCTGCTGCTCCTGAGGCTGCTGGGAGAAATTTCTCTTTCTGTTCTTTGTTCGCACAGCTCCTGGGATTCAGCTTTGGATTTGGTCCCACCTCTGCATGTAGGTCACTCTCTGGCATCTCTTCTTCATCCAGAGAAGAGGGGTTAAAGGAGCAGCTGATTAGGGGGCTCTGGCTCATTCAGGCTGGGAAGAGGGAGGGGTACAGAATGCGGGCGAGCCTGCGGTGGCAGAGGCTGGCATGATGTTGCAACAGCCTGAGGTGTGCCCCATTTGTTCTCTGGGGGAAGTTGTCCCTGGACCACAGGACCCTGGCAGTGGTGGGCTGCACAGGCTCCTGGGAGGGGAGGTGTGGATAGTGAGCTGTGCTTGCACCCAGGATTCTTGGTGGCTGCAGCAGCAGCATTAGCTTTTCATGCCCGTTTCTGGTGTCTGCGCTGATAGCTGTGGCTCGTGCCCGTCTCTGAAGCTTGTTTAGGCAGTGCTCTGAATCTCCTCTCCTCATGCACTCCGAAATAATGGACTCTTGCCTCTTAGGCAGGCCCAGTCTTTTTCCTGGACTCCCTTCCTGCTAGCTGTGGTGCACTAGCCCCCTTCAGGCTGCGTTCACGCAGCCAGCCTCAGTTCTCTCCCTGATCTGACCCCCAAAGCCCGAGCCTCAGCTCCCAGCTCCCACCTGCCCCCGGCGGGTGAGCAGACAAGCCTCTCAGGCTGTTGAGTGCTGGTTGGCACTTATCCTCTGTGCTGGAAGCTCTCCGCTTTGCCCTCTGCACCCCTGTTGCTGCGCTCTCCTCTACGGCTCTGAAGATCCCCCACCCCCACCCCCCGTTTCCACCAGTGATGGGGCTTCCTAGTGTGTAGAAATTTTTCCTCCTTCACAGCTCCCTCCCACTGGTGCAGATCCCATCTATATTCTTGTGTCTCTGTTTATTCTTTTTTCTTTTGCCGTACCCAGGTACATGGGGAATTTGTTGTCTTTGGGAAGTCTGAGGTCTTCTGCCAGCATTCAGTAGGTGTTCTGTAGGAGTTGTTCCACATGTAGATGTATTTTTGATGTATTTGTGGGTAGGAAGGCGATCTTCATGTCTTACTCCTCCACCATTTTGAAGGTTCCCCCGTTCCAAGATTTTTAATTAATTTATTTACTTATTTATTTTTGGCTGTGTTGGGTCATTGTTGCTGCCCTCAGGCTTTCTCTAGTTTCAGCAGGTGGGGGCTACTCTGTTGCAGTGCACGGTCTTCTCATTGCCATGGCTTCTCTGTTGCAGAACACGGGCTCTAGGTGTGTGGGCTCAGTAGTTGTGGTTCATGGGCTCTAGAGTGCAGACTCAATAATTTTGACACATGCGCTTAGTTGCTTTGCAGCATGTGGGATCTTCCTGGACCAGGGCTCAAACCTGTGTCCCCTGCATTGGCAGGTGGATTCTTAACCACTGCACCTCCAGGGAACTCCCCAGGATTTTTAAATTTCTTCTTTGACCCATTGGCTGTTTAGGAGCATGTTTGATCTGTTTACATTTGTGATTTTTCCAGTTTCCTTCTTTAGTTGATTTCTGCTTTCATACAATTATGATCAGAAAATCTGCTTGATACAATTTCTCTTTGCTTAAACAATTAAGACTTGTTTTTTGACTTAACATACAATCTATACTGGAGAATGTTCCATGTGTGCCTTAGAAGAATGTGTATTTTGCTGCTCTTGAATGAAGTGTTCTGTATATGTCTGTAAGGTCTATCTGGCCTGACCTGAGTTTAGGTCCAGTATTTCCTTATTGATTTTTTCCTTTTGTCTGGATGAACTATTTATTGTTGACAATGTAGTATTGAAGTCCTCTACTATTATTGTATTGTTGTCTATTTCTCCCTTTGGATCTGTTAATATTTGCTTAATATATTTAGGTGCTCTGATATTGGTTGCATAAATATTAAAATTGTTGCATTCTCTTGATGAGTTGACCCCTTTATCATTATGTAATGACCTCTTTTCACTGTTTTTGGCTTAAAGTTTGTTTTTTCTGATATAAGTGTAGTTACGCCTTTTTTATTTTGTTTCTGTTTGCAAGGGCTGTCTTTTTAAATTCCTTCACTTTCAGTCATGTGTTTCCTTAATGCTGAAGTGAGTTTCTTGTGATCAGAGTATAGTTGGGGATTGATTTTTTTTATGTATTCAGCCACGTTGTGTCTCTTGATTGAATAATCATTTCATTTACATTTGAAGTAGTTATTGATAGGTTTGTACTTATCATATCTAGACTATCCAGGATCCTGTCCCTCAGGTGGGAGTCTTAAAAATTGGGGCACTAGAGATGTAGACATTCTTCCAGAGAGATACTGGCTTGGTTTTATTGTTAGAGCAAGCATGAGGGAGATGGCAGGGGAAGTGCCCACAGGCTATTTCAAGCTCCAGGGAGGATCACAGTCAGCACCTAGAAGTGTGCTGATTAGAAGCAGATCCTCAGGCAGCAGCTTATAAGGTATGCCGTCAAATCCCTTTCATGGAAAGGCTGGGGGAGGGGCATTTTTGCCTGCTCCCTCTGCCTTGATTCCTGCAGGGATAGCCGTGGTAAAGACTCATATTCCCATTAAGAACTGCTTCTTGGTTTGCTATATTCCTGAGAGACTCATGAATGCAAGCTCTGCTGGCTTTGTGAGCTAGGTATTTTAGGAACCCATCCCTCCAGTGGTGTCCTTAAAAGTTGGGGTGGTAGTTGTGCAGTTCAAACCTTAACTCTTCAGGGGAAAGCTGGGAGTTAGGGGTTCTTTTTTGATTGTATGGTGCTGGGTCGGGGTTGGGGTTTAAGGTGAGAGTGTGTCTCAGCCTTTTTTATGCATTTTGATGAGGATATTTTCTCAGTCCCCTGATGTATAGGAGTTGCTCACCTAGTTTCTAGATTTTTCTCTGAGGGAATTGCTCCATGTGTAGCTGTGCACTTAACGTGTTTGTGGTGAGGAGGGAAATTCAGGGAAACTCTGATGTTGCCTTCTGGTCTAATGGTATCTGCAATGTCAAAATTTAAAGAAAATAAAAGCATCTGGCAAGAAGGATAAATTAATAGACTATAATATATGTATTACAAGAGTTCTTAAATCCATATCAGAATGAATATGTTAAAAGAATATACAAAAAGGTGATTTCAGAGAAATCCCCAGTGTTTATGACCTTGTGTTTTTGGATCAAAAGTTCATTCCAGTAACTTAGAAGAATAAACCTTAATAAACACACCCCAGGAAATTTTACACTGCAAGATGAATAAAAGCAAGGAAATAAGATACAATTCTCATAGCTATAAGACCCAAGGGAACAAGATAGAATTCTCAGAGAGAAAAGCAAATTGCTTATAAATGAAAGTTTATTTGATTTACAGCAGATTGCTTGTGAACTCCCAAGTGATATAACCAAATGATATTTTCAAAATAATACTAGAAAGCTCTGAATTTTATACACAAAGTATCATGAAAGAGTGAATGCAAAATCATGAAATTTCTGGTAGAAAAAGATGAGAGAAATTTTTCCATACTTTGAAAAATAATCACTAGCAAGTATGTAAATGAACCAAAAAAGGGGAGGAATAAAATATAATCATAGTGCTTCAGAAATTGACATATTATTTCAGAAAGTGTTGCCAGCTATTGATTATATAAATTATAACTAATTTATTCTCTGTTCAGTAAACTAGCAAAATTAAAACTTTTAATTAAAAATTAAAACTCTAAATAGTAAGGTGAAGAATTGGGAAGCTTTTACTAAGTAATTAGGCAAGTTATGTTTGGACCATTAATTAAGATATATAGAACTTCCTTACAAGTATTAAATGATCAGAACCTTACAGGCCACATTCACATATTACAAATCAATTAAATTATAGAACAATAAAGAGAAAATTTAAAATCCACAGTGGAAGAGCTTTAAGAAATTAAAACCTGACTTTCTTAAAATCCAACAAAAGAGACATACTGCTAGTAGAACTTATAAGGTATGAAGAGAAAAGTACAAAATGTTAAAAAGTAAAAGAAGCAAAAACTATAGTGAAAATAGATACGTACTTTATATATGAGATTAAAATGAAGTAATTCATTCCAATGAATTTCTAAAACTAAGCAAAATGAATGTTTTTCTAGACAAATGAAAATTACCAAAATAGATTTGAAAAGAGGTAGAAAATATGAGTATCACATAAAAACACTAATAAAAACAAATCTGTGTCCTCATCATTTAATTGGAGTTAATACAACTGCCAACTTACTTTACATGGTAATATTGAAGATGAAAGAAGACAATTTACATAAACTCTTAATACCGTATTGGCACAGAGATTCTTGTTTGTTTTAAGTTTTGTTTCTTAATATTATCATTACTATTTATTGACATATTGGAGTAGGCCCTGGACATTTTGCACTTAAAAATTCTTATTATTTTTTTTCCTGAGTCTTTCCTTCCCAGGCCAAAGACAGTCTAAAGAGGTTCTTTAAGTCTCAGATCCCTAAGTCATATATTCAAACCCAATCTACCAATGTCCACAGAGTTCACCGTATTATTCTTTTGAGCCAGATCAAAATAATATCCCTTGGTCTCTTTTGGATTTGTCCCTATATGTATTTAATCTACCCCAGGAAATCGAGTGCCAAGTATGACCCTGGTGTGCAACTCAAGGATTCATCATTTCCATGACTACAACATGCCACACAATTGCATGAAATACAGTGGCAGAAATGCATTAGTATGAGCACATACATGACCAGCACATTTAAGCTAGAGTACGATACAGGGATTGTTCAGGGAGTTATGAGGTAGAATGAGTGCTTCTCTCTGAAGGCTTCCTACAATATATTTTATTTGAAAAAAATTAGTAACATTATGTGTTTGTTTTGAAAACAGAGCCACCAGCACATGATACTGTCTGGAGAAAGTTAAAAGTGTGATGCTTTTTAAGAAACAGTCTAGAAAATGTGAAGCAATAATAGTCACACTTAAAGCATATTTACTTAATATTTGTAGAACACAATTATATTTAATCTGTTTGATTCTCTAAGTGTATAGTTAATACATGTTTGCTTTTTAAAGCATATTTACTTAATATTTGTAGAACACAATTATATTTAAACTAATCTGTTTGATTCTCCAAGTGTATAGTTAATACATGTTTGCTTTCCCCACCCCAGCCTTGATAGTAATTCAATATAGAACAGAAATAAGGACTCTCTTCCAAAAGGGATATAAACAATGATGTTATGCTAGGAGCTGATGCATCACACAAATGTGGGTTTGCTTCTTCACAAATATGCTTAATAGAATGCATGAAACACTATCTTCTTCAACTATCACTCTTCATTGGCTAATTAACTTTGAACTGATAGTTTTAACATCCATGGTTATATGTGGATTTATTGATTTATTAGCAATTCTACTTATTGGTACAATCATTTCAGAAAGAAAAACATCAATTTGATCATATTTTGAAGTCCCTGGAGTATTGCAGTCATATTATACTTTATTTTAGCATACCCAGTTGCCATAGAGATTATACAGAGCTGTACTCTAAATCCAGTATGATAAATGTCCATGAACCAAACCAGGCTTTAGTCCTTCTTACCCTTATCTAGGGATGAGACTCACCTGTTTGGTTTAAAATCACATTATATGAGTCACCATTTTAATGAAGTTAATCATTTGATTCCATCCACTTCATGCTTTAGTTTAAAGCTGTAACTAGTAGAGAGTTTGGTCGAGGCATCTAAAATATTCTTTGCTGTTTGAGTGAAGCTAAGTTAAAAAGCATGTGACAGATAAAGCACATTAAGTAGAAATATACTTCCTAAGAAAGTTTAAATGCAGCTAAACTATAGTAAAGGAAGAGTCTTAAAAGTTACCCTTGACAGCTCTATAAAACTTTTTTTAATTGTAAATATTACAAATACAGTGTCAGACATACTTGATTCAAGTTGTTCTATGATCATTTTTATCACTGTATCTTTACTAAGCATATCTATGAGTAGCTGGCAATATGTTTGTCTTTTCAGTATCATATAAATATGTCATTTTGATCTTGGAAAATGGGACATAAAACCTTAGAAGACTTTTTTTAAGTCTTTTTTAAGTCTCAAATTGGGTTTGAATATATGACTTAGGGATCTGAGACTTAAAAAAGTCAGGTGGTGTAAACTTTTTAATTCATGTGATCACACTTTCCCACAGAAAAGACAGGAAGTTCCAAATCTTGATACCAGAATTTTCAAACATGAAAAATCAATGTAGAACACGTGTTGATGTGTATAGTGAACATTTATTGCATTCAGATTTACAGTTGGAAGACAGCAATTCAGAGAACAGAAGAGGTACTAGACAGTTCCTGGTCAGTTTCCTTAGTAACATAATGTGCCATTTTCATTGGATCAAGAAAGGTCCAATGAGCCAGCACACAAATTTATATTACTAACATACTCTACATGTTTCATCTGCAAAACATGAAACTGTAAAAGACAATTTATGCAACACCACCAGTAGAAAAGAACATATAGCAGTGACTGTCCAAGCATATAGGTGTATTGACATTTGATGACAAAGCTTTTTGCCAACGGGGATGTTTTATGAAACTATCAAATCTTGTGTAATAGCATACTGTTCATTGTTCTTTGGGTAATACAGATAAAATCCTGTTAATTATTTTTAACATCTGCAAAAGGAAAAAAACACTTTAAACTGTTGATAATGCATCTGTTGTCCCTTTATTAATAACAAGATATACCTGATGCTCTAAAAATTATTTCTACCAAAGATCTTTTTCAGTGTTTAGTAAGTAATGTGTACTTTATTTTTCATATTTAACAATGTCAAGCACCAAATTTTTCAGTTACTTATTAGGTACTGTACTTCGAATAAGAGACATCTTTTTCCTGTTGTAAAGATACTTTGCAGGGACTTCCCTGGCTGCCCAGTGGTTAAGACTTCGCCTTCCAATGCAGGGGGTGCGAGTTCAATCCCTGGTTGGGGAGCTAAGATTCCACATGCCTTGCGGGCAAAAAAAAAAAAAATGAAACAGGAGCAATATTGTAATAAATTCAATAAAGACTTTAAAAACGGTCCACATCAAAAAATTAAAAAATTTAGAAAAAGATACTTTGCAGAGAGATAGGCAAGAAATACACACAAAAACACTGTTTGTTTAAAAACAACAGATGTGAGATATTTCTTATCCCCTGAATCAGTGATTTCCAGGATTGAGAGTCATTTTTGAATCATATTTTGTGTTTGTTTGTTTCACCAAACTATTTCAGTACATTGTAATTAGGTATCTGATCATAGAGTCGTTTGGTTTTCTATTCACAGTCTCGGTAGCTGCAGGTATATGTCTGTTATGCCCTGTTTTTCAATTGTGTCAGTTCATGGTTGAAATGGAAATACAGAGTTATTGGGTCTCAGCATAGTAAGCTAGGAGCTAGATACCTGACAAGGAAATATTTCAGTGTCCCATCAAAGTTCAGCTGCTGTACGAAGTGGCTTTGGACAATGCTCCAGTGAATACTGTAATAACATAAGATGACAGATGTAATGCAGCCGCATATCAGAGGCGGCTGAGTTAGTTCAGTAAACTTTCAGAGAGTGGTAGAGAGTATATTACAGGCACTGGAGATAATTTTTATATAGAACCCCATAACTGATTCTTTTTTTTGATAAGGATAATAAATATTTATTGTTGTTTTCAGCCACTGATTTTTATCAGTTGTCTTAATAAGCGCATCATACAATTGGTGCACATGAGTTTGATTTTTTTCATGCTCCTTGGCCAAGGACTAAGTTAGATTTCTCTTAAAATTCAAGTTATGATCCTTTATGTCCATTTTATTCAATGTAGCTTTATACATTTCAACATTTTCTTGTAATAATATGCCAATAAAGCTTTTCTATTCATAATTTTATTGAATGAATAGAGAACAGTTGAATGATCACACAATAGAAGTGTAAGTATCCTTGTGTTATTCATTCCATCTTTTCAAGTTCTAGGATCTAAAATCTATGAAGTATTCTCAATAGATAGTGATCTGCCTAGCTTTTAAGGAACAGCAGTGTGAGAATTTCTGCAATCTGCTTATGAGATGAAATTGACTATTTTTTTGTTAATTGACTTGATTGCTTCATTGTTATATAGAAACAGAGACTGTTTTCTCATGATACTGTTTCACAGTTTGAATTTTTCCAATTTACTTAAATGCTGTTTGCTTCAAATTCTGTAAACACTGCATCTTTATTTGTATAGGGCTCTTAACCATTGAACTTTATTTATGTACACATCTTCCTTTCAAAATTGTAAGCCTTTCAAATGTAACATTCATGACTGCCTTACAGCACCTTGAAAAAGGTAGAGGGAAAAAGGAGGGACATTTTCTTACACATTTTGGAATACATAGAAATCTTTCCCCATTCCATCTCATTGCAGTGAAAACAGAAATCTGACTTCAGAGGTGATGCAGAATATTATCACCATTATACACAGAATAATTCCTTCTAGACGCAAAGAACAGTCATTATTTTCAAGTAGAGGTAGATTTTACTTTGCCCTTTATATTTAATCTACATTTACCATGTTTCAGAGATATTTGTTGGAAAAAATAAAGTCATAGTATAGTCCATTTGAAAAGTAATAGTACCCATGTTTCGTTGATATAGAAAAACTCAAAAAATAAGTATCTTCTTTTTCATAAATAGTAATATTTCTAAGGACAGATACTGGAGTGAGGTCATTTAGTTCTTTTCTCATTTTCTTATATATTTAGACTGATTTATAATGGAGAACTATACTCTTGAGCTGAATTTCATTTTAGGAAGAAAAGAAAGTAATTATGCTTCTACTTGTTTTAGCAGATGAAGCAGGTTATTTTATCCTTGTCTTTTAAGCTAAAATTGTTGAACCACCATAATATAATGAATACTTTTATTCAAGGCTATTTAAAAGATTCAATATACAAAAAGGGAATTACAAATGCAGACAAGTTTCTGGAAAATTCTATTTAGAGAGACGATAGCACCTGTTTCTTTCCCATTTCTCTGTAGTCACAATACCAAAAGCATGGTTAAAAGAGATGTAGACTTTATTATAAGAAATGTATCCCGTAGGATGGAGAAAATGAAAAGTTGGTTTGTGCAAATGTGAATGAGGTGTAGAAGAATAGATACCAGCCAGTCTGTGCTTCATAAAAAAATAAATGTTTCTGCAAAAAATGTAAAAGAAATTAGATTCTGAAACCACAAATTTTTATTGCCAAGCAGGACTGCTTTTCAGAAGCCTGCATCTGTTATAAACAGACCAGACGGATATACACAAAAATAGAAACCTTCAAAGAAAGGGTGTGATTCACATGCCTTGCTTTAATAGCAGTATCAAGCTTTCTTTTGAAGTAGATTGGTCTTCGAAGCAGGTGTCCTAAAGGTGCCATCATACTGCTGAAAGTCAGCCAGTATTTGAAAGCTTGCCAGCTTGAAGGCCATTAATTGACAAGCTGTGAAAGTCCAGCATCACATGGAAGGAGATTACACAAAGAGGTGAGTCTTGATTCCTCGCACCTCACCGGGAGGAACAGCAGAGGGAGCTGCCAATCTTTTCAAGACGGAAGTGTATGCTGTGTACAACTTCAATGATGGACCTCTAAATAAGAATTTCACTGGGCAGAAATCACTATAATTTAATTACCTTCTGCAGTTGATATATATAATTTCTCCAAAATACCAATCCAGAGTTATTTTGGACAAAAAATTAAGAACAGGAAGAACAGCTTCTTGCTGATAGTTGCTAGTTTCTAAGATTTGTGTGGTGGCCAAAGTAACATGACACTGTGGTTCTCTAATAAGGGCAAGACGCATTTAAGCTCATTCTAACCACAGATAATTGAAGGGCTATTACATTCTTTCTTGTCTATAAGGGTTATCTTTGTGTATGTAAATATAGTTAAATTTCTCCTTGTCCCTTTCTAAGAATCTGCCTGAGGAGTGCAGCAAGATTTGAAAGTGGGCCCATTGAGCTATTGTGAAGATTTTGTTACAGATTTTTTTAAAAAAAACAGCATAAAATGATTATATAGCACCAGAAATGTTTATTGGGCCAACCATGACTTGAGATGAGATGCACATTATTTCTCTCTCTTCACTTGACTGCTAACTGCCTCAGGCAATCCTTTTGAAAATACAACAGAGTGATGAACTACAAAACTGCAGAAAGCCTGGTAGTGCTAAATGGTCAGAGAGCCTCACAGGAATTCAAAACTGGTTATGAGGAAATGTATTCTGTCTGCTACAGAAACAATTAAACATGGTGCCTTGACATAAAGGAGTGTCTCATTGAATTTGCTGAGTGAGAGGTGATCCTAGTAGACAGTGGCCTCATTGCTTTGAATTCTATGCTATACACAGTTTCAAACTTAACAGGCCTACCTGAGAAAAAGATTTGGAAAAATGGTCATTTCTGCTTCCCACGACCAGCATCTTGGATTTTCTTAAAAATATGGTCTCTTTCTTTTCTCTGCTATATTGAAGTAGGACTAGGAAGGGTAAAGATATGGGATTATTTATATTCACATTTGAATAAAACAGAGTGTTGAATAATCCGTTTAAAAATGTCCGAATCTAAAACGCCCTCTGTGGAGGCATTTAATCAAGAGGTGCACCCGCTAGCCTGCACACATGGTAGATGCTTCTACAACACTTAGGATAATGGTGTCATATTGTCTGAAGACATATATTCCTTATTCAGAGATCTTAAGGTAACCTATTTTTTTTAACTGCTGTACTATTTCTAATAAAGTAACTTCAAACTGAATTATTTTCAACTTGTAAGTTGATTGTTTTTTCAAACGAAGCTTACCTGTGATGGCTTACAGGACATTCTAAAATCATACTTAATTTTTTATTAAATATACTTTAATAACTGTTGCAAATAGTATCTTTTTAACTTTATATTTTGAATTGAATTTGAATTTAAAGAAAAGTTGTAAAGATAGGACAGAGGCTATCCATATCCCCTTTACCCAGATTCTCCTGATGTTAACATTTACATAATTATGGTGTCTTTATCAAACCTGAAATATTAACGTCGATGCAATGCTATTAACTAAACGACAAACTTCGAATATATGAATTTTGAAATACACGCATATATTTCCCTAGTTTTCCCTCTTTCTCTTCCAGGGCACAGTTTAGGATATCATGTTGCCTTTAGTTGTCATGTCACCTTAGCCTCCTCTCATCTATCAGTTTCTCAGTCTTTAAGCTTTATGAATTTGACGTTTTGGAAGATTAGTGCTGTTATTTTAATGAATATAGGGTTTTTTTTCTCATGATTACAATGAGATTATGAGTTTTAAAGAAGAATACCACAGAGATTATGTGTCTTTCTCTCATATCAGGGAATGCATATCAAAATGACGACTCAGTGGTGATATTAACTTTGATCATTTGGGTGAGGTAGCATCTGCCAGGTTTCCCTACAGTAAACTTACTGTTTTTCCGTTTTCATGTTCTATTAGTTAGAAATGAGTCTCTAAATGTAGCTACAGTCAAAGAGAGGGGAATGAATTTCTACCTACTGGACAGAGAAGTATCAAGGAGTTTGTGGACATACGTTAAAATCACCACAGTAGTTATTAAGTATTTTGGCTGAGATGATTTATGCAAATATTTTGTTCCTTTAGAGTGTGTGTGTGTGTCTATGTTGTTTATTCCTTGCTTGCATTTCTTATAGTTGTCTTGCATTTTTTATGCAATCTGACAATATCTTTTAATTTGAATATTTATTACTACTTTTTCACTTAAGATAATATAATTATGCTTAATTCAACAATTTTCTGTTTGTTTTTATTTGTCCTATTTTTTGAGCATTTTTCTTGTTTTTCTGACTTCTATTGGATTATTTTTTATGATTACATTTTTCCTCCTCTGTTGATTTATTGACTACAACACCTGATTTTGTCATTTTAGTGGCTGCTTCATTGTTCATCACAGGCATCTTTAAATGACTGCAGTCTAAATTTAAGTGATAATATAAGAGCTTTAAAATAATGTACTTTCATCTTTCCCTTCCTATTCTTTGGGTTACTGAGGTTGTACATTTTACTTTTGCATATGTTTTAGGCCCTGTTCTATATTTAGTCAACTATCTTTTAAAAAGTTGTTTATATCATGCTGTACACCTTAACCTTACACAATGTTGTATGTTAATTTATATCTGAAAAAAGGTGGGGGAGAAAAGTCAGTGGTTGCCAGAGGTGGGAGGGGATAAATGAATAGGCAGAGCACAGAGGAATTTGAGGGCAGTGAAAATACTCTGTATGTCATTATAGTGATGGATGTATATCATTATACATTTGTCCAAATCCATAGAATGTACAACGCCAAGTGAACTCTAAGGGAATCTATGGACTATGAGTGATTAAGATATGTCAAAAGTAGGTTCATCTTTGGTAAAGGTACCATTATGATGAGCGATAGGTTATTAGAAGCTGTCTTATGGTTCACTGATGCTTTATATGTGTGTGTGTACTTTATTATATATATATTTACTATATATAGTAAATCATATACCTATATTATATATAAATGTAATATATCTTTATTTTCTCTTTGGGATAGCTTATATTTCTATGATTCCAAGCTTAGTAATCTTTTATTTTGTAATATTTAGTCTGCTGTTAATCCTGTCTAGCTTATTTTTCTTTTTCTTTTTTTTTTTTTTTTTTCCACCTCACGT